>NC_080613.1:2638832-2974166 GCF_027887145.1 Ammospiza caudacuta | reverse complement strand
AAAGGGAAACAAAAAGGAAATAGAAAGAAATTAAAGGGAAACAAGAAGGAAATAAAAGGGAAACAAAAAGGAAATAAAAGGGGGAAATGAAATAAAAGGGCTATTAAAAGGAAATTAAAGGGGAAACAAAAAAGAAATAAAAAGGAAATAAACAAAAGGGAAATAAAGGGAAATAAAAATGACATAAAAGAAATGAAAGGGAAATAAAAAGGGAAATAAAAAGGAAATAAATGGGAAACAAAAAGGAAATGAAAGGGAAATAAAAAGGAAATAAAAAGGAAATAAAAAGGAAATGAAAGGGAAATAAAAGGGGGAAATGAAATAAAAGGGAAACAAAAATGAAATAAAAGGAAACAAAAATGAAATAAAAAGGAAATGAAAGGAAAATAAAAGGGAAATAACAGGGAAATAAAAAGGAATAAAAGATAAATAAAAGGAAATGAAATGGAAATAAAAAGGAAATGAAAGGGAAACAAAAAAGGAAATAAAAAGGAAATAAAAGGGGGAAATGAAATAAAAGGGAAACAAAAATGAAATAAAAGGAAACAAAAATGAAATAAAAAGGAAATAAAAGGAAAATAAAAGGGAAATAAAAAGGAAATAAAAGATAAATGAAATGAAATGAAATGGAAATAAAAAGGAAATGAAAGGGAAACAAAAAAGGAAATAAAAAGGAAATAAAGGGAAATAAAAATGACATAAAAGAAATGAAAGGGAAATAAAAAGGAAATAAATGGGAAATAAAAAGGAAATAAAAGGGGGAAATGAAATAAAAGGAAAACAAAAATGAAATAAAAAGGAAATGAAAGGAAAATAAAAGGGAAATAACAGGGAAATAAAAAGGAAATAAAAGATAAATAAAAGGAAATGAAATGGAAATCAATAGGAAATGAAAGGGAAACAAAAAAAGGAAATAAAAAGGAAATAAAAGGGGGAAATGAAATAAAAGGGATATTAAAAGGAAATTAAAGGGGAAACAAAAAAGAAATAAAAAGGAAATAAACGAAAGGGAAATAAAGGGAAATAAAAATGACATAAAAGAAATGAAAGGGAAATAAAAAGGAAATAAACGGGAAACAAAAAGGAAATAAAAGGGAAATAAAAGGGAAATAAAGGGGAAATAAAAAGGAAATAAAAGGGGGAAATGAAATAAAAGGAAAACAAAAATGAAATAAAAGGGAAACAAAAATGAAATAAAAGGAAACAAAAATGAAATAAAAAGGAAATGAAAGGAAAATAAAAGGGAAATAACAGGGAAATTAAAAGGAAATAAAAGATAAATAAAAGGAAATGAAATGGAAATAAAAGGAAATGAAAGGGAAACAAAAAGGAAATAAAAAAGAAATAAAGGGAAATAAAAATGACATAAAAGAAATGAAAGGGGAAATAAAAAGGAAATAAACGGGAAACAAAAAGGAAATAAAAGGGAAATAAAGGGGAAATAAAAAGGAAATAAAAGGGGGAAATGAAATAAAAGGAAAACAAAAATGAAATAAAAGGGAAACAAAAATGGAATAAAAAGGTAATGAAAGGAAAATAAAAGGGAAATAAAAAGGAAATAAAAGATAAATAAAAGGAAATGAAATGGAAATAAATAGGAAATGAAAGGAAACAAAAAAGGAAATAAAAAGGAAATAAAAGGGGGAAATGAAATAAAAGGGATATTAAAAGGAAATTAAAGGGGAAACAAAAAAGAAATAAAAAGGAAATAAACAAAAGGGAAATAAAGGGAAATAAAA
Source organism: Ammospiza caudacuta (assembly GCF_027887145.1). Lineage (NCBI taxonomy): Eukaryota > Metazoa > Chordata > Aves > Passeriformes > Passerellidae > Ammospiza > Ammospiza caudacuta. The sequence goes on along the minus strand of NC_080613.1, from coordinate 2,972,427 downwards.
ATGACATAAAAGAAGTGAAAGGGAAATAAAAAGGAAATAAATGGGAAACAAAAAGGAAATAAAAGGGGAAATGAAATAAAAGGGAAACAAAAATGAAATAAAAAAGAAATGAAAGGAAAATGAAAGGGAAATAACAGGGAAATAAAAAGGAAATAAAAGATAAATAAAAGGAAATGAAAGGGAAATAAAAAGGAAATGAAAGGGAAACAAAAAAGGAAATAAAAAGGAAATAAAAGGGGGAATGAAATAAAAGAGATATTAAAAGGAAATTAAAGGGGAAACAAAAAAGAAATAAAAAGGAAATAAACGAAAGGGAAATAAAGGGAAATAAAAATGACATAAAAGAAATGAAAGGGAAATAAAAAGGAAATAAATGGGAAACAAAAAGGAAATAAAAGGGAAATAAAAAGGAAATAAAAAGGAAATGAAAGGGAAATAAAAGGGGGAAATGAAATAAAAGGGAAACAAAAATGAAATAAAAGGAAACAAAAATGAAATAAAAGGAAACAAAAATGAAATAAAAAGGAAATGAAAGGAAAATAAAAGGGAAATAAAAAGGAAATAAAAGATAAATAAAAGGAAATGAAATGGAAATAAATAGGAAATGAAAGAGAAACAAAAAAGGAAATAAAAAGGAAATAAAGGGAAATAAAAGGGAAATTAAAAGGAAATGAAAGGGAAATAAAAGGGGAAAATGAAATAAAAGGGAAACAAAAATGAAATAAAAGGGAAACAAAAATGAAATAAAAAGGAAATGAAAGGAAAATAAAAGGGAAATAACAGGGAAATAAAAAGGAAATAAAAGATAAATAAAAGGAAATGGAATGGAAATAAATAGGAAATGAAAGGGAACAAAAAAGGAAATAAAGGGGGGAAATGAAACAAAAGGGATATTAAAAGGAAATTAAAGGGGAAACAGAAAAAGAAAATAAAAAGGAAATAAACGAAAGGGAAATAAAGGGAAATAAAAATGACATAAAAGAAATGAAACGGGAAATAAAAAGGAAATAAATGGGAAACAAAAAGGAAATAAAAGGAAAATAAAAAGGAAATAAAAAGAAATGAAAGGGAAATAAAAGGGGGAAATGAAATAAAAGGGAAACAAAAATGAAATAAAAGGAAACAAAAATTAAATAAAAAGGAAATAAAAGGAAAATAAAAGGGAAATAACAGGGAAATAAAAAGGAAATAAAAGGGGGAAATGAAATAAAAGGGCTATTAAAAGGAAATTAAAGGGGGAAACAAAAAAGAAATAAAAAGGAAATAAACGAAAGGGAAATAAAGGAAATAAAAATGACATAAAAGAAATGAAAGGGAAATAAAAAGGAAATAAACGGGAAACAAAAAGGAAATAAAAGGGAAATAAAAGAGAAATAAAATGGAAATGAAAGGAAACAAAAATGAAATAAAAAGGAAATGAAAGGAAAATAAAAGGGAAATAACAGGAAATAAAAAGGAAATAAAATATAAATAAAATGAAATTAAATGGAAATAAAAAGGAAATGAAAGGGAAACAAAAAAGGAAATAAAAGGAAATAAAGGGAAATAAAAATGACATAAAGAAATGAAAGGGAAATAAAAAGGAAATAAATGGGAAACAAAAAGGAAATAAAAGTTAAATAAAAGGAATTAAAAGGGAAATAAAAAGAAATAAAAGGGGGAAATGAAATAAAAGGAAAACAAAAATGAAATAAAAGGGAAACAAAAATGAAATAAAAGGAAACAAAAATGAAATAAAAAGGAAATTAAAGGAAAATGAAAGGGAAATAACAGGGAAATAAAAGGAAATAAAAGATAAATAAAAGGAAATGAAATGGAAATCAATAGGAAATGAAAGGGAAAACAAAAAAGGAAATAAAAAGGAAATAAAAGGAGGAATGAAATAAAAGGGATATTAAAAGGAAATTAAAGGGAACAAAAAGAAATAAAAAGGAAATAAACAAAAGGGAAATAAAGGGCAATAAACATGACCTAAAAGAAATAAAAGGGAAATAAAAAGGAAATTAAATGGAAATAAAAGGGGGAAATGAAATAAAAGGGAAACAAAAATTAAATAAAAGGGAAACAAAAATGAAATAAAAAGGAAATGAAAGGAAAATGAAAGGAAAATAAAAGGGAAATAAAAATGAAATAAAAGATAAATAAAAGGAAATGAAATGGAAATAAATAGGAAATGAAAGGGAAACCAAAAAAGGAAATAAAAAAGGAAATAAAGGGAAATGAAAAGGAAATAAAAGGGAAATAAAAGGGAAATAAAAAGGACAAAAATAAAAGGGAAATAAAAAGGAAATTAAAGGGAAACAAAAAGGAAATAAAAAGGAAATAAAAGGGAAATGAAAAGGAAATAAAAGAGATATAAAAGGGAAATAAAAAGGAAATAAAAGGGAAGTAAAAAGGAAATAAAAGAGAAATAAAAGGGAAATTAAAAGGAAATAAAAGGAAATAAAAAGGAAATAAAGGGGAAATGAAAGGGAAGTAAAAAGGAAATAAAAGGGAAATAAGCACAAGCAGAGTGGCTGCTGTGGGTCGGAGCCCCGGTGGGCAGTGCCAGCGTTCTGCCCCCAGAGTTCTGCTGGAGGAAGAGTTCCCTGCAGGTGCCAGGTGGGCGCTCACAGATCAGCCGGGGCACACATCTCTGTCCTGCAGCCGGCAGAGCTGGGCTCTGTAAATTGCTGTGCACGCAGCCTTTACTGGGGGCTGTAAACCTCAGAGCTCTCCCCTCCGTTTTCTTTCCTTCTTTTCTCTTTAATTATTGAAGGCCACACTGAGCAGGAGGAGGGCTCAAAGCCTTTGTGCAGCCCATGGGTTTGGGAGCGTTTCTGGAGGGTTTGGAGAGCGGCAGACAGATGGGAGAGGTGGCTCAGACCTCCTGTGTGTGAGGGGATTTTTCCTCTTTGAAGCTGAACTTTGATTTACAAAAATAGCCTGTCTCAATTTCAAACTCGAGCAGATTCCACCACAAACATGGGGAACTGCTGCGCTCTTCTTCATCTTCTGCCTCAAAAATATCATTTTCATTCCTAGTCAGGAATAAAAGAAAGCAAGGATTGATTAGGAAGAGACCCTAAAATTTTGCTGTTGGGAAATTCACATCATGTGCTGCGTAAAACAAAAGAATCTCAGGGTTTTATTTTGTTCTTTCATGGGGCCTCTTTCCAAATTGGAATGAATGAGACGATGATAAGGAGATAAGAGGAGGATATTGAAAGAACGGTGGAAATTGGTTTAGAAATGGATCTCAGGGGGGAAGACAGTTAGAGAAATTAAGCCAATTAGGCTGGATATGGGCTGCTTTCCCTTTCCTGAAGAAGCTCTCCAAGGTGGATAATGAAGGCCAGGACAGATGTAAGGATTTGTATTCCTGGCTATGGAGTTTTAATTAGTCCCAGGGTCTTTCTGCAGGGCCACGTTGACAGCCAAGGGTGTGCTGACCTTTCCTCATTTTTCCTTTCTTTCCTTTCCTTTCCTTTCTGGCTTTCCTTTCTCTTTCCTTTCCTTTCCTTTCCTTTCCTTTCCTTTCCTTTCCTTTCCTTTCCTTTCCTTTCCTTTCCTTTCCTTTCCTTTCCTTTCCTTTCCTTTCCTTCCCTTCCCTTCCCTTCCCTTCCCTTCCCTTCCCTTCCCTTCCCTTCCCTTCCCTTCCCTTCCCTTCCCTTCCCTTCCCTTCCCTTCCCTTCCCTTCCCTTCCCTTCCCTTCCCTTCCCTTCCCTTCCCTTCCCTTCCCTTCCCTTCCCTTCCCTTCCTTTTCCTTTTCCTTTTCCTTTTCCTTTTCCTTTTCCCTTTTCCTTTTCCTTTTCCTTTTCCTTTTCCTTTTCCTTTTCCTTTTCCTTTTCCTTTTCCTTTTCCTTTTCCTTTTCCTTTTCCTTTCCTTTTCCCCTTTATTTCCTTCCCCTTTTCCAACCCTGCTCATCCCAGGGGCTCTGACACTCCATTTCCTCCTCCCAGCTGTGGCAAAGGCAAAACGAGATCCACAAACCCCAAAACTCAGAGCAAACACATCCTGCAGGGGTGAGGAGAGGAGATCCCAACCAGGAATTCCTTCCTGGGCATCCTGAGTGAGCCACAGGGACAAGGGGACAAAGGGACAGAAGTTTTGGGGTGGGAATCTTCCTCCTGTTTGATGGGACAGAGGGACAGAGAGACAGATGTTTTGGGGTGGGAATCTTCCTTTTGTTTGATAGGACCTAATTACAATGGGACAGATGTTTTGGGGTCTGCTGAGGTGAGAATCTCCCTCCTGTTTGATGGGAGAAGGGAAGAAAGGGACAGATGTTTTGGGGTCTGAAGGGGTGGGATTCTTCCCTCCTGTTTGATGGGACAGAGGGATAAAGGGACAGATGTTTTGGGGTCTGAAGGGGTGGGATTCTTCCCTCCTGTTTGATGGGATAGAGGGATAAAGGGACAGATGTTTTGGGGTCTCCTGTTGTGGGAATCTCCCTCCTGTTTGCTCAGCTTGGCACAAAACCCCCTGGGACACGCCAAGTGCTGCAGGAGGTGCCCCCTGCTCCCCTGCCATCCCCTGTGCCCTGCCCACAGGCAAACTCTGATTTCTCCATTCCCTCTCAAGCCTTTTTACCACATCCCTGTTATCTCCAGCTCCTTTCAAGAGAACTGCTGTGAGACTCCTTCTTAAGGAAATCTGAGGAGAGCAAAGGCACCTTTCAAGTGCTGATGGTTTCAACACCTTGTCTCGCACTGCTGGAGCACGTTCCCCAAGAGCTCTTTGAAATACCAACACAAAAAGGGAAAAGTTCCATTTTCTGCATGTGCCACATCCCTGGCTGGTGCCTGAGCTGTGTCTGCCACTGCAGCATCTTCCCTGGCCCTGTCAGTGGGGAAAATCCTGAGCCCCCTGGAGAGAACAGAGATTTTCTCTTCCCAGGGCACCTCTGGAGCTCTGTGGGGATGGAAGTGAGAGTGGATTTTAGTCTTAGTGCAGCAGGGAAGCTCAAAATGCCTTTGTGAAGTTGATCTTTGAAGGGCTGGCTGAGAGCACAGTGAGATCCAGGGGAGCTCCTGGTGTCTGATAAAACACTGAGGAGAAACTCAGTCCCACACTTGCCCCCCTGGGCACAAGGAGCTTCCAGCCAAGTGTGATAAAAGGGGGAAAAAAACATTTTTTAAAGTGGTTTAATTGAACACCTGAGTTCAGATGAGGATCTGGAGCTTCCCAGCTTGGGATTTGCTTTGATTTGGGAATGGAGCTGGTTTTTCAGAGGGAAATGAACTCAGTGCAGCTGGCCCAGCTCATTGTCACCCTCCAGTTCCATTCCCAGGATCCAGGGGACAGGAGGGGCTGCAGGCACTGCTCCTCTTCCTCCCAGGCTTTCTGAGGAAGGAGAAACCTTTCCCATCTCGAGGAGGAATTCACTCCAAGAGTCTCACACAGATTTGTGACTGTGTTCACAGGGGTTCTTGGATGAGGAAAGAGAAGAGAAGAGAATGTTGACTCCATGTTTCAGATGGCTTGATTTATTATTTTATGATATACATTACATTAAAACTATACTAAAAGAATAGAAGAAAGGATTTCATCAGAAGACTAGCTAAGAATAGAAAGGAATCATAACAAAGGTTTGTGGTTTGGGCTCTGTGTCCAAGCCAGCTGACTGTGATTGGCCATTAATCAGAAACAACCACATGAGACCAATCCCAGATGCACCTGTTGCATTCCACAGCAGCAGATAACCAATGTTTACATTTTGTTCCTGAGGCCTCTCAGCTTCTCAGGAGGAAAAATACTAAAGAAATGATTTTTCATGAAATATGTCTGTGACACAAGTTCGTGTGTGTGGTCAGAATAACCCAGGCTGCTCAGCACACCGTTCATCCCCGGGGTTTATTGATGCACAAGGATTATTTGCAGGTCTTTGAGGTGGGAGAATCACTCTCAATCCCCTCTGTAACCACGTCTGCATCTGCACTGGGCTGGAGGAAATCAGCTGGGCTCAGCCTGCCAAGTCTCTGCCGCTGCACCAGGGTAAAACCCACAGAAACGAGAGCAGAATCCAGCCCAGAGCTGGCAGTAAATGAACTGCAGCAGCAAAAGCCACTTTAATGGATGTGTACTGCAGCTTAATGGATATGTACAGCTCTTGTTTTATTGCTGGGCTTCAGGAAAGTAGCAAGGCTTTAATTGACTTTGATAGAAGAGGGTCTCCTTAGCGCTGCAGTCGAGGGCAAAACCAATCATTAATATAATTAAGGCATTTACTTCCAGCATGTGTTTGCTCCTTCTTACTGTAACTCCTGCCTGGCAAGCTCCTGGCTGCTGCATGACCATGGAGTGGGGCTGCTCCTCACTTTGCTGTGGGAAAAAGGAGAATATTTCACCCCAGCTGTGCACAATGAACCTGGGATGCTGGAGCTTTGTGCTTTAACCCCACGCAGGCAGCACCCAGGGGTGCTTTGGAGGCTCAGGGACTGCAAGGTGCTGTCCCTGCACCTCAACAGAGCATCCCTCACCTGGGCCTGAGCCCTGGCAGCTTTCTGCCCCAAAATTATTGTGTCTCTCTGCTTCCCTTTTCTGTGTCCTGGCTGGGAGCTGCAGGGATGGGGGTGAGCAGGGGCTGCCAAGGGAGAAAATCCAGGGCTCCTTCTCCAGAAAGCCCAGAGCTCCTTCTCCTCCTGCACGAAGCCAGGGCTTCTTCTCCTTCTCCAAAAACCTCTGGCTCCTTTTCCTTCTCTAGAAACCCAGGGGTCCTTCTTCTCCAGAAACCCCAGGGCCCATTCTCCTCCTGCAGAGACGCCAGGGCTCCTGCTCCTTCTCCAGAAACCGCAGGGCTCCTTCTCCTCCTGCAGAGCCCCAGGACTCCTTCTCCTTCTCCATCTTCTTCATCATCTTCTTCTTCTCCAGAAACCCCAGGGCTCCTTCTCCTTCAGAAACCCCAGGGCTCCTTCTTTCAGACCCCTGGGGCTGGGCAGGTTTTGCCAGGTTGGATCTGCGCTGCTCAGCACCGTGGGTGAGTGGGACAGGGAGAATCCCACCTGATTCCAGCTGGGAACTCCTGCCAGGGGGGATCCATCCTGCTCTGGAGCCAGGGGATGCTGTCCCAGCCCTTGCCAGGATTGAGGCTCAGAAAAGGCACCTGAGTGCTGGTGTTGGGACAGGAGGTGACACAGGAGGTGACACAGGAGGTGACAAAGCACAGCTCAGGGAGAGGGGGCTCCTGGCCCTCCCAGATATTTCCAGGCACTTTTCCCAGGAGCAGATGACACCACCACGGTGGCAATTCCCTTTCCCAGAATGGTCAGAGAAACCCTTCTGCCACAACTGCTTCAAAACCCCCTGAGTTTCCATTCTTTCGCCTTTCTCTCCCACCAACAACAGAAATAAAAATGAGTGCATAAACTCAGGGCAATTATCACTCAATTAATTCCTCCCCTGTCTCCATGGCACTCTGCTTGACCTTATTCACAGTTACTTGATCTCCAGCTCTTTAATATTTCAGCTGACCTTTTTGGGCTGCAGAGCTGCTGCTGCTCCTCCCTGGCATTCCAGAGCCAACCTGTGCATCCAGTGGCCCCAGCCTCATTTATCATTCCATTTCAGGTGTCAGCAGAGCCATTATTCAAATGGCTGGCCTCACATGCAATCAATCTTTAATGAAACAATAATTGCGCCTTCCCCTCCGCCAGAACTCTGCCTTTCTTCCAGGTATCTTGTATATTAATTATTGAAAACAAGGGTGTTTTACCAGCAATAAGTTGTGTTTCATCAATCAAGAGAATTTGAACTGGGAGATTTATGACCTTTGGTTTCACAGAGGAGCAGGAAAACAGCAGCTCCTGTTGCTCTTGGTCTCACCTTGTGATTCCTGTAGGGTTTTTTTTCACCTTGCCAGAAGCAGAATTCTGGGATCAAGGGGCAATAAAGAGGTGACAAATGTACACAGGCATTGTCCCTGTGCAAAATGTCCCTGCTCTGGACAAAATAAAGGAAAAGCCCCAGAAAATCCATTTGCAAAGGATTGAAATTTGCATTATTCTCCAGATTGGAGAGGGTTAATTCAGAGACACCTGGTACTAAACCAGGCTTTCTTCAGGTGAGGATCCTCTCTGCATTTTGCCCCATAAAATCCCAGCAGCTGCTGGGTTTGTGTTCCTTTGCAAGCTGAGAAAACTCAGGGACTCAGGTGCAGCTAAACCAGGAGGTTTAGTGCTGGTAGCATTGGGAAAATGGAGGAAAAAAAAAATTAAAGGCTGAGCCAGGTTTAGGTTTTAAAAAATTAATTAGAATAATAGGGTTGGGTTTTTTAATTAACATGAGCAATTTCTGTGAATTTATAGTTTCCTCTGTGTAGAGAAAAATGGAAGTGGTTGTACCACTGCTTGGTTTGGGGGTAAATTGCTCCACATTTCTACCAGTGAAGCAGGGAGTGTGGCAAGTGCTGTTCTCAGTCCTGGTGGAGCCCAGAAACAGCAGCAGAGGAGTTAATGCTGGGAAATTTGCTCTTATGAGCCTCTATTTCCTCAGTACAGCTTTATTTTATTTATGTGGATTTTTCTCACCTTGTTTGCAACCTTCAGCAGCGATTTTAATGGGGGATTTGTTGGGTTCTTTCTTATTTTTTTCCTTCCTGAAATTACCGCCAGCCTCGTCGGACGAGGGCACGACAGCAGCCGGGGGCCCTGAGCTGTTTGCAGTTCCATCCCAGAGGAGGAGGGAGAGGAAAATGAACCCTCCTATTTATGCAGAGGCTCTAATGATGCTGGGGAAAGGTAAATATGTGAACAAAGAGCCTCTGTTTGCCTCTGCCGTGACAAGGCAGCGGCTGGGGCAGGGATTTCCCTCCCCTCTTATCGACTTTCTGTGCTGCGCTGAGGCCGCGCTGCCTGCCCAGCCCCTGTGGGATGGAGAAAGGGATGGGGAAAGCAGGGAAAGCTTTGCAAGGGTTCTGGGCGTTCTTTGGGACTTGGGGTTTGTCCCCCAAATCGGTTTTTTTGTGCAGTTCCTGCTCTGGCTCAAGGTTTGGTGTGTGCGTTCAGGATAAGCAGGAGTTGAGGAACAGCCTGAGCAGGGAGGCACAGGGAGGTGTGAGCAGCGCAGCCAAGCGTGTTTTCCCTCCTGGAATTCCCATTTCCCACCTCCCCAAAGCCCCAGTTTGGAGCAAGGAGTGCATCTCCTCTCCTCTCCTTTCCTCCCCACCATCGGATCTGGTCAGGCTCATTAAATTTCTGAATTTGGTGAGGGGACACTGCTGAGACATCCCATGGAGAGATCCCAAGCTGGGCCACTGGGATGGAGCCATCCCTGATGGTTTGGGATGGGGATGGGGCCATCCCTGATGGTTTGGGATGGGGATGGGGCCATCCCTGATGTTTTGGGATGGGGATGGGGCCATCCCTGATGGGGATGGGGATGGGATGGAGCCATCCCTGATGGTTTTGGGATGGGGATGGAGCCATCTCTGATGGTTTTGGGATGGGATGGAGCCATCTCTGATGGTTTGGGATGGAATGGAACCTGATGGTTTTGGGATGTGATGGAGCCATCCCTGATGGTTTTGGGATGGGATGGAGCCATCCCTGATGGTTTTGGATAGGGATGGAGCCATCCTTGATGGTTTTGGATAGGGATGGAGCCATCCCTGATGGGTTTGGATAGGGATGGAACCATCCCTGATGGTTTTGGGATGGGATGAAGCCATCCCTGATGGTTTTGGATAGGGATGGAGCCATCCTTGATGGTTTTGGATAGGGATGGAGCCATCCCTGATGGTTTGGGATGGGATGTTCCCAACCAGGCAACAGAGGCAGGATCCATTCCCAGGTGTTTTCAGCCCTGCCCCAGCCTCAGTTATGGGGAATTACCTCTAGAACAAAGCTCCAGGTGGGAATGGAAAAGAAATATCCACCATTCTGCTGGCACAGGATTAGTTAGTGCAAGGCTAAACCCCACTAATTTAAAGCCTGGAGTGCAGGGTGATAAATGGCCCAGCTTCCTGTATTGTTTGAGAATGAATTGTTTGAATCCTGTTGTATTAAGGGGTGGAAAAACCAGCAAGATAGAAGAGGAATGCTCTTTTTCCTTCTGTGCAGACTGAATTCCATTTGTTGGGAAAGGATTTATGGTTTTCATCATAATTTAATTCTAAAACATATCACTTAATTAAAGGGATTTATTAAAATCCTCTGGCAGTGCCTTTTTACGATTAGCCCAGGACTCAGACCCTGAATGTCAGGGAGAAAATTCATCAATTGATTTGTTGAACTGCACAGGTCTCAGCCCCCCCCCCCCCCCTGCTCTGCCTGAGTCAGGGTGGAAGAAAGAAATCCATAGTCAAACGACTAAAAATCTCCAGGATGGATTGGTTTGCTGATTCCATCCGTTCCTCCCTCCCCCTCTCCCTGGGCCTGGCTTCTCCAGGCTCTGTTAATGAGCAGATTAATATTGATGCTGGAGCTGGAGCTGTCAGTCTGGCTGCCAGAGCCCTCCAGGAGCTGGGATGTTCCCTGATGTTCCCCTCACAACCTCAGGTTTTGGCCCATAGGACCCCTTTCTCCTGAATTTCCCTGATTTTTCAGCTCCCAGGAACTGGGAAGAGGCTCCAAGGAGTTATCCCAGCTGGATTCCTGCTGGAATGCAAGGATTCCTGTCTTTCTTTCAGTGGGACCTTGGGTTCTGTATCAATAAACCTGAATTATCCTGCAGAACCCTTCTGGCATTGATTCCCCTGTGAAAAAACATCATCCCCACACTCCTCCATCTCTTTTCCATTATAAAACATCATCCTCACACTCCTGCATCCCTTTCCCTTTATAAAACCTCATCCCCACATTTCTCCATCTCTTTTTCCTTTATAAAATCTCATCCTCAAGTTCCTCCACCCCTTTTGCTCAATAAAACCTCATCCCCACATTCCTCCATCCTTTTAGCTTTTTAAAACCTCATCCCTACACTCCTGCATCTCTTTGCCTTTGTAAAACCTCAACCCCCATGTTCCTTCATCCCTTTTCCCTTATAAAACCTCATCCCCACATTCCTCCATCCCTTTTCCTTTTTAAAACCTCATCCCCACATTCCTCCATCCCTTTTCCTTTATAAAACCTCATCCCCACATTCCTCCATCCCTTTTCCTTTATAAAACCTCATCCCCACATTCCTCCATCCCTTTTCCTCTATAAAACCTCATCCCCACATTCCTCCATCCCTTTTCTTTTACAAAATTTCATCCTCACATTCCTCCATGCGTTTTCCTTTAAAAAACCTTATCCCTGTGCTCCTCCATCCCTTTATAAAACCTTGCTTTATAAAACCTCATGCCCAAGTTCCTCCATCCCTTTTCCTCTGTAAAACCTCATCCCCACACTCCTCATCCTCTCTCCTGTTTGTCTCTCCTGCTCTGCCTTCCCCAGAGCAGAGCCTGGTCCCAAATTCAGGGCTGGTCCCAAAATCCATCACTGTCAGCAGGGAAATTTTGGGGTTTTCACAACAATTCCCTACACGTGTTCTTGGGCACACTCCTGCTTTTCCAGGGGCTGGGATGTGGATCCATGATCTGCCCAGAGCTGCCCTCCTGCTGCTCTCATCCCTCCCAGCAATCCATAATTTAAGGAATTAAATCTGAAGTGTGTGTCTGTGACCGTCCTGATTCACAGGGGCTTTGCAGGAATAAATAGAAACTCCTACTTCAGGCTTGTGGGTACTGTGGCCTTCATCCCAACCTTCCCTGACAGCTCTTATCAATTATTTGAGCCTGCACCAGGGAGGAAAAGCTCTGTGCCCTGGTGCCAGGTGTGCCTGGTGCCCAGCCTGAGGGCTCAGAGCCAAACCCTGGGTCCCCTGTGCCAGCTCTGCTGCTGGTGACAAGCAGGAATCTGTGTGTGCCCAGCAGAATTTTCTCTCCATTCTTGCCCAGCAGAATTTTCTCTCCTTTGTGTGCCCAGCAGAATTTTTTCTCCTTTCTTGCCCAGCAGAATTTTCTTCCTTTTATGTTCCCAACAGAATTTTCTCTCCTTTCCTACCCAGCAGAATTTTCTCTCTCCATTCTTGCCCAGCAGAATTTTCTCTCTCCATTCTTACCCAGCAGAATTTTTTCTCCTTCTTGCCCAGCAGATTTTCTCTCCTTTGTGAGCAGAATATCCTCCCAAACCCCACTCCAGAGCTGTTCCATGTCACCACAGCTGTGCCTCATTGTTGGTGGCAGGATAATGGGAATGAAGGGACATGGGAGGAGAGCTCTGTGTCTCCTGTGGGCTCAGGGAACAGAAGATGCTTTTCCCTCTCCCTGTTTAACCTCCTGCTGCTCTTGGCTCTGCCTGCTGTGCTCAGGGAATGCAGCTGGGAGGAGAGAACAAGGGGAGGAGATGGCTGCAGGATCCTTGGGCACTAATAAACTTATTTATTTCAAGATTTAAAAGGTGTGTTGGCTCTGTGGTGGGTCTGGACACACCTGGGGTGGTGAGGGCTGGAGAGGAGAAAAAGATGAATTTTCTGGTTGGGTTTTAGAAACACAGTTAAAATGGTGAAAGGGGAATGTTCATGACAAAAACAAGGCTGGAAATACAAATTTCTGGTTCTGCAGCATTGCTGCAAAGCCCAGCTCAAATTGAGAGGGAATTAAGCCAAATTTATGATTTTTGGGAGCCTCTGCTCAGCCCAGCTGAGCTGGAGCTGCAGGTTGGCACCTCAGCTGAAGGTCTCCAGAGAACCCATGGAAAAAAAACCCATTTCTGTTATTTATGATGAGCTGGAGGGATTTGATAGCCAGGCTGTGAGACTCAAGTTCCCCTCCATCTCTGCAGATTGTCCTCCAGGGCAGGGCTGGGAGAAGCACAGAGCTTTTATGGCTGCCTGGCTGGATGTACCTGCTCAGGAGATGAATCAAGGCCACTTTTCTCCACTGCTGTCAGCCAGGCTCCTTTTACCAGCGAGTTTTTGCCCATTTTGTTCTGACACTTAATAAGAGCTTTAGCAGGCAGAAACCTTGTCGTGCATTTGCTGAAATAAGCTCCTGCTCAGTAAAGCCTGGTGCTAAGGAAGCACTTAAACCAAGACAGATGTTTACATGAATTTTGGAGGAAAAATGCTCCAAAGATCCCCAGCCAAGCTGTGTCTCACAATAAAGCACTGAAATTCCCTGCTTTGGAGAGGTGCTTACAGCTCACTTTATGGAATTCAGTTTCCCTGCAGTTGTGCCATAAAATGTTCCCCCCACTGTTAATGTGCTCCACATTTTACCCACCTGAAAGGCTCATTTTGGGAGATGAAACAGCGAATTTCCTTCTCGCTGCTTGTTTTGTGCTTTTTTTTGGTGTCCTTGGAGCATCCTTTGAGCTCTCATTGGTCACAGCCAGGTCCTGCTGGGGGGGGACATGGGGACAGCAGAGCTGAGGGGCTCTGTGCATTCCCTGCCCTGGGATTTGCTCCCAGCAGAGATGGATGGAGGGGAAATGCTGGGGAAAAGGGCAGCAGGAGCTGAGGGACAACAGATTTTCCCTCAGTGCCTTTTGAGGGACAAGTTGAACCTCCTTTACCTGTGGTTTAACCTGGGAAAGGTGTGAGCTGAACCTCAGCCTGTCACAGGCAGGAAGGAGCTGTTGTGTGGAGCTCCTGCAGAGCCTAAAAATGATTTAGGGCCTGGAGCATCTCTGGCAAGGAAAGGCTGAGGGATTTGGGGCTGTTCAGCCTCAAGAGGAGACCCCATCCCTGTCAGTCCCTGCCTGCAGAGCCTGCTGGGTTTAATTGAGCTCAAACTCTCATTGATTCCCATTTTTCCTTTTTTTTTTTTTTTTTTTTTTTTTTGTAGCTCATTACCCAGCAAGTCATTTTAATTAACACCATCTAATACGGGTTGAGACGTATTTTGCAAATGTCAGCACTCCTTTTTTTTTTTTTTTTTTTTTTTTTTTTTTTTCCCCTTTTCCCTGCAGGCTGAATGCAGAAAGTTCCGAGTTCCACAGTGAAATGATTCCAGTTGATTTAGCAGTGCTAAAGCAAGTCGTTAGCAAAGTGCTTTATGAAGCCATAAATGTCCTTCCCGAGTCCTTTACGGGCTTCTGGGGGGAAATCTGTTTGCCACTGAGGGTTTTCCATGGGCACTGCTCCTCGGTAGGTGAGGAAATGGGTCGGTGAGGATGTGGGACTTGTGAAAATCCTCCCCAAAATGCGGATTTTGTGATTGTCAGACTTTCACCCTTACCAGCAGGGCCCTGGCTCGGTGCTCCCCTGGCTCCAGGTTCTGTTTCCCCTCGGGTTTTGGGGTGTGGGAAGTTCCCTGTGAGGTTGCCACGATCCCAGCACTTGTTGACAGCATCCCTGGGCTGGTGGGGGTTTTGTGCTTTTGGAAAGAACAGTTTTTCCCATGTGCAAATCCCAGTCTTGACTCATCCTGCAAGATTCCCTCCTGTTTTTTCCATCTGCTGCTGCTCAGGTACTCGGAATTGGCCTTCCCTTTCCCTCCCCCATTCCTGGTGCTCTGCTTCTCCTCAGGGATACTCTGAATCTCCTCTGAATTACAGGGAAAACTTGTAATTGTGGGGACAAAATTCAAATTTCACAAATTCTTCTTGGGTTCCTTTCCCTTCCCTTTTTTCCTTTGTTTCTGAGCCATTAGCTGTGGCACTGCTCGTGTTTTTCCACTCTAAAGGCCAACATGAAAAGCTTTTTCTTCTCCTTGAAGTGAAACGTGTGATTCCCAGGTAACAGCCCAGCCTTGAAGCTGTGGGTTTAAGAAAAACACTGAATCCCTCATAAATCACAATAAAAACCCTGCCAGGGATCAAAGCAGCTTGGGCAGATTATTTAACCTTGAAGAAAAGGAAGCTCAGGAGAGGAATTGAGGAAAATTCCAGGTGGGAATGGAGATGGGATTGATTCCATGGGCCCAGGGCATGGATAAAATTCCTTTGCCTCCTGTATTTTAAGGTTGGGATGGTTTTTGTTTTTGTGTGTATGTGAGATGAGGGGTAACGCCAGACTTACTACTACTAACAATAATAAAAATGGTAATAGTAATAATAATAATAGTAATAAAAATAAAAATAAAAATACAATAATAAAATTAAATATAAAAATAAAATAAAATAAAATAAAATTAAAAATAAAATAAAAATAAAAATAAAAATAAAAATAAAAATAAAAAATATAATAATAATAATGAGACTGTCAGTTCCCCAAAACAAATGGAGTCCAGATCTTTGGTTGAAAAATTCAGGAGTCCCCAAGTGGGGAAACTCCTCCTGACAAAGCCTGATGTCTCTGGGTCACCTTTTGCACACCTTCAGCCTCAGAATTTTTGGATTTTTGCTGTAAAAACCCAAGAAATTCAAAATAAGGGCCAATCCCCAAGGCCTGGGCTTGATTTAATACTCATGGCTGCAAATATCCAAACTCTGGCCGGGGCTGGTTTTAATTAACATGACAAAATAGGGCAGGCTTGGGGATGAATTACTGAAGGAAAATGTTATATTTCCCTCCAGCCTGTTTAATTAAAAAAAAGCAACGCATCAGGCCTGAAGGGCCTTGCCCTGTGTGCCAAGGCAGGAAGGGCAGGGCTGGCACAGTGTCACCCTCTGTCACCAAAGCCACTGTGCCAGCTCCAGAGCCCCCCCAGCGCCTCCCCTTGGCTGCATTTGCAGTTCCTGCCCTCAGTGCCCTTTCCTTTGGATAAATTCACACCTTCCCCCGGGCTCGGCCATCTGAGAGCTGCAAAAGGAGCAGGGAAAGCAGGGGGGGGATTCCTCTGGGTGGCACCAGCTGGGCTGCCAGGGGTGGTGGCAGTGCCCTTATCACTGCCCCGGCTGTGTTATCTGAGATCTGAGACAGGACAGGTTTTGATTTTGGGAGGGAGGAGCTGGGGCTCTCCTGGATCTGCACTTGAAGGAGATGAGGGTTGTTGGACCAGCAGAAGACAGCTCTTTGAAGCAACAGGAACATTGAAAATGTTTTTTTTCCCCTCCTTTTTATTGATTTGCCTTGTGCATCACCCCCAAGCTGGCTTGAGCAGGAGCATTTCCAGCCCCAGATTCATTGGGGTTTCCCAGATGCTTTTTTATTTTTCTCCTTGGTGCCAGAGTCCTGTGGCTTCTCCCCAAGGTGATTTTCTGACTCGTTTTTGGAGAAAAACGCTTTCTCTTGACCTGCAGCTTGAGCTGTGCATTCAGCTGAACCCCAGAGCACGAGCTGGAGCTCTCCAGAGACACCAAAACCCCATTTTCACATCTGAACTGCCAGGATCAGCTCACTAAAGGCAGCACATCCCATGCCTGCTCTCCTGGCCAGGAGATAGGACAGGTTTTAATTTTGGAAGGGAGGTGCTGGGGGTCTCCTGGATCTGGATTCCAAGATGAGGGTTGTTGGACCAGGAGAAAACAGCTCTTAGAAGCAACAGGAGCATTGAAAAGCTTTTCTTTTTCCTCCTGTATGATTGATTTGCCTCATGCATCACCTCCAAGCTGGCAGGAGCATTTCCAGCCCCAAACTCATGGGGGTTTCCCAGACGCTTTTTCATTTCCCTGCTTGGCGGCAGAGTCCTGTGGCTTCTCCCCAAGGCGATTTTCTGACTCGTTTTTGGAGCAGAATAAATAATCTGGATAAATAATCTCTCTCTGGATAAATAATCCTTGACCTGCAGCTTGAGCCGTGCATTCAGCTGGGCCCCAGAGCGCGAGCCGGAGCTCTCCAGAGACACCAAAAACCCCATTTTCCCCTCTGAACCGCCAGGATCAGCTCACTACAGGCAGCACATCCCATCCCTGGCAGCCAGACCCTGCTCGTGGACACTCCCTCACCCCTGGCACTTTCTGCTGCCCCTCATTGCCACCCAGCTGGCAGCCCAGCAGCTCTCTCAGGTTGGAGCAGAGCGTTGGCACGGCCCCATCAGATGGCACAGAGCTGTCTCGTGGCTCCTGCGCCACGCTGGGGGACGGACTCATCCTCTGAGTCAGGCCAGGCGTGGCTGCCACGGCTCTGCAGCCATGGAGACAGGCACGGAGGTGCTGGGATATTTGGGGCCGGCTGGAATTTTGGCATCCTCTAGAGAGGAAGGGGGATCTGCCAGGAAAGGCTCTTCCTCGGGGTGTTTAGAATAAGGAAGGTATTGGGATTTATGGTGACGAAAATCTGTGAACAGCGCCTTTGTGCCCAGTATAATTTGATTTTTTTATTCATTTATGGCTCTTAATTCGCTTTATTTATTTATTTATCGCTCTTCATTTGCTTTTTAAATGTGTTTATCGCTCTTAAACAAGGAAGAAATGCCCAAGAGAGGACTTTTCCTGCTGGCCATGGGATATTTGGGGCTGGCTGGAATTTTGGCATCCTCTAGAGATGAAGGGGGATCTGCCAGGAAAGGCTCTTCCTCGGGGTGTTTAGAATAAGGAAGGTATTGGGATTTATGGTGACGAAAATCTGTGAGCAGCGCCTTTGTGCCCAGTATAATTTGCTTTGTTTTATTCATTTATGGCTCTTAATTCGCTTTATTTATTTATTTCTCTCTCTTCATTTGCCTTTTAAATGTATTTATCGCTCTTAAACAAGGAAGAAATGCCCAAGAGAGGACTTTTCCTGCTGGCCATGGGCTGAGGTGAGGAATGACACCCCAATGACCCATTTGGAGCCTCACTGGGCTCAGTGCAGTCCCATTAAACCCATCCCTGAGTGCCACAAACCCCTCTTGGCACAGAGGGCGAAGGGAGCTGCTCCTGGAGCTGGGAATTCTGGTGCCACCAGTTGATTCAGCGATGCTGAGCCAGGTCGATAAAGAAGCCAGGCTCCAAAAATGGAATTAAATAATTATTCTCACTTTCTTTGACTCCAGGAAGATCCTATTAGAGCAAAGAGCCTGGATTACTGGCTGGCTGACATTTCCCTCTGAGCCTGTCTCTAGATTGGATTTAGCTCTTTTATCTCCTAATCCCCAGAGCTTTTTAATGTAGAAAGTAATGGCATCCAAAGGCAAATTTAATTTTGACAAGTAATCTGACTTCCTCTCCTTTTCTGGAGCTGGCTTTTAATCCTGTTTGCTGTCTGAAGCTGCATTATATGGATGTATTTCAAATCCTCACCGCCCTGAGATCTTTCAAAGAGGGAGAAAAATCAGGGGAGCTGCAAGCCTGAGAGCAAGGAGCAGCTCCTTATCAAACATTTCAAACATTTCCTTGCTGCTGCTTTTATTAACCCCTGCCCTGCCCCTCAGCTTGGCTCCGTGCTTCCTGCTTTGGCTCCATTCTAAGGGCTGGAATCACTCAAGGAATGGGAATTTCAGGGTTTCTCCAGCTGTGCTGTTTGTGTTGGCTTTTTCGGGGGTGGGCCATGAGGGCTGTGACCCCTCAGGGGACATCCCTCTGTCACCAACACACCCCAGGGTGCTGCAGTGGGCATCCCCCAATGCCAAAACACCCCTACACCCAATTCCCATGAATGAAAACCAGAGCACAACCCCCCGAATCCCAACCCCAGGCTCCTGCAGGACCAGCAAGAAGGGAATTCCCAGAGGAAGGGAACGCACTTGGCAGTGCCTGCCAGGTGCACAGGGCTCTGCACACTTGGGTTGGTGACAATGATGAGCTCTGGAAATGTGTCTGGTCGGGAGATGAGGAGCAGCTGAGCCCCAGCACCACGCAAGCCTCATTTCCCTCACAAGGCACATCACCCAGGCATGAAATATTGTCACGCTTTTCCCCCTGGATGAGTGATTCCAGCCAGGGGAAGCAAACCCAGCTCCTCCATAAATGATCTAAACAGTGCTGGCAGTGAGGAGAGGAGGGAGAGCACTGTCCCAGTGTTGCTGGGTGGGATTTGTGGGGTTTTTTCCCCTTGTTTTGGATCTGTATCCCTCAGAGCTCAGGTGAGCTCGTGGTGGGGGTGACGTTTCCATCCGGCTCACGTGTGGAGCCTGGGGATGATTCACCTCAATTCCAAGTCCCTTTTGTCACAATCTGCCCAGCCCCCAGCTTTTAGAGCTGTTTTTCCAAAGCTTCTCCAAGTGTTCTTTGCTACAGAACCAAACTCTCTCCCTGTGTGATGTGTTCATCCCTCTCTGTGAGTGTTGGGAGGGACAGAGCTGAGGAGCACCCCACAAATGCAAAAAATCAGTGCTTTTCTTTTGGGTTACAGCATTTAAAACCTCAAACAGTCCAAGCCAGATTGAGAAATAGCCCATTTGTTTATCTGCAATAGATGAGGGTCATTATAAACTGTTTATTTTTGATCTCACTTGCTTTATCAAAACACAAAGATCCCAAAACACCTCTGCCCGTGGTATCCCAAGGGAAACTGCAGGAAGGAACACCATGAAGGGGTTTCCCTTCTCTGGGAGGATGAGGAGGCTCAGAGAAGCTGTGGCTGCCCCTGGATCCCTGGAAGTGTCCAAGGCCAAGCTGGATGGGGCTTGGAACACCCTGAGACAGTGGGAGGTGTCTTGAAGGTCCCTTCCAACCCAAACCATCCCATGATTGCATTATTTCAGTAAAGATGGCTCAGGAAAATGATAATTTAGGTGGCAATTGTGCCTTACACCTCCTGGTTTGTGTTTTCAGGGCATGAGGCTGGGTTAGGATTTTGAGCCATCTGCAGCAAAACCAGATTTCAGCTGGACAGGTCAGGCCGAGCTCGTGCAGAGGACAAGCCGTGAGAACCAAGGGATGAAATGGATAGGAAATATAAATATTTCACATGAGCAGGGATGAAAACCAGGGAATAAACCCCCAAATCATTCCTGATCCAGGAATTGTTTGCCTTCAATGCTTATGGATCAGCAGCAGGGGTTTGTCCTAGGGCAGGACAGGAGATTCCTGGGCAGGGGTTGGGATATCTGACACTTCCCCAGCTGTTAAATAACCCCTGGAGGGGCTCAGACCCAGCCAGCCCCAGTGCCTGCAGGGGAAAGGAGCTCACCCAGGCATGGAATGGCAAAGGCAGGAACTCTTCAGAGCAGGGCTGTGAAAAGCAGAGGCCGCTGCCTCCCGGGACAGATGGAGAGGAAAGGGAGACAGCAGGAAAAACCCACAGCTCCAGCCAAGCCATATGTCCAGCTACCCAGCCTCCTTCTCTTTGATATTAACACAATAACAGCGCCTTCTGAGGAGCTGAGAAAGCCTCCCAGGGCTGGGATTTCATCCTGGGCACACCAAGAAATGTCCCTGTGCATTTGGGAGCCTGTGACAGCCAGCAGAGCCTGTCCCCATCACCCCAGCCCTGCAGGGAGCACTCACAGCAACCCGGCTCTCTCCACCTCCTTCTTCCCTCTTTTATTTCTCATTTAATAACTAAAAATATTCCTGTGAGTGCCTCCAAAGGCAGCCTGAGTCCGGGCTTTACCAATTTCCACGGGAATCTCTCGGGAGCAGCCGGAGCCTCTGCAGAAGCAATATTTGGATGGGAACCTTATGTCCCCCAAGCTGGCGAGTGCCAGCACTGACACACATTTCCTTGTAGCTGCAAAGCTCTCTGGAGAAAGGCTGCAAAGTCCCTGCTGCCTTCCCCTGCCTCTCCCCCCTCTGTTCTTTAACAACTGGCTGGGATTTACACGGCTCATTAATGCAATGGCAGCGCTGCCACTGCCTTCCCCAAACCAGCCAGGAGCTCCACATTTGACCTGGGCCCTCTGCTCGCTGCAGATGCCCCAGAGGATTAGAAAAACAGTGATTTGAAGTGATTGCATTGGATAAGGACATTACTCAGTGCAAACACAACTGGATGCAAGCGTTTAGTTTTTTAAAAAAACCACGGCTTTGCAGTGCCTTTGAGGCAGTGAAAACAACAGTTTAGCTCCCTTGGTGGCCTCAGCTCTTCACTCTCCCCGAGGACAGGGAAGGGAACCAGGCCCAGTGTCAGACTGGAGAGGTTTTGGCAGGTTGGGATTCAGGACATCCCTCTGTCTGTCCTGGACTGCCCAAACCCCTGCCAGGGGCTCAGAGACCCTGGCACAGAGCCCAAGACCTCTGTGCCTTTGATTTAGCCCTTGGAAAAAACAATTACCAACTTTCTATGAAGAATTACAAGCCACAAAAGTTTAAGCGGAATGATAGTGAATTTATCACGGGGTGAAAAATAGACTTTTTGGGTTTTTTAGAATGGGGATTCATGGGGCAAGATGGAGGGATCTGGGCATGTCCAGCCTTTCTCCTTCCTCTTGGCCTCCATCTCCTGCTGTGATGTTGGCACTTTTAGATTGGTTTAGAGCAGAAGTTCACTGTCTAACATAGGTGATAGGTATTGGCTCTGAGGAAACATTTCCCTCTGCAAAGTTCATTAAAGAGGCTCCCAAAAGCACCGGGAGAGGGACAGAGCTTTGAGGACATAAACACCTCAGGTTCCACCTATTCAGGACTTTTCTTTGCCTTTTTCACCCCAAATGAGAGCTGGACCCCAACAATTTGAATCCCCGAAAGCCAGGACAGGTTTCTTTGCATCCTACAGCCCCTCCCACATTAATCCCTCTCACACCCCCTAAATCCTGTAGTGACCCACGCAGCTCTTCCCATCTGGGCATCTCCCCATTATTTCCACACAAAGCCCATCATTCCAGTTTGTTTTCCTGGCTCCCCAGGCTGCAGGAACCATCCCTGGCTGCTTTGGCAGGCAGGAGTTTCCTGGGGAAGCAAGGACAAGCAGCAGCCTTGCCTCTGTGCCAGCTCCACCCCCAGGAACCCTGGCACCATCCAAACTGGAGAGGGATTTTGAGGTTATTTCCTTTAAAAAAAAAAAAAATCAAAAAACCCTCTTGGGATTGGATTGAACGGCCCAAGGGAAGGCTCCAGTCTCTGAGCACCCAAAGGTGCAGCCTGGTCGTGCTCACCAAGGGATTTTCAGTCCAGGTTTGGGATGGCAAAAAGCTTCTCTGAGGAAGAGGAAAGACAACACCTGCATGAGGAAATGAGATGGGGAGAGTGGAGCAGCTGACCCTGCTTCCCCTGGAGCTGTCAGCAATCCTGGAGGATGCTAACAGGAGGAGAAAAGCAGATCCTGGTGGGTCTCCACAGGCAGCAAGCTTGGGATTGTCCCCAGCAGCTTTTGGCTGGCTCTGAAAGGCAGCTCTGAAGCCACAGCAAAGGGCTGGACAGACACTGGAACACTTCTCAAACAGCCCAGTGGATCATTAATTGCAATATTGGATCTTCCTCCCTTTCCAGCAGGTTCCCAGCAGCGGGCACGCAGCCAGCTTGGCTGTGGGTTTGTTTATTTTCCAGCTAATGGAGCAGCAGGAGCAGCTCCAGAGCAGGAAACTGGGAATATCAGGCAAGTGCTGTCCAGTTCCCACAGATAATTTGTGACAGGCACCTGGTAGACAGTCGTTAGTGCTGTAATTAATCCAGCCCCGTGGCACAGGAGCAGCAAATCATGGAAAACCTCATCAGCAGGAAAGCCCCAAAAGCACTTTTGCCCCGTGGATTATCCCTGGCAGCTGGCTGGATGGGAAAGATGGAGAGAGGGCAGAAAAAAACACACAAAAATTCAGCTGGAGGCGGCATCAGCGTCTGGTGTCCCTCAGTTCAGAGTGTGGCAGCCCAAATGGAGCCACCAGCATTTGTCACCAGCCCTATCAAGCTGTGGGCAGCTCTGGAGCCTTGCTCATCCCTGCCTGGTAACACACAGGCTCCAGATAAAGCAGGAGCTGCCAAAATCCCACCACTCACACCTGCAGCCCCTGCCATGAGCTCTGGGAGGAAAAACAACCAAAATATGGAGGGGAAAAAAAAGGCAGACAGAAGTAGGCCAAAACTGAAATAAAAAGGATTTTAAAATCCACAGGTTTTGCCTTTTCCTGTAGTTTGGATGGGATTTCAGCAGGTGCCACCTTTGTGGGGTCTGCAGGGCAGCCCTTGCCTTGCCCCAGCTCCTCCCTTTCATCTCCTCGCCTCCCTCTTATTTTTAAATATGCAAATACATCAGAGGAGCCTTTCAAATTGCCGACTGCAAATAGATCTGAAGGGCTTTTGAGAGCTTCTGAGAGGCTCCTGCCTTGCCCTAACCAAATAAACACCACAAATCCATGGATGTCACCGTGGGTCTGTGCGAGTCCAGCCCTGGCTCTCAGCAGCTCCTTTGTCCTCCCTGCCCAGTTTGTGGGGAATTTTCTGGGGTGCAGAGGAGGGAGGTTCCCCCTTTTTATCCCTGTTCAGGATGGGATCAGCCACGTTTTAGATGAGATTTTGGGGAGGGAAGGTTGGGATGATGAGCGGAGGGAACGCGAGGCCTTAACTCGACAGCGCCGAGCGTGAGTCACGATTCTCCCAAAAAAAAAAATGGAGCAAACAGCAACTCCACGCCAGCTGGGAAGCACAGGGGCTCTGAAAATCTCTGATTGGCTCTGATTGAAGCATTCAACAGCACCAGGGCTGCTGGAAAATCCTGAATGAAGGAGCTGAGGTTTGGCTGAGCGCGCCAAGCTGAGCCTTACCCAGCACTGTAGTGGGACAAATCCACAGCAGCAGAACTGGAGGAAACCCCCAAAGCCAAGTGATCCCTGTTATTCCCGGTATTTCATTTTTCTCTGCATTCACCAGCTCAGCCAGCTTTTGTTCATTTATCTCATTGCTGTTTCTCACTCTGCTTCAGATGCTGGAAAATCAAGGCTCAGGGGGAATTTGTGCCTTGGGAATCCCAGCCTTGCCCACTCCTCCTCTCCCTGCCTGAAATCCCTATTTATGGCGCTCTGTTTACCACTAGAAACCTTAAAAGTGCTAAATGCTTCCAAGGTTTCAGCTCAGATATGATCCCCAGGCGACCTGTGGTGTACAGTTAAATAAGGCTGCTTTATGGATGCTGCACCCTAAATCTAAAGGTCAAGGGTTTGGTGGCCATAAATATTCAAACCTCACAGGCTGGGTCTTTTCAACCTCCTTTTAAATATTTATGACAGTGCTTCCGTGGCTGCAGGAGAATGTTATAATAGTATTAAGAGGGAGAAAAAAAGCCCTTTCTCCGTCTAAAAGCTCAGCATGAGCCATTTTCATATATTATGCATCGCTAAGTGCTGTTTATGGCCGGCTTTGGCACCGCATCCCGGCAGAGTTCACGGAGCTGGGGCTGGGCAGGGCTCGGGGTGTTGGCACCAGCCTGGGGTGGGCACAGCTGAAAATGGGAAAATTTTCCTGGAGATGCCACAGAGCCACAAAAATCTCCGCTAAACTCTTGCCCCAGAGATCCGTGGGGTGAAGATGCCACCCCTAACCAAGGAGCAAGCTGCGGTTTGTGCCAGCTGGGGGGTGCCTGCTGCCTCTTCTCCTCAGATTTTTGGCTGTGGAGCATCAGGGGAGCGCAGTCAGCATCAGCTGCAGGAATTCTGCAGGAATTCTGCTCCCAGCGTTGTTCCAGCCCAGCTGTGCCCTGCTGGCTCCTGGCACAGCTCTGCTGATGCCCTGGAACTCAGCTGGGAGGGGGCAGAGCCAGGGCTCAGTCACAGATCTGCCAGGAAAATTAACCCACAAACACCAGAGCTTTATGTCCAAACAGGAGACAGGGGAGCCCTTTTGCTTTATTCCAATAAAGGGAGAGGCCATGGGGCATCCCCTGGGGTCTCTCAGATTTTTGGAGGATGCAGCTTTCTTTTTATCCCAACTTCCAGCTGCATTTCCCTTCTCTCTTTCCCATTTTTGAGGTTCTCGAGAGGTTCAGACTTCCCAGAACACCTGATAACAGATCTCCCTCTAATGTACAACCCTCCCTTTTAATTTCTCATTCATACAGAATTTAAGGTTTTTTCCCCATTGGCTGAGGTACTTGAAAGGTTCAGACTTCCCAGAATACCTGATACCAAAGATTTCCCTCTAATGTACAACCCTCCCTTTTAATTTTTAATTCTAATGGAATTTAGGTTTTTTTCCATTGTTTCTTTCATCTTTCAATGTCTAATTTCATTTATCAGCAAGCCTCAAGTTTACTTGTAAAAGCAGATATCTTTTCATCAATCAGTGGAATCCTTCCCATTGTTTCTTTTACCCCCCGGTGCTGGTTTTATCTTTATTTTACCAGCAGACCCAGAGCTTGTTTGGAAAGATGAATTTGCTATTCCTCTCAGATCCCAGGGTTGGGATTCCCTGGGAGCAGCAGCAGCATCACTGGTGTCAGTGGAATAAACTGGGAATCAGAGCCACAGAGAGGTCAGCAAAGCTGAAATCCCCTCTAGACTTTAATCAGCTCCTAATTACAACTGAGATTTTGTCCTTGCAGAATTCAGCCCGATTTTTGGTGCTTCCTGCCCTTATCTGGTTCATTTCCAGAGTGGTTTAGGGGAAAGTGCTGGGTCAGCTCAGTTTCCCCAGACTCATGAGCTTGTATTGTAAATTAATCTCCCACATGGAGTGATCTGGGGAGGGGAAAAAAAAAATCTCAATTTTTCCCCATTCCATTGAAACAGGCCATGGAGCTCTGAAATAAAAAAAACACAGGAGAATGATGGCCAAGCAAATGGACACCCAGCATCCATGGGCATGCATCCAGAGGGGGATGGCACAGGCTTCATTTCCTTGGGAAATCAGGTTTCAAATTAAGGCTAATCAGAGTTAAAAAACCCTGCAGCTCCCTCAGCCCAAACGGAGCTTGATGTACTCAGTGTTTTACATCCTCAACAGCAAGGCAGCATCTGCTCCATAAAATGAAATGTGTGTGTCACCATATGCAGGCAGCATAATGTGGGCTCAAATTAAATAAAAACATTTCGGGGTATATGGTCCAATGTGCAATCTGGGCCCTGGGAAAGGCTGAGATTGACTCCAGAGTTCTCAGCAGGTGGCTGAAAACTGAACCCAAACCAGGAAAAACTTGGGGTTTTATCAACAGGAGCTGCTCTCTGCACTTTCCTCCTTTTGAGCCAGTAGCACTCCTGGAAGTTCAGGGATTATTGGTCATATTTTATTTCATTTATTCTTTTATTTTTTATTTTATTTTATTTTACTTTATTTTATTTGTTTTATTTTATTTTTTATTTTACTTTATTTTATATTTTATTTTATTTTTTATAATTTTATTTTATTTTATTTTACTTTATTTTTGTTTTATTTAATTTTATTTATTTTATTTTGTTTTCCTTTATTTTCCTTTATTTTTGTTTTATTTTATTTTATTTTATATTTTATTTTGTTTTATTTTACTTTATTTTTTATTTTATTTTATTTTACTTTATTGTATATTTTAATTTTTATTGTATTTTATTTTATATTTTACTTTATTTTATTTTTTTATTTTTATTTTATTTTTTTATTTTATTTATTTTATTTTATTTTATTTTATTTTTTATCCGTGCCTTTTTGCACCTTTCCACTATTTGGAAAATCTCTGAGATTGGCAGCACCTTGAGTGGCAGCAAATCAAGCTTTCCACCCAAGAGCTGCCCTCCAGAAGCACCAT
This sequence comes from Ammospiza caudacuta, assembly GCF_027887145.1. NCBI lineage: Eukaryota > Metazoa > Chordata > Aves > Passeriformes > Passerellidae > Ammospiza > Ammospiza caudacuta. Next base: position 2,946,137 of record NC_080613.1, on the reverse strand, counting down.
GGAAACTCGGCCCTCATCCTCTTACCTGAGCACCAAAAACCAAGAGGTAAACTCTGCTAAACCACTCGAGCCTCACCTTTCCCACCTCCTTTTCCCACTGAAATCCATCCCAGGCAAGGAAGGAGATGCTGGTTTAGAGGAGATCAGGCAGAGCTGCTCAGCCAAACCTCCCTGGTTTCTGATCCTGCTTGACCCCATTTGTTGGTACAAAAATGCGTGGATTCCCTCCAGGTGCCCAAAACCCCGGGCATTTGCTCCAGCAGCAGTTTGTTATGGTGCTGATGATCCTCCTATGGGTTCAGGGCTGCTGGGAAGCTGCAAAAACCCTTAAAAAGCCGCTAATGTGGAATTCATTTCCTTTCCGAGGTGCAAAAAACAACTTTAAAGCACCAGGCAGGGAGGGGATGTTTGCAGAGGAGCTGCTCAGACACTTCAGGTGTGCCTGGTGCGGGGTTTTATCTCCTTTGCTCAGCTCCTTGAATTATTTGGATCATGAAAGGCGCAGGAAAAGCGGCGTTCTGCTCTTCAGAAGCAGCAAAAACAAAATTTCCAGCTGTGAGGCTCGGACTGAAGCATTTGATGAGGGGGGAAAAGCACAAGAGCAGCAGAAAGGAGAGGAAAACCAGCAGTGCAGAGGAACTGGTGTGGAACCAGCTGGGAACTCGGGATGTGCCCGGGAGGGGCTGGGAGGTCACTGGGACACAAGGGAGGAGCTGCTCGAGGTACAGGACAGGGACAGGGGTGTGACAAAGCTCTGCGGGTGCTTCTGGTTTCCAACAGAGAGGAAGGGGCTGCCTGCTGTCCCTGCCATCCCCTGCTGTCCCAAACCACCCCCTGATGTCCCCTGCCATCCCCTGCCATCCCCTGCCATCCCCTGATGTCTCCTGCCATCCCCTGATGTCCCCTGCCATCCCCTGCCATCCCCTGATGCCCCTGCCATCCCCTGATGTCCCCTGCCATCCCCTGATGTCTCCTGCCCTTCCCTGCTATCCCCTGATGTCCATTGCTCTCCCTGCCCTTCCCTAATGTCCCCTGCCATTCTCTGTCATTCCCTGATGTTCTCTGCCATCCCCTGATGTCCCCTGTCATTCCCTCATGTCCCCTGTCATTCTCTGTCATTCCCTGATGTTCTCTGCCATCCCCTGGTGTCCCTTGCCCTTCCCTGATGTCCCCTGCCCTTCCCTTCCATACCTTGTTGTCCCCTGCCATTCTCTGATGTCCCCTGCCCTCCTCTGCCATTTCCTGATGTCCCAAACCATCCCCTGATGTCCCCTGCCATCCCCTGCTGTCCATTTCTGTGTCCTGGCAGGCTCTGCAGAGCCAAGTCCTGGCCTCCACCTCATCCCATCCATCAAGCAGAGGAAGCAGATGTGGTTTTGCCTCCTCTCCTCCATCTCACAGCCAGAATTTCACAGGAGGAACCCTCTGTTCTCCCTTCTGGAGGGGCAGGGATGCAGCTCTGGGCAGGCTCTGCTGCAGAGGGCACCGTGCCTTCAGCTGAGTTATTCCACAGCCTGAGGGGAAAAAAAACACAACCCAGGCCCTATTTCAACTCCAAACTGGACTCCTGCTTTGCTGGGGTTTTTTTATTAGGAGATAAAAGAGCCTTCATGTACAGAAAGCTTCCCCGGCAGCCTCCTCCCAGCCCTCCCTTTTCCCAGAGCCTCTTTAGTCACACTCCATGGGCAGAGGTTCTCCAGACCTTGAACTCCTTCCAAATTTTGAGGAGGTGTTTTTCAAAGTCTGAGGAAGGCACTGCTGGAATCAAAAGCTCTGAGCTGTGTTCCCGCTGGGTGATATTTTTTTTCCCCTTTTTGCTTCGCTTGGTTTCTGTGATTTCTGTCCTGGGAGTGGAGCTCCCTGGGGCAGGGCTCTTCCCTGCAGGGCCTCCCCCTCTGGAGCTCCAGTGGGATAATGAGGCCGTTGATATTCATTCAGAAATAGTTCAAAAGAGGAATAAATTAAACCAATTGCAGGGCTGATGGTTTTGCCCAAGTGCAAGCCATGAAGGTCAGTAAAACTGGATGTGTATAAACCCAAAGGAGGGGGGAAAAATGAGATTCCCCTTTGGTGCTTTGGGAAAAGTCCATTTCAGAGCCTCGTCTGTGTAAAACGAGCTGGGATTTCATCTTTGAGGTCTGAACCACGCTGAAATCATCCTCCATTAACTTTCCAGGTGAAGTTGAGCTGGTTTGTTGAATGTTTTTGTGTGAAATGAGTTCTCATTGCTGTGTTCTGCCTCTCTCCCATCTATTTCAAGCCTGGGCTGCACCAGGCCCGTTCTGCCTCTGCCTCGTGGCCAGGGTTGGTGAGGAGCAGCTCAGGTAGGTTCTGAAGGCACTTGAAACAGTGAAATACCCACAGAGCCACGTGGAACTCTCTCCTCCACCTCCTCCCTCTGAATTTGGGGATTTTTGTTGCCCTGCTGTGATCCCTGCCAGGGGGAAGGTGGTGCCTGTGGCAATCCAACACCTCCTGAGGTGCCAGGGGAGGAGGTGTTCAAACCCTGGAGCTCCACCGATGCTTTTGGCCTCCTTGTGCTGCTCTCCATGAAGTCAAGAGGAGTTTGATGCTTTTTATAAAAAGTCCTCAGCTTTTATAGGCTCTGAAGCACCGAGTTTAAAGGCAGGCGCTGAGGGAAGTGTCTCAGGAGGGATCTCTGTGGGACACTCAGGCATCCCAGCTGCTCCCTGGGCTGCATTTCCAAGCTCACTTTGAAAGGGATGGGATGATTCCCTGGCTGGAGCTGCCAAAACCCTCCTAGGAGGGCTGCCACAACTTTCCCTTAAATATTTGATGATGCAAACACACAGAATTCAGAAAATTCACAAAATCAGACACAAATTTCCTGGTTCCTGCTGAATTCTGTGATCCCAGAACTTGGAAAGCATCAACTCATCCCTGCACCGACCCCATGTCCTGCTCCACTCCCAAGGGCTCCAGATAAAGGAACCCTGGAGCAATCAGGGAGAAAATCCTCTGCTGGATGCTCTGCTAATTGTGGGAATTTCTGTTGGGAAGGAATTTCTGTTGTGTGATTAAATAATCACCAGGAGATGATCTCTGGAGCAGGAGGGGTGATGCTTTTCACTCACAGCAACGCAGACTGAAATATTCCATAATATTTATGGGGTCCTGGAAGAAATTGGGGATTGGGAAGCATTCAGGGGGGTTTGAGAGAGAGAAATGAGGGGCAGAACCCTCCAGGGAGGGGTGGGCACCACCTGCAGCCTCTGGGGTACCACAGGTGAGGTTGGTGTGTGACAAAAGGATTCTCACATCCCCCTGCTGCCCCCAAATCCTGGAGAGCTGAGCCGGGCAGGGGATGGAGCTGGGAGCCTCCCCAGGGGCTGGTTTGGGGTTTGGGGTTTGGGTTTGGGGGGATCAGATCCCTGGGCAACCCCCCTTGCCCCGAGGGATGCCTGGAGATTGGGGGCACACAGGGAGGGGGCTCAGGGTGGGATTGAGGATGGGGTTCAGGATGGGAATTAAGGATGGGATCAAGAATGATGTCAAGGATGGGGTTCAGGATGGGAATTAAGGATGGGATCAAGAATGGGGTCAAGGATGGGGTTCAGGATGGGAATAAGGACGGGGTTTAGAATGGGAATTAAGAATGGGGTTCAGGATGAGATTAAGCATAGGGTTAAGGATGGGGATAAGGATGGAAATAAGGATGAGAATTAAGGATAGGGTTAAGGATGGGAATTAAGGATGCAATTCAGGATGGGAATTAAGGAGGGGGTTCAGGATGGGATCAAGAATGGGGTTCAGGGTGGGATTAAGGATGGGCTTCAGAATGGGAATTAAGGATAGGAATTAAGGATGGAGTTCAGGGTGTGGCTTAAGGATTGGGTTCAGGATGGGAATTAAGGAAGGGAATTAAGTATGGGGTTAAGGATGAGGTTCAGGATGGGAAAGAAGGATGCAGTTCAGGATGGGAATTAACAATAGGGTTAAGGATGGGGATAAGGATTCTGTTCAGTATGGGAATAGAATGGGGATAAGGATGCTGCTCAGGATGGGATTAAGAATGTAAGGATGGGGTTCAGGGTGGAGTTCAGGATGGGGTTAAGGATGGAAATTAAGGATGAGGTTCAGAGTGAGAATTAAGAAGAGGGTTAAGGACGGCGATAAGGATGGAAATAAAGGTGGGAATTAAAGATGGGGTTCAGGATGGGGTTCAGAGTGGGAATTAAGGATGGGGTTCAGGATGAGATTAAGGATAGGGTTAAGGATGGGGATAAGGATGCTGTTCAGGATGGGAATTAAGGACGAGAATTAAGGATGCAGTTCAGGATGGCAGTAAGGATGGGGTTAAGGATGGGGTTAAGGATGCAGTTCAGGATGGGAATAAGGATGGGGTTAAGGACGGTTTTAACCTCCTGCTCCCCGCGGGGTCCCCGCAGCCTCAGCCGTGCTCCCGCGCCTGCTTTTCCCCCTCTCCCTTTGCCGTGTTTAGTTAAATTTCCCCCGCCTCACTTGATGTCACATCCTGTTCCACAGCCATCCCCTGCTAGTAGCCAGCCCTACCAATTCCTTTCTTTTTCTTTTTTTTTTCTTTTTTTTTTTTTTTTTTTTAAATCCCTCTCCTCTCCCCATCACCCCCCTTTTCCAGGCAAACTTTTGGCAATAGCAGAGATAATCGCTGCGTGCTCCGCTGAATTTCTCCTCGCAAATGTCTTTGGAGCAGGGGAGCCATTAAAAAAAAAAAAAAAAAAAAATTAAATAAATTACCAGACAGCCAGCACCGAGAGCAGAGGAGAGAAACTGGGATCCCAATAAATATGCAAAGTGAAGGCTCTGCTGAGCAGATTTCTGGCATCGCTTCCCGAGGGTGCTGAGAGCCACCCACAAAATCAGGCTGGTTTTTTAAATTATTATTTTTGCCGTTTGTCTTTTTTTTTTTTTTTTAATAGCGTTCTGTTGTCTTTTTTTTTTTTATTTTTTTAATATAAATTAAAATATTAATAAGAATAAAGGAGTGAGGAGGCAGCGAGGCTCGGGGACGGCGCAGGGGAGGCTCGCCCGGAGGTGATCTGTATGCGAGCTGCCTAGAACGGGCTGCGAGAGATGCAACCGGCAAGCAAGCTGCTGACCCTCTGCTTCCTCATCCTGATGGGCACAGAACTCACCCAAGTAGGTCCAGCTCTTCCTTTCCCCCACTCCTCCTCCTCTTCTCCCTTTCTCCCCAACGCCATTTTCTGCTAAACCTCGAGAGCAGCACAGGAACCTGCCGGGGGATGGATGCTGCACCTGCCCGGGGATGGATGCTGCACCTGCCCAGGGATGCTGCACCTGCCCAGCCACCCCTTCCCCGGGCATCACCTGTGCCCTGCCCCGCACCTGGGCACGGTTCTCACTGCCCTGGGTGGGATTCGGGCCGTGGGACCCCTGTGGGAAGGGCAGCGCCTATGGAGGGTGTTGGTGTCACCTCACCTGGGGGATGCAGGACCCCTGTGTGGGGTGGAGCTGCTGGCCCAGGTAGCCTCAAGGACCAGGTGGGAGCGCTGTCCCTCCTTGTCACCCCCCCACCCCTCTGGGTTCTGGTGTGGGGGTAGCTGTGCTGCTTTTAGGTGACATTTAAATGTCCCTTGGTGTTGGCATCTGTGACAGCCGGGTGGGAGATGGGGGCAGTTTATTTATCCCCACTCTCTCCACTCCATCTGCTGGTTTTTTTTGGTTTTTTTCTGCTGGGATTTTCATGGTTTTCTTTGCTGTCCCAGCCTCTGGGCTGAGTGAGGCGTGGGGTTGTGGGGTGGAGGAAAGGAGGCACCCAAAATCCTTCTCTTGCAAGTGGAATTAAAACTCCATTTGACTTCTTGAGGCTGCCTGGGGAGAGGCAGGCAGGGCGATTGTCTTTTGTTGGTTTTTTTTTCACCAGTCACTGAGGAGAGGAAGAAAAAAAAGTAATTGCAAGAGGATGCTCTAGATTGTGGGGTTAATTGTGGTGCTGCCTGGAAGCACAAAAAAAAAAAAAAAAAAAGGAAAGAAAAAGCAGCTATAAATAGGAGGGGAATGGAGGCTTCTTAGTGTAGGAGCAATTAGCAGCTGGGCTCTCATCCTGGATGCTTTATGGAGATGATTTTCCCCTTTCTCCCAGTGACAAAGCTCTCCCTGCCACTGCCCTCCTGCTGAAGTTTGAGCCCCTGGAGCCTTTTTGCCTTTACACCCTGCCAGGATCCCTGGGAGGCTGCGAAGCCAAAAGGAGAGCCCAGATCTGCCCCAAATCCCGAGAAAAGCCGAGCAGCCCGGAATGCAGGCGGGGAAAGGGGGGGGAAGCCGAGCAACCCAGGGGCTGTGGGGATGAGGAGGGGTGGGGAGGAAGGAGCAGAGCAGCCCATTGTGTGTGAGGATGCTGAGGGTGCGCATGCGCCGCGCTGGACAAAGAGCCAGGACCACCAGCACAGCAGATCCTGCCCACCAGGGCATGGCTGGGGGTGCCCATGGGGACAGGGGGGTGGCAGGGATGTCACCTCAGTGTCCCTTCAGCTTCCATGGGGTCACAGCACAGCCTGGGCAATGGGTGCTGTCGGCTCCTGGCTGGCCTTGGCAGCATCGAGATGCTCCGGGGGATTTTCCAAGGGAAAACCAGGGAAAAACAGGGGAAAACCAAGGGGAAATCAAGGAAAACCAAGGGGAAATCAAGGAAAAACAAGGGAAAAAAACAAGGGGGAAAACAGGGAAAAACTAGGGAAAAGCAAGGGAAAACAAAGGAAAAGCATAGGAAAGCCAAGGGAAAAACAAGGGAAAAATAAGGGAAAAACAAGGGAAAAACAGGGAAAAGCTAGAGAAAATCAAGGGAAAAACAAAGGAAAAACAGAAGAAAAACCAAGGGAAAAACTTGCGAAAAATGAGGGAAAATCAAGGAAAAACCAAGGGAAAATCAAGGAAAAACCAAGGGAAAATCAAGGAAAAACCAAGGGAAAAACTAGGGATAACAAAGGAAAACAAAGGAAAAACAAAGGAAAAACAAAGGAAAACCAAGGTTTCTGCCCTGCCTGGCTCTTTTCCCCTCTCCTTGCCTCCTCTGTGACTGCAGCACCTCAACTTTGGCAGCAACTTTCAGTCGTGGTGGGCACAGGGAGCCCAGCAGGTCGTGGGCAGAGAGCCCTGCCCTGCTGCGAGCCCCTGCTACAGCCTGGCTTGGCTGAGCGCCCAGCTGGGGCTGCCCTCAGCCCTGCAGTGCCCACCTGGGCACGTGCCCTGTGCCCGCCGCCTGGCCTGGCGCTGCGGAGCCCAGGTTCCCCTGGCACGGGGGCAGATGCCATCCCCAAACCCTCCTGCCAGCCCGGGCACTGCCCAGCTCCGTGCCAGGCTGGGTGTGCTGTGCCCTGCACAGAGCCTGGGCCATGGAGGGGCTGATTTCAGCTTTGCTGCTGGTGCAGGAGCTGCTGCTGTGCCCTCCTGTGCCTCGCTGCAGTGACAGCACAGGCCACAGGGCACGAGGGGCTGGGCACGGAGCTGGGCACAGAGATGGGGATGAGATGGGCACAGAGCTGGGCACAGAGATGGGCACAGAGATGGGGATGAGATGGGCACAGAGCTGGGCACAGAGATGGGCACAGAGATGGGGATGAGATGGGCACAGAGCTGGGCACAGAGATGGGCACAGAAAGGGCCCAGAGCTGGGCACAGAGCTGGGGATGAGCTGAGGATGAGCTGGGGATGAAATGGAAACAGAGCTGGCACTGAGCTGGGCACTGTGCTGAGCATGAGCTGGGCACAGAGTGGCACAGAGATGGGGGACTGAGCTGGGGATGAGATGGGCACTGAAATGGGCACTGAGCTGGGGACAGAGCGGGCACTATGCTGGGCACTGTGCTGGGCATGAGCTGGACACTGAGATGGGCACTGAGCTGGGCAGAGAGTGGGCACTGAGCTGGGCACCGAGCTGGGCACAGAGTGGGCACTGACCTAGGCATGAGCTGGGCACAGAGTGGTCACTGACCTGGGCATGAGCTGGGCACAGAGTGGACACAGAGCTGGGCATGAGCTGGGCACAGAGTGGGCACAGAGTGGGCACTGAGCTGGGCACCGTGCTGGGCACAGAGTGGGCACTGAGCTGGGCATGAGCTGGGCACAGAGTGGGCACAGAGTGGGCACTGAGCTGGGCACCGAGCTGGGCACAGAGTGGGCACTGAGCTGGGCATGAGCTGGGCACCGAGCTGGGCACAGAGTGGGCACTGAGCTGGCTCCTGAAGGGGCAGGAGGGGCCAGCCCAGCCTGTCTCTGTGATCCCTGGCTCTCTCTGCAAGGGCTGTGAGCTGCAGCACCCTGGGGTGTCCCCCCAGCTGGCACGGGGGTGCTGGGGGCACAGGGGTGATGCCAGGCTGGGGCTGCACCCCTGCTCTGCTCAGGTCTCCCACACCTGGCTGGGCTGGGGTGTCCTGAGTGCGACAAGGGGGGAGCTGCCCCCGAACCCCCCCAGGTGTTTGTGCTGTGCCCCCATCCCTGGCACGGCTGAGGGTGCCCTGCCCGAGGCTCTGGCATTTCCTCTCCCTGAGCCGCTCTGTGCCCGGCCTGGCCTCTCCCCACGGGTCAGCCCCACCCTGGAATGCCCCATTTCGGTTTGGGGGTGCTGGCATGGGGGGCAGAGGAGCTCTGGGCACTCTGGGTGGGCACACAGCCCCGGGCAGGGCCCTGCTGGGCAAAGCCTGTCCTTGTCCTCCCCTCGGGGACACCAGGGCACCTCTCCTGGGGCCCAATTTCTGCTCTGAAGGACCTGCCAGGAGGGCAGAGCTTGGGGCTGGGCTGCCAGCTGCTGTCCGTCTGTCCGTCCGACCTGTCCTTTTGTCCTTTTGCTGGGATATTGCACTGAAAACCTCCTGGAATTCCTCAAAGTTCCCTCAGGAGCTGCACGGTGCTCCCACATCCACAGCCCCAGTAATTCTGGGAGCAACACCTTCTGACAGGAAACATTTATAGGGCTTCTGCAAAAGGAAAAAAAAAAACCCTAAAAATATTAATTATATTCCCATTTCTTCATATTCTTCATGTACCTATTTATTCATTATATACATTATATAATTAATTATATTATATACCCATTTATTCTTTATATTCCTTTATTCATTATATTCCCATTTCTTCATATTCTTCATGTACCTATTTATTCATTATATACATTATATAATTAATTATATTATATACTCATTTATTAATTATATTCATTCATTCATTATATTCCCATTTCTTCATATTCTTCATTTGACCTATTGACTTTTCCTAAAAGAACCTCGAGTCCCTGTCAGAGCTGTTTGCAGGGGGAGGGAGAGGGAAAAAAAACCCTAAAAATATGAATTATCTTAATTTACCCATTGATTTTCCCTAAAAGTCCCTGTCAGGGCTTTTTGCAGTGCCCAGCCCAGCTCCCTCCTGCCCATGCAGAACTTCCCAGTGCCCACTTTGGTGCCAGGCAGACACGTGGACAGGGATAGGATTAATCTGCAAACCTGGAACAGGAGGCAGCTGTCTCATATGTCTCATAAACCCAATTTGTTCCTTGTCTTGCTTAACTTCAGCTGGAGCAAATTAAAAAAAATAAAAATAAAAATTAAAAAAAAAAAAAAAAAAAAACCAAAAAAAAAAAAAAAACCAAAAAAAAAACCAAAAACCAGAGGTAATTTCCAGCCCTGGAAATTGTATTTATTGCTAGAGTTATCAGTCCTGGTAATCAGTATTAGCACCACTCGTTAATATAAAGCTAATTACTATCAGAGGCAATTAAGCAGAGCGCTGGGGGAAGCTCTGAGGGGAAAGTGTCACCTGTGCTCTGCTCTGTCCACAAAGGGGACAAGGCTGGGACACCCCAGGAGCGCCCGTCTGGGATTTGGGGGGTTTTGGGGTGCCCCAGGCAGGCAGGGGAAGGGGGAATTGGAGAAGCAGAGTCACAGGGATGTGCCTTGGTGCCAGCACACCCCAAATGTGGAAAATCAGCTGGAAATGCTGGTTTTCAAGGCTGGTTTTCAATGCTGGTTTTCAATGCTGGTTTTCAGCGATGATTTTCAATGCTGGTGTCCCCGCTTCTGTGGGCTGCAGCTGTTGGCTGTTCTGCTCTCCTGGAGCTGAGCCCTGCTGCCACCCTCCAGACTGGCTTTAGCTGCACTCCTGACCCTTTTATTCTGCTCAAGGACCCTTTTCCCCTGTCAGGACTTTTTCCCATGCTCAGGGACCTGTTTTCTCTGCTCAGGACCCTTTATTGCTTCTCAGGGACCCCTTTTCCCTGTCAGGGACCCTTTTCTTGTGCTCAGAACCCTTTTCCCCTGCTCAGGATCCTTTTTCCCTGCTCATGAATCCCTTTTCCTGTGTTCAGGACCCTTTTTCCCTGCTCAGGACCCTTTTATCCTACTCAGGACCCCTTTTCCCTGTCAGGGACCCTTTTCCTGTGCTCAGAACCCTTTTCCTGCTCAAGAATCCCTTTTCCCCTGCTCAGGACCCTTTTTCCCCATTCCCAGCCCACCCTCCCCATCCTGCAGGGACAATCTCAGGATTGAGCCCAGGGCCAGGAGCAGAGCTGTGCTGCTGGAAAGCAGCACAGAGATCAATTCCTCCCTGGGAACTCACTCAGGGGCTGGAGGGTGTGTGCCTGACCCAGGAAAATGTGCCCAAAAAAAATCCTCCCAAAATCAGGAACCTGGGCTGGTTTAAGGTCTTGGCTCCTGCTGCAGATCCTGGGCTCAATGACAGGAGCAGCTTCAGCTGAGCACAGATCTGGGCACGTGAAGGGGATGTTCCCTTGCAGAGCTCTTGCTCCCAGAGGAAAGGAGAGGTTCCAGAGGGATTTCACACAGATTTACCAGGAGCTGGCAGAGATCCTCTTCATCCACTCTTTGAGGTCCTTTCCTTTCCTTTCCTTTCCTTTCCTTTCCTTTCCTTTCTTCCTTTTCCTTTCCTTTCCTTTCCTTTCCTTTCCTTTCCTTTCCTTTCCTTTCCTTTCCTTTCCTTTCCTTTCCTTTTTCCTTTCCTTTTTCCTTTCCTTTTTCCTTTCCTTTTCCTTTCCTTTTCCCTTTCCTTTTCCTTTCCTTTTCCCTTTCCTTTTTCCTTTCCTTTCCTTTCCTTTCCTTTCCTTTCCTTTCCTTTCCTTTCCTTTCCTTTCCTTTCCTTTCCTTTCCTTTCCTTTCCTTTCCTTTCCTTTCCTTTCCTTTCCTTTCCTTTCCTTTCCTTTCCTTTCCTTTCCTTTCCTTTCCTTCCCTGCCTTCCCACAATGAGGTGAAAACTTCTGATCAGGATCCATCTCCTGCAGTCACGTTTGTTTAAGTGGTGGCAGCAAAAAAAGTGACAAAAACCAGGCAAAAACCTCAGGATATTTGGAATTGTGACCCCAAAACCGAGCGGGAACTCAGTGCCTTTCCCGTGAGGGACAGCCTGGCATCAGCGTCAGTGTCTGGCATCAATCAGGGCACCAGGAGGGGTGGGAAGAGGCACTGGAGGCAGCAAAGGCTCCAAGGGGACCCTTCAGAGCCCCTCCAGCAGCTGGAGAGGGAGGAAAACCCCAATCCAAGCTTTTCAGGAGGGAGGAAAAATTCCAATCCAAGCTTTTCAGGAGGGAGGAAAATCCCAATCCAAGCTTTTCAGGAGGGAGGAAAATCCCAATCCAAGTTTTTTCAGGAGCGAGGAAAATCTCAACCCAAGTTTTTCGGGAGGATCCCTGACATTCCAGAGCCGGGTCCTTGCAGAGAGGACAGACCCTAGAGTGGGTGTGGTTATTTAGAGCAGGAATTCTCTGGTTTATTTCATGTTAAAATCCCAGATTTTAACTAACAGGGATTGGGTGTGGTTTATTTAAGGTTAAAATCCCAGATTTTAATTACAGGGATTGGGTGTGGTTTATTTAATGTTAAATCCCAGATTTTAACAGGGATCGGGTGTGGTTTATTTAGAGCAGGAATCCTCAGTCCTGCACACCACCCCATTTGGGAGCGAGAGGGATTTGGGCACTTTTTCTTCTCCATGTGCTTTATTTTGAGCGTGAATTCTCTGGTCTATTTCATGTTAAAATCCCTGAATTTAACTAACAGGGATTGGGTGTGGTTTATTTAATGTTACAATCCCTGATTTTAACAAGGGATTGGGTGTGGTTTATTCAGAGCAGAAATTTTCTGTCCTGCACATCACCTCCAGCAAAATTTGGGAGCGAGAGGAATTTGGGCACTTTTTCTTCTCTGTGTGGTTTATTTAGGGCAGGAATTCTCTGGTTTATTTAATGTTAAAATCCCAGATTTTAACAGGCATTGGGTGTGGTTTATTCAGAGCAGGAATTCTCTGGTTTATTTAATGTTAAAATCCCAGATTTTAACAGGGATCGGGTGTGGTTTATTTAGAGTAGGAATTCTCTGTCCTGCACACCATCCCCATTTGGGAGCGAGAGGGATTCGGGCACTTTTTCTTCTCAGAAGCAGCCAGGAGAGGGAGACAGTGACCGCCGTGTCCCCGCCGTGTCCCCGCGCTGCCACCGCCGATTGTCGCCGATTGTCGCACCCCCTGACCCTCTCAGGCTCCTCTGGGCACCGAGCTCTGTGCTCTCCCCTTCCCGCAGAGGAATTTTCCGGGCAGCACCTTCTTTAGGAGACCCTGTTCTCTGATTTATCTCGTGTTCCTGCTCCTTCTCTGCCCGGAATGCAGAAAAGAAAAAGTGACCAGGAGAAAGCTGAGCTCCACCACTTCAGGGGTTCCTGCTCAGAGACCCCTTTTATCCTGCTCAGGATCCTTTTTCCCTTCTCAGGGACCCTTTCATCCTTCTCAGGACCCCTTTTATCTTACTCATGGACCCCTTTTTCCCTTCTCAGGATCCCCTTTTATCCTGCTCAGGATCCTTTTCCGTGCTCAGGGACCCCTTTCCCCCTTCCTGCTCCCAGCAGGTTATTGATGCATTAAGAATTTTCAAAGGTCTTTAATTTAAAATTTTAAATGGTCTGAAAGAACATTTTGATGTCCCTTCCTTAACTCCATTAATCTAGGCAGCAACAAAAAAAGATTCCCCCAAAAGTGCTGCTTTTATTCTTTCATAAACACTGCAAGCAAGAGAGTGAAAGAAAGAAAGAAAATCCCCCAGGATTTCTCTTTTTCCCCCATTATTACAGGCACAGCTCCTCTCTGGGCTTTGCTGGCCCTGTTTGAGGAGCTTTAATCACGGCAGAGCAGGAGGGGATGGCAATGAAATCACCTGCCTGCCCTGCTGGGAAATGAGGGCTCAGCCCAGCCAGGATCCAGGGCATGGCACAGGAGGGGTTTTTATCCAGAGCAAAGCACAGGAGAGATTCTTAAATTTAAATACTGAAATATCCACAGGATTAATTCCTATGTGTGTGTGTCTGGATTAGACAAATATGAGGGATAAATTTCCCTGACAAAATCTGTTCCCAAATGGAGCTTGGGGTGGTTGGGATGTCAGCACTGGGGCGGGAAATCAGAGAGGGAATCAAGGCCTGAGCACAGCAAAGCACCTGAGAGCAGGGATTTGGGGTTCCTCCTGAAAGGTGGAACTAATCCAAGTTTGGTGGTTTTTTTTTTTGGTTTTTTTTTTTTTTTTGTTTGTTTGGGGTTTTTTTTTTTTTTTGGGGGGGGGGGTTGGGGGGGTTTCTTTTTGTTTTTTGTTTTTTTTTTTGTTTTGTTTTGTTTTGTTTTGTTTTTGTTTTTGTTTTTGTTTTTTTTTTGGGGGGGTGGGTTTTTTGTTTGGGTTTCTTTTGTTTCTTGGGGTTTTTTTTGCCTGAGGAAGCTGTTCCTGCCCCCCCCCCCCCCAGCCTGAAGCAGCTGCTGGGTGTTGACCCCACAGGTACCCACAGGTACCCACAGGTGGTAACACAGGTACCCACAGGTACCCACAGGTACCACAGGTGCCACCCTGCACACCCAGCAGCAGCTTTGCCACAAACGGATGAGGATGCCAGGGCTGGGGGAAGCTGGTTCCATGGAGTGCAGGCAGCTGGTGCTGCCCAGAGCAGGGCACCGTGGGGTTCAGGGGCAGCAGGGCTTCCCTCCTGATTGCAGCAGCCTCACCTGGCTGGAGCTGGGCAGGTGACACACAGATGGAGGGAAGGAAGGGCAGGGGTGGGAGTTCAGCTGCTGCAGCCTGGCACACACCAGCTGTGCCAGTGCTGCCCTGCAGTGCCAGGGGTGCGTGACAGGGACAGGATCTGACCTGGCGGCAGCGCTCCTGTTCAACCTCGATTTCCCCACCTGGTGGAACTGCTGAATGTGCTTCATTGCACAGAGCTGCCAGGTCTGCCTGCAGGATTAATGGGCTGGCCTGCTCCTGCTCCTGCTCCCTCTGCCCAGCCTGGCTGTGCTGGGATGAGCCCACACCAAGGGCCACATCCCCAGCAAGGGACACGGTCCTGGTGAGCTGGGACACAGTCCTGGTGAGCTGGGACAAGGTTCTGCTGAGGTGGGACAACAGTCCTGACAAGGCGGGACAGGCCAGCTCAGCAGGGATTGCATTTTAGGGCTTCCTGCTTCCCTGCTGGGACATGCTCTGCACATCACCCAGGTGCTGGATGTGAGGTGGGTCAAGGTTTTGGTGCCACAAAACCCCCAGCCCAAGCATTCACACCGGTGGAGCAGCAGCTCAGGAGGGCTCAGGTTTGGGGCTGGGCTGTTCAGACCCTGGTGGGAACATGGTGGCTCCCAGGGCCAGCCCATGGAGCAGCTGAGGCTCCCTGCACCCCTGCCAAGGTTGGGGCTGTGCCACAAAGCAGGGGTGTCACTTCTGTCCCCTGCAAAGGGACAGGGGATTCGTTTCTGCTTTGCACGGGGAGTTCCGAGGTTCTCTTAGGGAAGAATGCAGTTCTGAGGTTCTCTTGGCTTCTGAAGTCACCAGTGGCTTTGGGACACCTGAGTGGTGACCAAGCCCAGGTGACATTTCAGGCTGGCCGGACGGGCTGTGTGCCCTTTGCATCCCTCGGCAGCGAATTCCTGTGTGGGGAATGAGGTGGGAGCAGGGCTGGCAGTGAGCTTTGGTTTATCCTTCGTGCTGTCGTTGCGGGACGTGGCGAGGTGACAGTCGGGGGTCTGGGGGATGCTCTGACAGCCTGCGGGGGACCTGGGGACCGCAGGGGACCCGCAGGGGACCCCCAGCCCGCGCGTCTTGCGGGTCCTACCGCGGTGAAATGCCCCCGGCTCCCCTTGGTCCTGGCACGGCTCCGTGTCCCCGCCGTGTCCCCGCTGTCCCCGCGACCACCGAGCGACCCCGGCCCGCAGCGCCGCCCGCAGCCGCCAGAGGGCGCCACGCGCCGCAGCGGGAGAGCCGCACCCCCAAAATCCCTTCAACCTCCCCCCAAAAATCCTTCCATGTGTTCCCCAAAACCCCTTCAATCTTCCCAAAATCCCTTCCCCCTGCCCCCCAAAATCCCTTCCATCTGTTCCCCAAAATCCCTTCCACCTCCTCCCCAATTTTCCCTCTCTCCTCATTCCTCTCCCCCCTTCCACAATTTATCTCCTCAAATCTTCTTCCCTCCCCCCAAACCTTTTTCTTCCTTCCCCACGCCTGTTTGCCTCTGCTCAATCTCTCCCCCTCTCCCCAGTTCCATCCTTTCTCCCCAAACCTTTTCTCCCTGATTCTTTTACCTCTCCCCAAATCTTTTTTCTCTCCTTTTCTCCACTTCCCTGTCCCAAATATTTCCTCCTTATATTTTTTCTTTTCCTCCCCATAATTTTTCTTTTCTCCTTCCCTTCTCTCGTCCTTCCCCACATCTTTCCTCCCCAGATCTTTCCTCCCCAAATCTTTTCTCCCCAAATCTTTTCTCCTCAAGATCTTTTCATCCCCAGATCTTTCATCCCCATACCTCTTCCCCCTCCCATCCCTCCCCTTTCCCCATCCCCCTCCTCCCTCTCCCTTCTCCCCAACCCCTTTCCTCCCCTCCCTCCCCGCTCTCCGCCGTCCCCTCCCTCTCCCCGCTCTCCCACCGCAGTGTCCCCGCCTGGGTGGGCTCTGCCCGCCCCTCCCGCTCCGGTCCCGCCCCGGTTCCGCCTCCGGCTCCGC
The DNA here is from genome assembly GCF_027887145.1 of Ammospiza caudacuta. Taxonomy (NCBI): domain Eukaryota; kingdom Metazoa; phylum Chordata; class Aves; order Passeriformes; family Passerellidae; genus Ammospiza; species Ammospiza caudacuta. The sequence continues at coordinate 2,930,158 of NC_080613.1, read as the reverse complement.
TCGCTCGGACCGGGGCGCGCCGGGCGGGCGCAGGGAGCCAGCCCCGCTCCGCTCCGCTCCGCTCCGCTCCGGCTGCACAGCGGGCACAGCGCCGGGCAGGGCACAGGAGGAGGAGGAAGAGGAGGAGGAGGAGGAGGACGATGGGGCGGCGGCGAGCGGCGGCGGCGGCGGGGCGGCAGCCCGAAGGCAGCGGCATGGAGCCCGGCGCCGGTGCAGAATGAAGGGTGCCTGCCGCCCCCCCCGCAGACATGTCTGTGCCTTTACTCAAGATTGGAGTCGTCCTCAGCACCATGGCCATGATCACCAACTGGATGTCGCAGACGCTGCCCTCCCTCGTGGGGCTCAACACCACCAAACTCACGGCGGCCACGGGCGGCACCTTGGACCGCAGCACGGGAGTAAGTGCGGGAGGGCTGCGGGGCACGGGGAGGGCTGCCCGGGGCACCCCCGCATCCCGGAGCCTCCCAGCATCCCGGAGCATCCCCCCACCCTGGGGCATGCCAGCATCCCGGAGCGTCCCCGAGTCCCGGAGCATCCCAGAGCATTTCCGCATCCCGGAGCACCCCTGAGTCCCGGAGCACCCCCGAGTCCCGGAGCGTCCCTGCGGCCGCTCCCCGCCGCCGCCCAGTCCCTCCCCGCCCGGCTGTCGCATCTCTCCTCGCCCAGGTGTCCCCTGCAGGATCGCTGCCCCTCGAGTGTCCCCGCGGTGCTGCGGGAGCGCGGATGGGGCGCTCGGGGATGGGGGTGACGGTGCAGGGAGCGTCTCTCCCTCTCCCCTAGTTCAGCCATCCCTCGTTCCTGCCTGGGGGTGACTCGGCTGCCTCCCCGCACCCGAAGGGATGCAAAGTTTCCCTCGTGGCCGCTGCAAAAGCCGCCGGGAGAGCGGGTGCGAGTCCCGGGAGGCGCCTCCGCCGCTCTGCCTGCCCGATGCGCCCTCGGAGGGACGGGGATGCAGCCGGGCTGGACATCCCTGTCCCTGCTCTGCTGGAGAGCTGGGGCCGCGCCTGAGCTTCCCACTTCGGGAATGGCTGGAAAATCATTCCAGTCTGTCTGTCTGTCTTCCCTGAGCAGGGAGAATCGGGCACCTTTCTCCTGCAGGCTGCACGCTGGTGCTTTCTGACGCTGCTGCAGCTCCGCTCTTCCCGGAGTATTCCGTGTAGTGCTTGTGCTGTTCAGTTTTTTTTTTTTTTTTATCACATTGTCAGGGTTTATGAGATCCATTTATTATTCTTTTTTTTTTCCCCCGGTTGTTTTAGCCAGGGAATCCAATTGTGCGTCCGCCTGGGCATGTCTGTCAACGTGGGCATTTGCAAGGTGATTTGTTCTGTAGGGAAGCGGTGGAAAGAACATTTCCCCTCTGGTTGGGGACACGGTGACACCTTCAAAGTGCTCCAAGGCTGGGTGGGATTAAATAATGAATTATGCCGTGAGATAGAAGGAAAATGAAGAGCAGAGAGGGGAACGCGCTGTGTTTGGGGTGGGCTCCGTTCCCCGGCGTGCCCTCGGCGCTGCATCGCATCCATCCCTGCTGGGATCCTGCTCAGGGCTCGGCTCCGGGCTTGCCCTGCCTGGAGCAGAGGGGAGCGATGGTCTGGGGAGGCTCCTCATGCCCAGGGAACGTGGCAGAGAGGGGGAAACGGAATTCGGGGTGTCCGTAATTCGGGGTGTCCGTACCTTGGGATGTCTCTACCTCAGGTGCCCATGCCTCAGGGTGTCCGTAATTCGGGGTGTTCGTGCCTCAGGGATTCTGTAATTCGGGGTGTCCATAATTCGGGGTGTCTGTAATTCGGGGCGTCCATGCCTCGGGGTGTCTGTAATTCGGGATGTCTGTAATTCGGGGTGTCCATACCTTGGGGTGTCTGTAGCTCGGGGTGTCCATGACTTGGTGTCCATAATTCAGGGTGTCTGTAATTCGGGGTGTTCGTGCCTCGGGGATTTTGTAATTCAGGGTGTCCATAATTTGGGGTGTCCATGCCTCAGGAATTCTGCAATTCGGGGTGTCCATGACTCAGGATGTCTATAATTCGGGGCATCTGTACCTCGGGGTGTCCATACCTTGAGGTGTCCCTGCTTTGGGGTGTCCATGCCTCAGGGTGTCCTTACCTCGGGGACACCTCGGGGTGTCCATAATTCGGGGTATCCATGCCTTGGGGTGTCCATAATTCGGGGTATCCATGCCTTGGGGTGTCCTTGCCTAGCAGTGTCTGTAATTTGGGCTGTCCCTGACTCAGGGTGTCCGTAATTCGGGGTGTCCGTGTGTCCATACCTCGGGGTGTCCGTGCCCCTCATCCGAGCGCATCTCCGGCTGTCAGACCTGGCCCCAGACCCCGACAGGCTCTGCAGAGCCAGGGACACTGCTCAGCCTCAGTAGGACACTGTGCCCTCCTGGTGGCTCGGGCACGTCCCTGTCCCGGTGTTAGAGGGGGCTCTGTCACCGTCCTTGTCCCCGTGTTAAGGACTATGTCACCGCAGCAGGGCAGGGCTCCCACCCCGATGTGCTCAGCACTCGGAATTTTCACTGTTCCCCGTGTCCCTGCTTTCCCACTTACATTGCCTTCGTGTTTTCAGCTCTTCCTCTCCTTTTCAGACCTTTCTCTGATTCGTCCCCAATCCATATTTTTGCATTCCAAGTGAATTTTGCCCGGCTGGGCCCTCGGAGGAGCCTCCACTCCCTGCCACGTCCTCATCCCCCTTCACCTCCCAGAGCCCTCCCCTGGTTAATTAACCCATCTCTCCCTGTGTTAATTAGGTGTTGCCTACCAACCCAGAGGAAAGCTGGCAGGTGTACAGCTCTGCCCAGGACAGCGAGGGACGTTGTATATGCACAGTGGTGGCACCTCAGCAGACGATGTGCTCGCGTGATGCCAGGACAAAGCAGCTGAGACAACTCCTAGAAAAGGTAACGCTTGGCCCCTGCTGCCAAAAGTGCTTTGGTTTGGTGGGGGAGAAACCTGAGCTGAGCCTTGGTTTCCAGGGAAAGCCCCTTGGGATGGTTTTTCCGTGTGGAGCTGTCCCTGTGTGTGTAGTGGGGAATAATCAGCTGCAGGCAGGAGGAGAAATCTCTTTAAGTGTTTTCTGAGAGGAGAGCCTGGCCTAAGGTCGAGGGAAAACTGCTGAGATCAAAGCACCAACATTGAACCATATCTCTAAAAAATAATTTAAAAAAATAAAAAAAAATCCCCTTTTTTCATTCTGTTGGCACAAGCAGTTTGAGAGCAGACTCAGCAACAGGAGAGGAGAGAGAATTAAAAGCCCAAAGCCAAGCTTTGCTAGGCAAGGTGGTATTGAAAAGGCCAAGTGAAACCTTGCAAGCTGTCGCCAGCAGGTAGCACAGAGATGACACTCTGTGCTTTTCTGCCCAACGTTGACATCCTCTTGATTAGTTTTTAATAGTATGCTGTCCTAAAAGATCAAAAAATCTCATTAGGGAAACATGCCCAATAACAAGGAATTTTCCAGATAATAGATTTCAGTGAAGAAATGCTGTTTCATGTGAAATTGTGCTCTTCTCTTGCAAATATGAGCTGGCTCCTGTGCTGGATATATAATTAAACCCCATCCCCTAATGCTATATTGGCCTGTGCCGTGCATGACAAAAGAATTTTCATCCTGCTGCTTTGGGGAAAGCTGCTGTATTAATTCCCTCTAACAATATTAAACCTCCACTTAACTGATTTCCCCCATGTGCTGAGGACAATAAAGCCAGCCAGGAAAACATTCAGCCCTAAAACAATCCTTTGGGTTGTCAGAGGCTGCTAAAAATAATCCCAAGTCAGGCTTTTGTTTCTCACAGCAATAACACCCTGGGTGCTTTTGCTCCTGAGAGGCAGCAGGATTTATGAACAGCTCAGAGAACTCCTCATCCACTCTAAACAATCAGGATTTGACCCAATGCCCTCAGCTGATGGGAATGGGAGACCTGGGATAACATCAGGAGGTTGGAGGTGCTCAGTGGGGCTTTTTCTAATGCAGCTCTCTGGCTGCCAATGGAGGAAAAGTGAGGGAGGAGCAGGATTTCTGGGCATGTGTTGTGGGATATGTTACCTGCCTGCTAATCTGGCTGCATCTCACTCCCACGCTAACCTATATGAAAAACCCCAAAATAAGGAACAGGCTCTTAGTGCCAGACATCTGATCCTGATGGAGGCTGAGCTGATCATCCCCGGAGGTGCAAACAACTGCAGGGCAGAGCTCCCAGCTGCCCAGGGAGGATTTCAATCCTGAAAACTCCTTCCCTCAGCTGGCATTCTGACCCTGCCTTTGTGATGGGGGGAAATTGCAGCTCCTGGGTTCTCCACAATGTGTCAAGGAGGAAATTGTGGATGGGTTTTTTCCCAGGAGCAGACATGGAATTCGCCCATGGAAATGGTGTTGCGAGGCATCAGCTGCATGTGCGTGCACACAAAGCAATTAGAGCATCCTCAGGGAAATCTCCATGCAGAATCTTTTGGAGTTTGGAGGTTCAGAGCTGCCATCCACCCATGCTCTGTTCACGGGGATGAGGATCAGTGTAGGAGCTGCATTGGGGAGGGAGTGCTGGGCACCCTGGCAGGTGACAGAGGGGAGGGGAGGGCAGCCAGGGCTGCACAGAGTGTTCAGCCCAGGCTTTGACACTCGAGGTGTCTGAGCTCATCCTTGGCAGGTGCTGAGTGCAGCCCTTGGACTGCACCCAAACCGAGGCATCACCTCAGTCCCGCTCGTCATCACATTGTGTTTGATCTCCAAACAGAATCTGATTGATTGATTGATTTGTTTATTTGTCTGGCCCTGTCATCGGGCACAACTTCCTCCTCTGCTGGTGAAACCATTTCTGGTTTCCTGCCAATCCTTCCTCTCAGCCGGTGCTGATTTCCAGATTTTACAGCTCTTTTTGTTCCTCCGGTGGTCACTCCCAGGTGTGTACAGAGGGATAGTGGAATCTCTTCTCAGCCATCCCTGCCTCCTGCAAACCTTATCAGATGAACTTTTCATTTCCTGAACCATCAGCTGAGTCCATTTCTCTGCTGGTTTTTCCCCTAAACCTTGAAAATCTCCCCCGAGATTCCTCTTGCTGTTGCTCCATCAGTTTGAGCAGCTCCCCAAGGCTGAAGGTTCATCCCTGAAGATGAAACCCCAGAGCTGGGCTCAGAACAGCCCCTTTGGAGCTGCCAGGAAAGGCAGATCCACAGGGAAGCTTGAGCAGGGTTTAAACCTTGGATTTGCCCTTATAAACCTCACTGAGGTCATCAGGCCAATGCTGACTCCCTGTGACTCTGGTTTAATTGTGAATCAGCTCCTCAAACACGATGATAAGAGCAGCACTGGAAGCTTCATTTGTATTAATTTCCTATTTTAACTGCTAAAAATAACTCTTTTCCCCCAGACAGCCACAGGTATCTGTCTCACATTATCTTGGTGAAAATGAGGTTTCAGGCTGAGAGAGGAGGCAAAAAGCATTTTCAGGCGAGGCTGGAGCACTGCAGCTGATGGATGGAGCTGAGGGAATTTAAGAGGCACTATCCTTGGGCCTGAGTTCATTAGAGCACTTCTGTGCATGCTTCAGCCTGAGCTCCTACAGGCTCATTGAAACCTAATCATGTGCCAAAGTGCTTTGCTGGATCAAGGGCATAATATGCTAATGAGGGAAAAGAGGCAGATCCTCAGTGCTGGGGCTGCCAGGGATCTCAGGCTCATCCCTACAAATCTGGCCAGGAAAAACAGCACAGGCAGCAAATACCCGCTCTGGGCTTGTGAAATCCACCCCAGGACAGCCCAGCAGATCATTTGAGACATCTCTGTGCCTGAGGAGGGTATTTTCCTGTGCTTCAAGGAGCAGCAGAAACGTTCCAGAGGTATTTGAGGGCAGCAGCCTGGGCGAGATGCTCTGAGAGCAGAGCGTGTCTCTCCCTTCCCACACCTGAGAAAGAGCCCAAGGAGCCTCCCAAAATTTTGCTCAGCACACTCAGGTATTGCTCTGTCATTACAGAAATGCTCTTTTCTGATTATTTGCAGCTGGGGTTAGGCACTAGCGGGATAAATGGGATTAATTTTGCATGAGCCCTACCAGTCATCCCTCTCCCTGCTCCTTGGAACAATTCTGCTGCTCAGTTCCAAGGACAGGCTGGATAACTGGAATAAAAGGAGCTTGGCAGCCCAGCCATGCTTGTCTAAGGCTCCTCTTCTCCTGCCTCAGGGCACAGAGAGGTCTCCACACTCCTCCACATGCAGCCCAGGTGAATTAACACCCACTGGGAGCTGACATTCCCTGCAGTAGGCACAGCCTAATGGGAGCTGACCGGGCTCTGGCTGAGCTCAGCTTTGCTCTTTTCTCCTCCAAACCTTGTTCTGCACTTCCCTGCTCCTCACACCTGCCTGAGCAGCTCCTGGGCAGGTCAGAGTGCTGCTGGTTCATCTCTGAGCCTCACAGACCACAAATAGCTTCACCTTTGCTGAGGAACGCTCTGGCCCCCGGAGCAGTTGTACAGAACACTCCAAAGCCTGCTGGCCTTTGCCATGCAGGTCACCCATGCATTTTTAATAGATCCCTGCAATAGTTTCAGTGTCATCCTGCATGAGCAAGGGGCACTGTGATGGTTTTTCCAAGCTGGAGGGGCACCCTTGGCATTTGCCCCGTGCTGTCCTGCCGTGCCCTCGCTCTGCCACGCCAGGTAAGTTCCAGCCCACCACAGTGGGGTTTGCCAGAGGGAATGTGGGATTTTCACCACTCCTTCCCTCCTCATGCCAGCTTGGCTGCAGTGAGGACGCAGACGGGAGCGGATGTGGCACCCGTCCATCCGGGGAGCAGATCCACCCACCAAGAGCTGAGCAGGATGGAATCAGGATGGGATCAGGATGGGAATAGGATGGGAGTGGACGGGAATTAGGCTGGGTGCAGGCTGGAGCAAGATGGGAGCAGGATGGAGGCAGGCTGGAAGCTGGATGGGAGCAGGATGGCATCAGACTGGGAGCAGGCTGGAATCAGACTGGGAGCAAGATGGGAGTGGACTGGGAGCAAGATGGGAGTGGACTGGGAGCAGAATGGAAACAGGCTGGAAGAGGGCTGGGAGCAGGATGGGAGCAGGATGGAGTCAGACTGGGAGCAGGCTGGAATCAGACTGGGAGAAGCATGGGAGCAGGATGGAATCAGACTGAGAGCAAGATGGGAGTGGACTGGAATCAGGCTGGGAGCAGGATGATATCAGACTGGAGCAGGCTGGGATCAGCCTGGGAACAGGCTGGAAGCAGGATGAGATCAGGCTGGGATCAGGCTGGCTCAGGAGCAAGGCCCTGACGCAGCAGCAGCAGCAGGCTGGGTGCCTGATTCACTTTGCCCACAGACGTCACCCCAGTGGTGGCACTGCTGGGGTGACGTGGCGGTGGCAGGAGCAGCACCCGTGGGCTGTCCCTGTCACGTCCCCTCTGTGGGACAGACACGTCCAGCCCCGCTGCAGAGCCCTTCAATATGGCTCGGTGCTAAATAGGAGCTGACGTCAGACCCGTTCCACCTCTCCCAGCCTGGAAAACAGGAGGGAATATCTTAATAAACCCGATGGCAGCCAACCTTCAAAATCAGGTCAGCCTCGCTGGCGTTCCCTTCCCCTCCTCACACCTCCAGCTCGTTTTCTCACCGCCAGCCCAGCCAAGCTCCTGCATCATTCCCTGGCGGGGCCAGATGGGCTCCGGGCGGGAATGCGGCACCGCTCGGCTCCGGAGCTGCATGGGCACCAAAGGGGTGCCAACCGTGCCCGGTGCTCCCCGGCCCCAGGGTGCCCTCCCTGCCGCTGGGCTGGTTGGGGCAGGTGCTGCTGGGTGGATCATGAAGTTCTGCTGAGGTTTGAGCTCACCAGGAGATGGAATTGTGCGCCTGGGCTGGAGCGTTTCCTCCCAGCCAGGTGTGCTGCTGTCACCTCTGAGCTCACCCCAGGTGCCTGTCAGAGAGGCCAGCCTGAGTTTAACCTCAGCTACACCCCTCATTTCCATGTCAGATTGCTGAGTCCTTCTCTGCAGAAAAAAAAAATTAATTTATTAAAGCAGGTTTGCTGTGTTTTAGAGCACGGGGTGGTAATCTGGGAGCTGCTGTTGATGAGGCAGTAAATAGTGCATGGGCTGATTGCCCTTTAGCTGTGCTGAGCGTGTGGGAAAGGTCAGCCTTGGGGTGCAAATGGGGGCTGCCTCGCTGCTGGCAGCACCTTTTAATGAGCCCCTTCTCGTTTGGCAGGTGCAAAACATGTCCCAGTCGATAGAGGTGTTGGACAGGAGGACTCAGAGAGACCTACAGTACGTGGAGAAGATGGAAAACCAGATGAGGGGACTGGAATCCAAATTTAAGCAAGTGGAAGAGAGCCACAAGCAGCACCTGGCAAGGCAGTTTAAGGTAGGTCTGATTTCCAAACTGCTTCGGGAGCTGTGGCCAGGGGATTGTGGCCCTGGCTCCCATCCCAGCTGTGGGGTCCTTCCTGCCCAAAGCACAGCCAGATCCAGGCTGTGGCCTCACATCCTCAGCCCTGCATCTGGTTTTAGGGTAAAATCACAAATCCCTGTGTTCCCACACCCGCCTGGGTGCCCGAAACAGGGCGGTGCAGGGTGATTCCATCAGGGGGGTCTGCAGGGAGACACCCCAGCTCTGGGTGAGGTGGGTTCCCTCTGTGGCCAGGCAGCTTCTCCATGCCATGCCCAGCACCCATTTCTTGGGAAAAAAAACCCCAAGAACTGGGGCTCCCTTTGCATTCCTGTCAAACCACAGTGGGCAGTCACCAAACCCCATTTCCCCTGGGGGTGGCTGGAGAAAGGAGTTCATCAATCAAATATCACCCCCCTGAAAAAAAATACCCCAAAAATACAATTATTACAGCTGTCCTCAGGCTGGAGCTGTCCTCAGGCTGGCAACCTGCACATCTCCAGGATTTTGTCCAATTTTGGGTGTTGGCAGCAGAGGCAGCAGCTTCTGATGGGTTTTGTGTGGTGTCCTGGTGCTGGGCAGAGGGGGAGAGGAGCTGCAGCCTCTGGAATGCAGCTGGCACTGGGAGCAGTGGCCAAACCCTCAGGAAGCTGCTTGAGGATGAATGAAATTGCCAAAAAGATGTTCTGAGCAGTACTGGAGTTTTAAATTTTAGCCATGCTGTGGGTTAATAGATATAAAAAATCAAATGGAAAAGATTTCTGGTGGAATCTGGGGACTTTTCTGATCAGCCACCCAGCTGATTCCCACCCTCATTTGCAGGCAGCTGGCTGGTATTTTAAAGCAGATTTTTTTTAATGCTAAATACTGAAATACCATGATTATCTCATAAAAAGCTGGGAAGATGGTTCTTAAAACTTTTCACCAACTCCACCTCCTCCGCTCCCCATCTCCAGTTACTGCAGGACCCTAAATTTAGCTCTGCAGTCTGGATGGAAAGACTTGGGCATGAGTTTCTTTTATTTAATTATTTCTTTATTTCAGTTATTATTGTTTTCCCCCTTCTACCATTCTGATGAGTTCAACCCTCCCCATTGCCTGCCAGGGAACTTTAAATGAAATAAAATTAAAACATTCCCCACGTGCAAAGCACGGGAGGGAAAAAATCCTCGTGGCTTAAATAGGAGGGGATGGATGGGAAGGAGGCTGAGGAGGAATTCCTGATCCTGTTCAGCCCCAAAAAAGCTTCAGGACACAGGCAGATGTCACAGCCCTGGGTGCTGGGAGCTTGGCCACTGTAATTTGAGCAGCACCAGGGATTTTGGGTGTTCTAACACGCTTCATTAACGGGTAGGTGCATGCATATTAATGTCTACTCATTAGCTGCTGGAGCAAAGCATCTGCAACAAAATGCTGCATTGTGAGCCTTTAAATGAGCAAAAAGCAAAAAACAAAAAAAAATTTTAAAAGAAAAAAAAATTCATTTCTGCAAAATCCATCTGATAATGAATTTTATTTTTCTGTTCCGCGCTTGAAACCAGTGAGGAATTTTTTGTCTAATTTGCTGCCAAAGCAGCATTTGAAAGAACAGCCACAGCATTTTGTTCCTGCTAATGCCAGCATTAAACTGTGAGTGCTTTGGAGCTCTTGTGTTGGTTTTTTTTCTCTCTTTAGTGCCGTAAGAGTATTTGTCTATGAATGGCTATCTATATAAGGCAGGTTAGTGAGCTAGATCCTCAACAGTATTTCATTTTCTTGCTTACAGGGCTAACTAAAAAGCAAGTTTTTTCAATGCTGCAGTGACTGAAGAAGCAGTTCACTCCCATGTAACCATGAAAAGAGGGCCACAGAGCATTTTGCACCATGCATTGATTTTTTTGATTATTTTCCAAATTAGCACCATATCTCACTAAGGAACCTTGAACCACACAACCGAGATCTTCCTTTGCATGCAATTGTAGATGCATTTCATGAATAGTTTGAAACCCTTGTCAATGCATATATATCTTATTTTCTTTTATTTTTTGGAAAGAAAAAAAAGAAAAAAAAAACAACAACTCTTTGTGTATGTGATCTGAAGCATGTAACCCTAAGATGTTGCATTCTAAAAATGACAAATAAAGGCCTTTCCCAAATATTTTGGTGTTCTGCAGCCTGTTTAATATGTTCTTGCCAAGACATCATTCGGACCAAAAATAATAATTGAGCTAATTTTAATGCTAATAATTGTGGGAAATGTGAACATTTCGCTCCCATAGGAAGCACCCAGGTCAAGGCAGAGTGTTGCAGATTTTTGCACGCATAGCACTGAACCGAGCTTATTTTAACCTTGCAGGCAATAAAAGCGAAAATGGAGGAACTTAGGCCTTTGATACCAGTGTTGGAAGAGTACAAAGCCGATGCCAAATTGGTATTGCAGTTTAAAGAGGAGGTCCAGAATCTGACGTCAGTTCTAAACGAACTCCAGGAGGAGATTGGCGCCTATGACTACGAAGAGCTTCAGAACAGAGTGTCAAATCTTGAAGAAAGGCTTCGTGCATGCATGCAAAAATTAGGTAGGCTCAGAACCACCACGGTGGCTCCAAGGCCACCGGCGCCAACGCACGCATCCCGGCCGGAGGCAGAGATGCCCCGCTGGACATCTGGTGCCGTGCCCGGCCGCGAGGGATGAGCTCCACACGGCCAGGGGCCATCCTGCCAAGAGTGATGCCACCAGGAACATTCCTCCTGGGAGTAGTCCTGCCCAGGATTACTGGCAGGAGCAATGCTGCTCGTGGTGTGAGCGCTTCAGGATGCTCCTCTCCTCTCCTCTCCCAACAGAGCGGAGCGGGCGTGTGGGCGGCGCTTGCATAAGTGGCAGCTCACGCTTATGCAAAGCCAACACTTGCACCCCTTTTGCTTCTGCATCCCTGGACCTGGTCCGTCAGCAAAGGGCTCTGCTCGTGGTGGGGGGTGTGGGGCTGTGCCTCGGTTTCCCTCGGTTTCCCTTCTTTATTTTTTGCATCTTGCCAATGCCCCCGGAGCAGAGCATGAGGAGCTGGGGCGCGGTGTGGTCCTGCCCCTGCGCAGGATGGGAATCCTCCCTCTCCCATCCCCTGAGGGAGCAGGGAGCCATTTCCACCAGGCTGCTGCTAAACCACCAGGGACTCATCTCTGACCTCCTCCAGAGGGTTGGAATTCACTGAAACTCTGGGGCTGTTGTGGGGAGGCTCAGCTGCCACCAAACCAAACGTGTGACCCCAAACACGGGGAAGGAGGAGAGCACTGCCTCCCACAGCTGCAAGGACTCTCTGCACCATTTGTTGGGCCAGCTCTGACTTGATTTAATTTCTCCTTCCATTATTGACTTTCTTGCCACGCCATTTAGATAATCCAAACACATTAACTGCTCTGCAGTCTATTTTGGTAGCACATACGAAATTACACTCTCAGGTAACTTCACGGAAGATCAGATCTCTTCTGAGCACTTGATATCCTTGGCAAGGTAACGCTTTGTTTCTCTCTTGGCTCTGCTGCTGGGGTTGATTTTGCTTGTTTCTGGATGCCTCCACACTGTGAGCAGCCACCTCCCCTCCATTCCTTCTGCATTTCCATCCTCTGGTTCCTCGGACATCCCTTGCAGGCTCCAGAGAGTAAAATTCCCATTTAAATGTGGATGCTCAGAGTATTTGAACAAGTCAGGCACCGAGGTACCCTTGGGACAGGTGAAACCCCCCTGGCCTAGAGAGATCAGAGTTTGATTTCTCATTAATTAATGAGTGCTGGTGGCCCAGGTTTGGTTTGAGAGCAGGACAGGCTGGGGCTTTCTGCCCCTTTCTGTTGTCCCTCCCTTCACCCCATAATGGTCACAGGGTTGGGCAAGGAGGGAAATTCTCACCTTCTCACCCTCTTGAACTTGTAATGGGGACAGGAATGAGCAGGGCTGGAGTCCCCAATTCCTGGAGCTCTGTCAGGTGGGCACAGTGCAGTGGGAAGATAAGGAAGGATGAACAGATAAGAAGGGAAAATAAGAAAGGAGAACAGGCCCAGGAGGGTGGGATGGACCAAGGGCTCACAGAGACCTCCTGGCAGCCCCACATCCCCTGCAAATGGATCCTGAGGGCAGAGGAGGAGGTGCCCAAGGAGGGGTCCCCTGCTGCACCCAGAGCCTTCAGCCCATCCCTCGAAGATGAGGAGGAGCTGTGGGTCACAGGGAGAGGCAGCAGCAGCAGGGATTTGAGACTTCAAACTTGGGGACAGTTCTTTCAACAAAGCCATTCCAACCAGGGAAGTTGGGACAATCCTCCCACTGACCCTAGGCAGGCTTTAAGGGGTAGCTCCCAAACCATTCAGGGCTCCAAAAAATTAGAATTTGCTCTTGGACCGTTAACCCTTTGTGCTCATCCCATCACTTCACGCTCAGGTCCAGCTGGGACCAGGTAAGAAGGAGGCAGGTAGGGATGCTGAGCTCTTGCAGGTAACCTTGTCTAGGAACTTTTGGGTGTTTTTTAAAATATTTTTGAGTTTTTAGCTGGGCTTTTTGGCCTCTTCCTGCCCTTGCCCTCTCTCTAGGGTCAGAGCAGCTCTTTTGCAGCAGCCCTGGGTGCTCACAGAGATGGATTCTGTGCCTTCCCAAGGCTCATCCCAGAGGATTTGCTGCTCACTCGGGAAGCTGATTTATTTGGTCACTTAAAAGAACCAGCACGGATTGAATTTCCAATGCTGTTTATCTCTCTGGTGTGTAAACCACTGGAAACGGTTGCTAATTGAGTTAAATTCAGATAACAGCCTTACAAATGCTTTGCTGCCACACAATGAGGCCCTGATTGCTGGGGACTTCGCTTTGCTGCAGGTTTTCTGCTCAGCTGGGCTTGCTGATGTCTCAAGGAGAAGGTTTTAGCTGGGACAAAGGTTTTTCTGCTGCTCACCTGGAGTTTGTGTGCCCCAAACAGGGTCAGGGAGCTGCTGCAGCAAGCACAGGCCAAGGGGAAGGGAGGGATGTGCCACATTCCCACCCAGCTCACCTCTCCCAGCGAGCTCTGAGCCTTGGCAGTGCCTTTTCCTTAGCCAAGGTCCTGTTTTGCATTTTGGGTTTCCTAAGCATTATTGATGGATCAATAGTGAAAACACTTCCTGACCCTGGCATGTGTGTGGAGGGGGGAAAAAAAGAAATCAATCATGGCAGCTTCAATCTGTGTTTCTGTTTACACTCCTGAAGATCCCTATTTATACAGGGATTTTAGCCTTTGCATTAATGGTCCTGAGAGGAGATACAGGGCTTGGCACTCCTTGGATCCAGGGGGAATTTAACTCAGGCAGGGCAAATTTTCCTTGGGAAAAATCCTGGTGCAGGGATGGGGATGGAGCCAACCCTGATGGTTTTGGGATGGGGATGGAGCCTGATGCTTTTGGGATCAGGATAGGGCCCCATTCCTGATGGTTTCAGGATGGAGGCCCATCCCTGAATTTAATTCAGGCAGGACAAGAGTTCCTTAGGAAAAATCCTGGTTTGGGATGAGGATGGAGCCCCATCCCTGATGGTTTGGGGATGGGGATGGACCCTGATGATTTTGGGATGGGATGGAGCCTCATCCCTAATGGTTTTGGGATGGGATGGAGCTCCATCCCTGATGGTTTTGGGATGGGATGGAGCTCCATCCCTGATGGTTTTGGGATGGGATGGAGCTCCATCCCTGATGGATTTGGGATGGGGATGGAGCCATCCCTGATGGTTTGGGGATGGGGATGGAGCCATCCCTGATGGATTTGGGATGGGGATGGAGCCATCCCTGATGGTTTTGGGATGGGATGGAGCCATCCCTGATGGTTTTGGGATGGGGAGCTCCCAACCAGGCAACAGAGGAAAGATCCAGGCCCAACTGAGCTGCCAGAGCCCCATCCCTTCCTGAAGGGCTGGGATTGATATGAGGATTGGGATTGGGATTGGGATTGGGATTGGGATTGGGATTGGGATTGGGATCAGTCTTGGTTTCCTGGGAAGCTGGAGCAGGGCAGTTCCTGGCTGTGTTACAGAACCACGAGCCCAGCAGGAGCTGGTGCCTGTGCGTTGGTGGAGGAGCTGCTGGGAGCTGCCAGGCAGGACCTGTGGGCAGCACCCAGAGCTGGAGAGGAGGTGGTGGCACCCTGGGAGGAGGGGAGAGCTGCTCCCACCTGCTCCTGCTGGAAAATTCCTCGTGCAGCCGGAGTGGGGATGCATCTCATGCCAGGACAGAGGGACACTTGGGGAAAGGCTGATTTGTGGCCAGGAGAAAGGAGCTGAATATCTCTGGGTGAAAAGGAGTGAAAGCAGCTCCTCTGTGAGGCCCTAAATCTGCTCCTCACGTGTTTCTCCTGTCCTGGGCTCCTGGGTGAGCACAGGATGAGCTTTTCTGTGGCACAGCTGTTCCTGAGTGACCTGGAATTCCCATGGAATCCCATCTGACAGGAGGGGGGGCTGCAAAAACTCTGCTGCTGATATTGCAGGTGTGCTGTGCATCTCCTCAGGTGGGTGAGGATCCCAGGGGCTGGAGCTGTCCATGCCTGGGTGGCAAAACTGACTTGGGATCCTCAAAATCCATGTTGAATTCCCCCCAGCAGCCTGGGATGGGTTTGCAGCAGGAGAGAGAAGAACCCTCCTGCATTGCTGAGGAGCTGGGCTGTGTGTGCCTCTAGCTAAATGTGTAGGAGATGTTGCAAACAACACTGGTTTACCCTTATCAGCTGCTGCTGCTTTTTTTAAACTGTTTTTTGTTTGTTTGGATTTTTTTAATCAATGAGATTTTACAGCACGCTCCTCTCCAGGGAAATGGGAGGAAGAGATAAAGTGACAGCAATGTAGGGCTGTGATAACGGAAGGCAGATCTGGGATTAGGGGAAGGCTGGACCCCTGCAAGACATTAAAATTTGTTATTTTAACCCATTGCATTGCTTTGCTCTCCCTCTGAGCCGAGAGGTTTGGAGTGCAGCAGGCAGGAGGGCAAATCCCTGTGTCCTGTGCCTTGTGTCTCAGCAATCTCTGATTTTTGGGGGCATCTCTCTTGTTCTGCCTGGGTCTGGAAGCTGTGGGGACAGCGATGGTGCCCTTGGTGCACAGCAGGAATTTTCCCCTCTGTTTCCTGCCCTGGGCCAAGGGGATCCCTTTGGCTGAGGCAGGTGGATGTGTCTGATCAGGAATTACAATGCAGGTGAGAACAGGCCAAGGAGAGAGGCAGCTGAGAGGGATTGCAGAGTTCTGCAAGTGTAAAATCTATGATTCCATGAAGGTCAGGTTGGACAGCAACCTGATCTGGTTGAAGACATCCCTGCTCATTGCAGGGGGCTGGACTAAACAACCTTTGATGCTCCTTAATAACAAACCATCCCATGATTTTAATTTGGAGCAGGATGACCTTGTCCTGAGCTGGCAGAGCTCTCCCTGTGCTCCAGCAGCACCTGCAGGGGCTCCCACCTGCAGCCCAGCCCTGGCTCCTGCTGAGCACCACTGCAGTGCAGCTCCAGCACAGCACCCAGGGCAGCCTCTGCACCCCAGCACTGCCAGGGGCTCCCACATGCAAAAGGAGAGCTCAGGAAACACCTCCTGAGCTCCAGGTGCTGGCTGTGCCCCATTCCCTCTGCTCTGGATGGGGTTTTAAATGGGCTCTGGGGTTTTAAATGGGCTTTGGCTGGGTTTTAAATGCGCTCTCCCTACCCAACAGGACATCCCCCACCATCCCGAGGCATCTTCATCTCCTCCCCTGTCCCTCCTCACTCACGTTAAATTTTGGTGGGGCAGCTCTGCTGAAACCTGGGGATATTGTTGGGAAAAGGGGCTGGGATGTGTCTGCTCCTTCCATTCTGGGGCTGCAGCATTCCAGATCCATGGAGAGCCCCAGAGAGGGGCTGGGACAGAGCCAGGGCTGGGGAGTGAGCTGGAGCAGAGGTGCTGCTGCTTCCCCTCGTATTTAGGGCTTGAAAACCCAGCAAGGAGCTGAAGTGGCTCCCTGAATTCAGCAGATTTGGAGCTCCAGACCTGGCTCATCCTGTGCTGGTGAGGCTGAGCTGGGCAGGACCCTCCGGATGCTCCCACCTTCATCCTGCTGTGCTGGGGCTCCTGTCCCAGAGCTGGCTGAGGATCCACCAGTGTGTGTGATGCTCCTGAGTGTGTGTGACCCTCCTGAGTGCGTGTGTGTGACCCTCCTGAGTGTGTGTGACCCTCCTGAGTGTGTGTGTGTGACCCTCCTGAGTGTGTGTGACCCTCCTGAGTGTGTGTGTGTGACCCTCCTGAGTGTGTGTGTGTGACCCTCCTGAGTGTGTGTGACCCTCCTGAGTGCGTGTGTGACCATCCTGAGTGTGTGTGACCCTCCTGAGTGTGTGTGTGACCCTCCTGAGTGTGTGTGTGTGACCCTCCTGAGTGTGTGTGACATTCCTGAGTGTGTGTGACCCTCCTGAGTGTGTGTGTGATCCTCCTGAGTGTGTGTGACCCTCCTGAGTGTGTGTGTGTGATCCTCCTGAGTGTGTGTGACCCTCCTGAGTGTGTGTGTGTGACCCTCCTGAGTGTGTGTGACATTCCTGAGTGTGTGTGACCCTCCTGAGTGTGTGTGACCCTCCTGAGTGTGTGTGTGTGACCCTCCTGAGTGTGTGTGACCCTCCTGAGTGCGTGTGTGACCATCCTGAGTGTGTGTGACCCTCCTGAGTGTGTGTGTGTGACCCTCCTGAGTGTGTGTGTGACCCTCCTGAGTGTGTGTGACATTCCTGAGTGTGTGTGTGTGACCCTCCTGAGTGTGTGTGACCCTCCTGAGTGTGTGTGTGTGACCCTCCTGAGTGTGTGTGACATTCCTGAGTGTGTGTGACCCTCCTGAGTGTGTGTGTGACCCTCCTGAGTGTGTGTGACATTCCTGAGTGTGTGTGACATTCCTGAGTGTGTGTGACCCTCCTGAGTGTGTGTGTGTGATCCTCCTGAGTGTGTGTGTGTGACCCTCCTGAGTGTGTGTGACCCTCCTGAGTGTGTGTGACCCTCCTGAGTGTGTGTGATGCTCCTGAGTGTGCAACACGAGGGGCAACAGGAAAAGCAGCTGGTAAATGATCCTTGCAGGGAGGAGATTTACACTGCGGGCCATTTTCCACCTTCCTCCTTTCTCTCCTCTGCATAACCTGTACCAATTGCAGGTTTCCAGCAGGGCTGGAATGGCCACGGCTGCCTTTTCATCTGGATCAGAGCAGCTCCTCCCTGCACCTGCCTGCTGCTCTCATTCTCCATTCCGGGCCACTCGCAGCTCCTTTTCTCGGGCACAGCCATAAGGACAATTGTCATTAAGAGGTGTGACACAAACAAAAGCATCCGACACTTGTTCCTGAGCCATTCCCTGTAATTAAACCGAGCTTAGCGGGGCACAGAGGGGCGGGTGGGGCGGTGCCGGTGCCCCTCGGGGGCTGTCGTGGTGCTCACCAGCCTTCCCCTCTTTTCCAGCCTGTGGGAAGCTGACGGGAATAAGTGACCCGATCACAATTAAAACCTCGGGCTCCCGCTTTGGATCGTGGATGACGGATCCTCTGGCTCCTGAGGGGGAGAACAAGGTAAGAGTGTGTGACAGCAGCATCACCCGTGTGCCTGAGTGTGACCGTGCTCACAGGGGTTTTATGTTGAGGGAAAAGACGAGGATCTGACTCCATGTTTCAGAAGGCTGATTTATTATTTTATGATATATATTACATTAAAACTACACTAAAAGAATAGAAGAAAAGGTTTCATCAGAAGGCTGGCTAAGCTAAGAATAGCAAAGAATGATAACAAAGGTTTGTGGCTCGGCTCTCTGTCCAAGCCAGCTGTGATTGTCCACTAATCACAAACATCCAACATGTGCCAATCACAGGATGACCTTGTCCTGAGCTGGCAGAGCTCTCCCTGTGTTCCAATCTCAGATGCACCTGTTGCATTCCACAGCAGCAGATAACCATTGTTTACATTTTGTTCCTGAGGCCTCCCAGCTTCTCAGGAGGAAAAATCCTAAGGAAAGGATTTTCCATAAAAAGATGTCTGCAACACCTGAGGACAGTGAATATTCACCACTGGGAAACCCAGGGAATGGCCTCATCCATCCTATAAGGGCTCTGCTGGCAGCAGGAGGGGCTGAGCATCCTCCAGGAAGGGAGGATGAGGAGAAGATGAGCAGCCCCTGCCCTGCTCCCTTTCCTGAGCAGGTGAATCTCAGTGATGAGGGAATTGTCACAGACCACGAGGTCTGTGAGGCAAAAAAAGCAAATATTGGGTTTCTAATCTGTGCTTGGCAGCCAGGAGGGAGCTGGGGCTGAGCAGAGGGACCCATGGTCCTGGTCCCTGCTGCTCTTGTGCTGCCAGCACCTCTGATAATGTCATCTGCCTGCATTTGCCCTCCATCCTCCACCTTCATTGTTGTGAGGAATTAACTGGCTGCAGCCAGAGAGAGAGAGATTTGTTTTGCTTTGTTTTGGTCTTTTATTTTTTTTCCATTCAGACCATTCAATTTTGATCCCAAGGAGGTAGGAGGCCAATAACTGGCTGAAAATCAATCCCAGCTCCCCATGACTGATGGAATGGAAAATATCTCGAGTGTTTGCCGAGGATTTGCAGGCAGCAAAACAAAACAAGAAGCAGAAAGCTTGGCTGCCTGTAATTCCCTCCTGCATGCAGCATCCTTCAGCGGATAAAGGCAGCAGCAAGGGCTGGATCAGGGCACCTATTTTGGGATCTGTGCCCTGGCACCAGCTCTGTAGCTGAGAGAGGACAAGGGATGCTCTGGAGAAGTCACCCCTGGGTGGTTTGTTTGAAGGTGACTTGAGTTGTCAGGCTCTTTCCCTCCAGCAGCCAACTGGTTGGCACTAGTTTCCCAATTCAACACCTCCATATTTTACAGTTATTAAGCAAAATTTCACCTCCAGCCCAAATAAAACCCTGCTTAGAGGTGAGATGGGAAGGTTTTACCCCCATCACGTCCCGTTCTGCTCAAAAGAGGGGACAGAATTGTCCCCCTCAGGCTGTGCTTGCCACTTCCCTTGGCACTAAAACAATTTTCAGCTGAAACTCGTGGTTCAGATGCTAAAGATCTTCCCATATTTTCAGAGAGTTTCATCTCAAATCGCTGGTTTTTGGTATTTTTTGGTATTTTTTTTTAGCCATGCCGTTTTCTGCAGCGTATTTTTGTCGTACAAGCAGGCTGCAAACCGGAGCTGGAGCTTCCCAAGCCTCTCTGTGTATTTAATATATAAAATCTGCTGGGAATTTTATTAGGAACACACCATTAGGTGAACTGCACTGGCAGCTCAGCAGAGTGGGACGGTGAGGATGGGCAGTTCATCATCTCCAGCTCCTGTCCCCAGGCCCCAGGAGGGGTTTGGTGCTCCTGTGATCATTTGTTCATGTCATGAAACCACGGAACACAACCGGGGGAGATTTGTGAGTGCTGTGGGAGCAGCAGGTGGATGCTGAGAGCTGGGATTGCTGCGTGGGGGCAGGAGGAGGTTGCTCAGAGCCAGCTGCTGTGATGGGACATCGTTCATCCATCAATCCCTGCTTTTCCAGAGCTGGGAATGCTCTTGGGTCCTGCAGCCCCTGCATGGTGACACAGGGCTCTGCTGAGCTTTAAAAACTGAGCACAACAACACATTTGCATGTTGAATTTTTAATACCGGATAATGAAATGGAAGCAGCAAAGAGAGAGTCATGTTTTGGTTGGTTTTTTTCCCTATAATTTCCCAGCTGAAGTTTCATTTCCAGCTCTGGCTGTTCTCTGATGCTTTTTCAGCCACCCCCAAGCCCACCAAGGTTTGGGGCTGAGGGACAGAGCCATTTGCACAAATCCATTCCCCACCTCTGCAGCTTTCCAGGGAGGCAATGACAGAAAGCTGAAATTCCCTCCCAAAGTTTTTGGAGACCCCAGTTGACTTCCCAAAGGCAGCAGCCAAATGTTGGGCTGCCCTTCTCAAAGACTGATGATCACACTCCAGACACAGAGCTGTCAGATTTTGCAAGGGGTTTGCAGAAGAAATCTGCACTACATCACCCAAATCTGCAGCCTTAAAGGCTTCCCTCTTGCTAAATTTACCTTTTCTCCTTCCCAAATTTACCTTTTCTCCTTCCTAAATTTACTTTTTCTCCCTCCTAAATTTACCTTTTCTCCTTCCTAAATGGCTCTTACAGAAAGCAGCTCTCTCATTTTCAGGCAGCAACTGCATCCAGAATGTCAGTGGCTGGCTGGATATTTCTTGTGGATATTAACTGCACAGCTTGGTCATTTGCCTCGGAATTGGTTTCATATAACAAAAGCTTTTTTTTTTTTTTAAGGAGTCTAGACAGTGTCCCCAGTGAACTGGCACTTAAATGATGATCTAAAATCTCTCCCCAATCTACCCAGAGCAAGATTTAGATGTCTTTGTCTCTTATATTTCAGCAGCCTCGCTTTAAGCTTTTTGATGCAGCAGTGTATGATTTTTAAACCAATATGGACTTTTTGCCTGAATTTGCCTGACAATGAATGATTACATCCCTCGCTCCCGCATTCCAAATTAATGGAGTTGTGCACAGCAGCTGCTGTAATTTACTGAGTGTTACCGCGGGAAGCAAAAGCAGCAGCAGCACGGAAAACGCTGGGTTTAGCCAGGGAAAAGCTGCTAATTGCCCTGGGGAAGGGAGGGTAGTGCCAGCCACCAGCATTCCCAGGGGAACGCTTAAGCCAAGGAGATATCAGGTTATCCCCCAGGGAAAGCTTTGCTGTTGGGTTGATTTCCTGGCCGATTTGGGGCTCCAGAAATTGGGGTTATTTCTGGATGTAGGTGACAGATGTTGGCTGGATTCAAGGCCAGATTTGGAGCAGCGTGCTATGGTGGAAGCCATCCTTGGCAGGGCTGTTTTAATCTCCATTCCAAACCATTTTATGATGATTCCACGACTTCTGGCTGTGGATTTCTCTCTGTTGCGGTGCCATGTCATGGTTTGCCTCAGATACCCCGGGTTCCTCCCTGATAATTCCCTCCCAGGTGTGTCAGTCACCTCTCCTTTCCCCTCCCAGCACTGTCTGTCAATCCTGGCATTCCAGAAGGGATTGGCAGATCCAAAGGATGCCCTCTACCCCTGGAGGGACATTGGGCCATCCAGGTGTCCTCTGTCCCTTGAGATTTCCCCCCCTGGTTGGTGGTCTTCATGTTCCTTCCCTGCCCCTCTTCCCGGGGTTAAAAGGAACAGCAAACACGGGGTTGGGGAGTTCTGTTGGAGCTGTTGGGCCAGAATAAAGCTCCGGATCCAAACCCTCCATCAGAACCGACTCCTTTCCTTCACCATCGCCTTAAAGCTTCTCCACAGAGGGAAACCTGAGGAGCAGCCCCTGTTATGGGGGGAAGCTCCATCCCACACCCACCAGAGCTCCTGCAGGCCTGGACTTGTCCCCACAGGCCCAGCTGCAGCACCCAGCCAGCCAAGGGGTGAAACACCACACATCCAGCCAGCCAAAAGTGTCTGTGGGGTGAAACACCACACACCCAGCCAGCCAAAAGTGTCTGTGGGGTGAAACACCACACATCCAGCCAGCCAAAAGTGTCTGTGGGGTGAAACACCACACATCCAGCCAGACAAAAGTGTCTGTGGGGGGAAACACCACACACCCAGCTGGCCAAAAGTGTCTGTGGGGTGAAACACAGTGCTAGTGTTTGGTCAAGCAGCAAACTTGACCAAAAAAGCTCAGGCACATTCCATCCAGCTATATGTCATTCCAATACTCTCTCTAACCCCTTGCATTTGCCTCGTGCAGGTTTGGTACATGGACAGCTACCACAACAACCGCTTCGTCCGCGAGTACAAATCCATGGCGGATTTCATGAACACCGACAACTTCACCTCGCACCGCCTGCCCCACCCCTGGTCGGGCACAGGCCAGGTGGTCTACAACGGCTCCATCTACTTCAACAAATACCAAAGCCACATCATCATCAGGTTCGACTTGAAGACGGAGACCATCCTCAAGACGCGCAGCCTGGACTACGCCGGCTACAACAACATGTACCACTACGCCTGGGGCGGCCACTCCGACATCGACCTCATGGTGGACGAGAACGGGCTCTGGGCCGTCTACGCCACCAACCAGAACGCCGGCAACATCGTCATCAGCAAGTTGGACCCCAACACCCTGCAGAGCCTGCAGACCTGGAACACCAGCTACCCGAAACGCAGCGCCGGCGAGGCCTTCATCATCTGCGGCACGCTCTACGTCACCAACGGCTACTCGGGAGGCACCAAGGTGCACTACGCCTACCAGACCAACGCCTCCACCTACGAGTACATCGACATCCCCTTCCAGAACAAGTACTCCCATATCTCCATGTTGGACTACAACCCCAAGGATCGGGCTCTCTACGCCTGGAACAACGGGCATCAAATCCTCTACAACGTCACCCTCTTCCACGTCATCCGCTCCGACGAGTTGTAGCCCGGCCTTGGTTGGAAACTAGGTTTATGGGGGGGGGGGGGGGGGGGAATAAATAAATAAATTAAGGTGAAAATTTAAAAAAAAATAATAATGATAAAAAGGAAAAAAAAGGGAGAAACTAATTTAAAAAAATTGCTATAAAGGGAACATACTTTAAATAAGTAAACATATAAAAAACAGCTGCCAAAATTAAGACCAACACATCATGGAGGATTATTCAGCGTAAGCCTGACAGATCAGCATTACCTCTACATTTCTAGAAGTCTGGCCCTGTGTTATAGACTCACGAGTAACCGTGTACCTGCAGCTGGAACTGCACTCAGAGAACCACTTCAGTTTGGGGTTTTGTTTTGTTTCTGTTCTGATAGCAAACCTAGAGAACATCCTCAAGCAGTAAGGCAATGACTGTTGGAAGTTCACCCTCGGGAGCCTCGCTCTCCTCCGTGTGTGGCTTGCATGGACATTCCCCCGGCGTCACGGGCAGCTGTGGTGGATGTGTGGAAAGGAAAAGCAGGAGAAGCTGACCCGTGAGGAGCTCTGGCTGTCTCAACAAGACCTATCACAGGTTAGTTTTCTTTGCCTTCCATTGCAGCTACTGTCTCTCTCAACTGTGTTCTTGTCACTTAGATTAACTGTGCTGAGACCCGAAGTAGCTCATGGATCTGTGTCTTAGTAACTTATTAAACACGATGGTTTAAGTATGTATTATGAACAAGTTGTTGTACCCATATTGTTTGAACTTATGTATTCAGCAACTATATTGTATAATGTATGTCTGTTATTTACCAGAGGTGGCAAAACTTTGTATGTCCAGTTTATGCAATGAATGTTGTAAATGCAATGATGTAGTTTGGATTTAATAAATGATGGTTTTTTCGTTTCTTAAAAGGCAAAAAAAAAAAAGGTCAGTGTTCACCCTTATACACAGGTAACCAATTTCATGTTGATAATTACAGGAATATTCTCTTACTGTTATCTATCTACATAGCATTATGGTGGTTGGAAATCGCTTCCGTGGAGATTTCTGTGGCAGCAGATTCCCATGGGAAGCTTTGTTTATGGAAGTGTGAAGGTAATTAATTTTTTTTTTAAGAGGAAAAAATTTGTACTATCCACAGTTATCTAAGGAACAATAAAACTATTAGGAGACTTCCCTGCTTTGTTTGGTGTCTTCTCTGTGTGAGTGCAGGGGAGGGAGAGCTGGAATTTTTGGGGGTAAATGCTGAGCAGCCATCCTGAGTTTCCTTCCAGGGAATATTTCCCCATGTGTAGCTGGGGCTGGGAGGGTGGAGGGTTGGCTCTCTGCTCTGCAGGGATTCCCTTCCCATTTTCATCTGGAGCAGGCATTGCTTCAAGGAGATAAAATCCTGAGGCTGCTCCTGCTGTGAGCAGGGTCCGGCCACCCCTCAGCGACTGACAGTGTCTGGTGTTGGTGCCACAACAGGAGGACATCTCATCATCTGCCACCTTTATTGGAGCTGCAGACACTGCTTGGGACCCCTGAGAGCAACTGGATCCCATTCCTTCTTGGATTCTTGGAGTGCTCCCCACCCTCAGTTTGCTGCAGGCTTCTGCAGGTAAAAATCTCCTTTATTTAACTTTTTCTAAAGAGTGACTGTCACTGTCACACTCAGCCCTCCTGGTTCTGCCAAAGCAGGGCCCTCACGGGGTACAGGATGCTCATCTCCCTCAGGTGAGAGATTTGGGGTCTCATCTATCTCTGGTGTGAGATCTGGGGTCCCATCTCTCTCTGGTCTGATATTTGAGGTCCCATTTCTCTTTGGGGTGAGATATGGGGTCTTATCTCTCTCTCTGTGATATTTGAGGTCCCATCTCTCTCTGTCAGTGAGATTTGGGATTTCATCTTTCTCTCTTTCAGTTTTGGGGTCCCATTTCTCTCTGCTGTGATATTTGAGATCTCATTTCTCTCTCTGTGAGATTTGTGGTCCCATCTCTCTCTGCTGTGAGATGTGGGGTCTCATCTCTCCCCTGCACCTCCAGAAGAACAATATTTAGCAATTCCCACTCCAGACAGCTCCAGGTGAAGGGCCAGCACCTTCCCCAGCCATCCAGGGTGATCCTGAGCAGGATCTCGAGGGCAGCTGTGGCATGGTCCCTGTGCAAGCTGCAAAGAGCTCACTGAGGTGGTTTTAGCTTTTCCCTGCCTCTTCCCCCACAGATTGGCCACATTTAGCACCACCAGGAATGACAATTTTCCAGCCAAGTGGCCCAGTGAGGCTCAGCCTTTGGGCTCAGCAGATGGATGGTTCAGAGCCCTGGGAAGGAGCAGGGATTATTACCAAGGTCAGGAAATTGAATATCAGCAATCGGCGTTTGCTGCAAGCTGCACATCCAGATTCCAACCTCTCAGCCTTTGCAGCAGTTTCCTGCTGGGCTCTTCAACAGGAGGAGGGAAAATGGAAAAAACAAAGCAGTGTAATGTGGTTTCTCAGAGCTGGATTAAACCACAAGCACCAAGCAATCCTCCCCGTGAAGATGTTCCAGGCAGTTCCACGGGGCTGAGCCTGCCCTGTGTCAGCTCTGCTGCTCTCACTGAAGCCTTGGCTGGATGCAGAATGGGGACACCTCTCTGAGGATTCATTCCTCTGCTGCACTCTGTAATTCCAGCTCTCTGGGCTGCCAGCTTTGTGGAGAACTTCACTGTTTAGCAGTGCTTTTCCCTCCAAGAAGCTCAAAAAGGGGGGCTGGAGACCCACGGTGTAATTGGCAGCAGTATTGATCCTTGATGTGCAGGAGAAATCTGTAAAGCCAAAAAGCAGGAAGGCACCTGCAGTCATTTCTCTTTAATTAATGTATTCCTTCAGTGCAAACTCACTGAAGGGCAGCACACTGCTCTTGTAGGGGCTGGAGCTGGGTTCAGGGGCGCTGCAATCGATGGGACAGAGGCTGATGGTGGCACCAGGGCTGGGCTTTGCACTGGAACTGCTCCTGCCCAGCTCCCCGAGGGCTTTAGGGTGGAAAAGTGGGAGGGAATCCTGGCTGTACCACGTGCTGGATTGCTTTGTGGTGTGGCTGATTGTCCCAGCAGCCAGGCTTTGTGTCCTCCATCCTAGGAATGTTCTAATGAGGGGGTCGTTCCTCTCCAAGAGCCCAAATCTCACAGCAGAGAGATGGGAGCCCAAACCTCACACAGAGAGAGATGGGACCCCAAACCTCCCACAAACAGAGATGGGACCCCAAATCTCAGACAGAGAGAGATGGGACCCCAAACCTCACACCAGAGGGAAATGGGACCTCACACCTCACAGCCAGACCTCTGCAGGTGTTGGCAGAGTTTGTCCCAGCCAATGTGTCCAGTTTTGGGGACAGGTTTCAAGCAGAGCACAGCACATGGCAGGGCACCACTGAAACCCGCCCAGCCCACCCTGGCACACCAACACCACCCTGTGCCAGGTTCCCTGCAGTCAGCGTGGTCATTAGACAGGAGTTGAGGACAAAAGAACACGCCTGCTTCAAAACATCGATCTGCAAAAATAAATCGAATTACAGAAAGGCAAAATAATGCTGTTTGCTTTAGGACACAGCTACATTTAGATTCTAATTTTCCGAGTGCAATTCATTTAAGACAAAGGCTCCAGAGCACAAAATGTCCTTGAAGGCAGCAGCTCCTGTGTAACATGTACCCAAAGTTAATGAGATGAGGGAAGTGCTTTGAGGGGTGTACCTTTGTCCTATTTGCCTGTAGTGCAATATTCTATAAATGGATACCATATGGCCCTACACTTAATGGTATGGATCAGATTGGAAGTGGATGAGCCACTCAACGACAAGAACGTCCCAGAGGATTGCTTTCTATAGCCTATGACTTCATTATTTGATGCACGAGGCTTGTTGGTCCAAATTTAGTGCTGGGAGTCAGTGAGCTGCTTCAGAGGAACATCTGACCATGGTTCTGGGTGTGTTTGTGTTAATATTTGCCAAGGTGTTCCTTGGGAAGCCCTGCTCCAGGCATTGGGGAGGGCTTGGTGCTCAACCCAAGCTGCTCCCAGCCCCACCAGCCCAGGCCCAGCTCCACAGATGGGACAGGTTTGATGGAAAGGGAATTTTTATGAATGGCAAGATGAGGGAGAATGGTTTGCACTGAAATAAAATAGATTTACATGAGATATTACAAAGAATTTTTTCCTGTGAGGGTGGAGAGAAGCTGTGGCTGCCCCTGGATTCCTGGAAGTGTCCAAGGCCAGGCTGGACAGGGCTTGGATCCACAGTGGAAGTTGTCCCTGCCCAAGGCAGGGGTGGGATGAGATGATCTGTAAGATCCCTCCCAACACAAAGCACTTAATGATTTAATTTTCATTTAAAACTTAAATTAAAACAAAACTTCACCCTGAGTCAGAGGGACCAGTGCCCTCCAGCTGGGTCACACCTGCCTTGGGATGAAGGGAGCAAATCCTGGTGGGATGAAAGGAGCAAATCCTGGTGGGATTTGCTCTCATTCCTGCCCTTTGCCAAGCCATGATCCTGCCCTGGCCTTGCCTCTGATCCTGAGGCCTTCCCTGGAGCCCTCAGCCCATCCCAGCGGATCCTCCCCAGATCTGGGCTCTGAAATGCAGCTCATGGCAGTGAAATGAAGCTCTGAGCTGTGAAATGCAGCTCAGGGCTCTGAAATGCAGCTTTGGACCATAAAATGAAGCTCGGGGCTGTGAAATACAGCTCTGGGCTGTGAAATGAAGCTCTGGGCAGTGAAATGCAGCTCTGGGCAGTGAAATGAAGCTCAGGGCAGTGAAATGCAGCTCAGGGCTGCGAAATGCCCCCACCTTGTCCCAGGAATTAAATGAAGCTCACTCAGTATCTGGCCTAGAAGCCAGGCAGAAGCCCTGGCTGTTGTTTAGCATCATCACAACTGTGAGAGCTAAAAATCTCCCTTTCTTCCTTTGCTGTTGCTTCCCTGACCTTCATTAGTTCTGCAAGCACCGAGTGCTGAGCCCATATGGAGACAGTTATCATAAAAAACTGAATCCTGGCCCCTTAATTAGCTCCTCATTATCTGAGAGCTCCATATTGAAGCATTAAGAACTTGCCGAGCAATTTGTTGAGTTTCCAATTAAAAACTTTTTTAGAATTGTTGAGCCTTTTAATACTTTGTGTTTACAAATTGCCTTGGACCCACACCAACACACACATTTCCTTCACTGGGGAAATATAACTGAGGAGCTGCTCGTTATTTATGTAAAACCCCAGGTTTTAATAAAGTCATAAACCATGTCAATGAGGCTGCTCTTTTCATACCTGACACAATAGAGATGACTCTGAATGAGTGCAGAGGAGTTAGAATCATTAAGAGGGCAATTAGAGGCTGATTTCCTAATAACTCCACTTTTACAGCACTGTAAAAACAAATGTACACATCCCTCTTTATATGAATTTACCTTGGATGTGCCCCTGCCTGTTGACAGGTCCTGAAACCTTCTGTTACAGCATTTTCCAGCCTCAGGATCATCAGGAATAAATAAAAGCCAGCTGGGCATGGATTATATTCAGTGGATCACACCAACTGGGAGCTGGAGGAGTGCAGCTACAAACACAGGAGGAAAATTGGGTCTGCTTTGAAATCCATGGACAGATTTACCACGGTGGCCAAAAATTTGGGGAGGTGACCACTGGATAAGGCCAGGGATGAGCTGTTCCTGAAATCTGCAGAGAAGGGAAGCAGTGGCTCTGCTGGCCTGGAGAGGGATGTGCTGAAACCCTCTCAAATGTGGCCCTCAAGGCTTTTGGAAAGGATGGCCACGTTCCCATCACATCCATGAGGATAAAGCAGGGTGCAGCAGAACAGGCAGCAGCCCTCAGGGGTTTAACTCACCCCAAATCACTTCTTCCTCCTGAAAACCAGACCCAGGAGGAGGAAATTCATGGTGTCAGGAATATATTGTGTAACCACCACAGGAGGAGAAGGTTTTGGGGTGTGGCAGAGACGTGACAGCCTCAGGAGCCACAACCTGAGCTGGGCTTTTGTTGGCAGCACTTGTGATAATGCAGCACTTATCTTCTCTGGGACGTTGTAAAGCCAGAACTGATCTGGATTGAACATGTCATTTGTATTCCCACTCTGCTTTTGAAGCAAATCTGTCAAATCAAACCCAAAAAAAGGAACGAAAAGAGGAGTGATTGCATAAGGAACAGTCTGAGCAGGCAGCTGTGGTCACTGATGGCTCTGTGGCTTTGGAGAGGAGGCAGAAGTGACCTCAGGATCAGGTGTGGGACAGGGAGCAGCACCCCGGAGCAGCTGGAACCCCACAGGGGCTCAGGGCCATCCCCACAGGTTTGTTCCTTGCTGGTCCTCAGCTCAGACAAGGCCCGAGCTTTTCCTCTCCCTCCTTCTGCCTTTCTGACCTGACTTTTAAAAAACCTCTTCACCTCGAGGAGAATTTCCCCATTTATCACATTTTGGCACTTCCTGAGCTATTAGAAAAGCTGTCTGCAGGCAGAGCAGCACCGTGGGCCCTTCCTCAAACCCTCCCAGCACCAGAGGCCTTGGGGAGAGGGAACACAAATCTGCCATCTGTGGCAATCCAGCATTTCCCAGTCACATTGCACCAGGCCCTGTCACCCTGAATGAACATTGGAGCTCTTCCTCCACCACCAAATTGGCCCTGGCATTCTGGAATAAAAAACAAAACACAACCTTGGGGCTGCCAAGGGTCACCCCAAGGGCCTGCAATAAAATAAAACACAACCCTGGGGCTGCAAAGGGTCACCCCAGGGCCTGGCAGTGACCCAGGGATGTCCCCTCTGGATGGAGGAGCTCAATTAAAGTTTGATTGCAGTTCTGCAGCTCGGTGGCTGTGCTGGGATTTTAAACCAGCAGCTGGGCAGGAATGTGCCAGTGATCCTGGCTGGGAGGAGCAGGCAGGCAGCTGGGGCCTGCTGAGCAAGGTCCAGGGAAAATCCACGGGATGAGCAAGGAATAGCATGGGATCAGCTGGCAGCAAACATTTGAGGTGGTTTGGCAGGTGTTTGAGGTGGTTTGGCGGGTGTTTGGTGTGTTTGGGGTGAGTTTAGGGTGGTTTTGCAGGCATTTGGTGTGTTTGTGGTTTGTTTGGGGTGGTTTTGCAAGTGTTTGGTGTGTTTGGGGGGTTTTGTAGGTGTTTGCAGGTGTATGGTGTGTTTGGAGTAGGTTTGCAGGTGTTTGGAGTGTGTTTGGGGTGATTTTGCAGGTGTTTGGGATGTTTGGGATGTTTTTTCAGGTGTTTGTGCTGTGTTTGTGGTGATTTTGCAGGTGTTTGCAGGTGTTCCTGCCCTCCCAGCACAGCCCTCACTGCTCCAGCAGCAGAGGAAGGTGAAGCTCTATAAACCAGCAGGGCTCCATGCCCAGATTCCAGCCACAGCATTGCTTTGGACAACTCGATAAACCAGAGGGGTTTTACACAGGGAAAAAAACCAACCCAAAAAAACCTGCCAGGCGTTTAATTACCATCCCTCATTAGTGCATCACCACCACGTTCCCATCCCTGCTCTTCCCACGGGCTCAGCCCTGGCGGGTCCCGAGGGGAGCAGGGCTGGGAGCCCCCGGCCCAGGCACGCACAAAGCCGGGATAAAGAGCTGGGAAATGTTCCAGCCCTCGGTGTCAAACCAGCCCTGCGCAGATGGAGCAAACCTGCGGCAGGGCAATCAGCGAAGGGTCAGCAGGAAATCTGTCCTGAGGGTGCTGGTGCCTAATGGACTGTGTGAACAGCTGAAATGCTCGCTGGAAGCAGAGGCTGCTGCTGGAAAGGGGCCACCAGAGCTGCACAGCCATGCTCTAA
The DNA here is from genome assembly GCF_027887145.1 of Ammospiza caudacuta. Lineage (NCBI taxonomy): Eukaryota > Metazoa > Chordata > Aves > Passeriformes > Passerellidae > Ammospiza > Ammospiza caudacuta. The sequence continues at coordinate 2,899,606 of NC_080613.1, read as the reverse complement.
TGTGGTTTATTTCAGTGAGAAATAAATGTTTAAATTATATTATTATTTAATATTTTAATACTATATTATATTAATTATATAATTTTATATTTATATTTATATTTATATTTATATTTATATATTTTAAATATATTAAATATATTTCTGTATATTTCTATATATTTCTGTATATTTCTATATTTATATTTTATACTTTTATATTTATTATATATTATATTTATTTATATTTTTATACGAAAGTTATTATACTAAATTATATATTTAATTATATATTTAATATAATTATATCTTGATTGTTGATTTAATATATTTATTATTTAAAATATTTATTAAATATAATATAATATATATTTAATATAAATATTTAAATTATATATTTAATATAATACTTATTTAAATTTATAAATATATATTTTAATATATTTAAATTTATAAATTTTAAATCTACACATGATTTAAATAATATGATAAAATTATTGATTAATTAAATATAAATGATAAATAAAGTGTGAATGCTGTGGATTAAGGCAGGATTTTTATGGGTGCTCTGTCAAGCCAAGCACCCACTTGGAGCCTCACAGGAGTCCATGAGCACTACAGAAAGTCCTGGTTTGGGTTGGGTTTGGGTTCATGGATACCTGGATTGGTTTGGCTTGGAAAGGACCATAAATCTCATCTTTCCACTCCAGAAACTTCTCCCCAACCCAGGTTTCTTCAAGCCCTGTCCAACCTGGCCCTCAGCCCATGGAACTATGGTGGGTCATTAATTGCCTCCTCCCTTAACGAAGGGAAAGAAGGACACTCCATGAGAACACCCCAAAAATGTCCTTGCACGCGGAACAAGAAGTGCCTGGAAGTGGAAGGGAGGAAAAAGTGCAAACCCGAGGAACTCAGAGCACTTCCTGCCATAGCAACAAGCCCGTTCAACAGGAGGAGCATGTTCACAGCAGAGCCCTAAAAAAGGAGCTGTTAAAATAAACATTGGCATATCTCACACCTCCCTCTTCCCTGAAGGAGGCTCCCTGGAAACACATGTGGACAAACTAGGGAAGGGAAGGAAAACAGGGATGAAGGGGGAGAGGAGAGGTATTCTAATTAAGTGCTGGAATTAATCTCTGTTGTCTTGCAGTATCTAATAAGTTTAATGATTTGGTGTCTCTGTTGTTCACTGATTAGTCCAGATTCTCTTACAGAGCATCTGGTCATGTTATCCCTTTGCTTTTTATGTCCTAAAATACTCCAGGAGTTTCTGTGGAGCTTTTGCCCTACATTTCACATTTTAGGCAGGTGACAGAGGCCCCATAACCCCTCTGTGAGCGCCCTTCAAGCTTCAAGTTCCAGGGGGTTTTCCCTGCTTTATGTGTGTTGCTGTGCTACGTGGAGGGATAAAAAAATCCCATTTTTCTTTTATGAACTAGAATAAAACTCCTGGAGGTTTTACAAGCCTGTGCTGGCCCAGCTGAGGGTGGACACTTTGAGCAGCAAAGGTCTCTGCTCTGGGGAATCTATTTCAATTCTAGGAAATCTATCTCTCCTTCCTCTGGGAAATCCAGCTCTTCTCCCTCTGGGCACACAGCCCCTCACAGGCACAGCTGGGAGGTCACAGATGCTTTTTGGAAATCCCAAAAATTTCCTTCCTGCATGCAGGTATCACACATGGGCTCCAGGGACAGCCCAGACAAGCAGAATCACTTTTGCAGGTGCTGATCTCCCAGGAAAAGGCAGGATGATGGCATTTTGGAGTCAACATCAGACTTGCACGTCCATCCCTTCCTTTTTCCCCCTCTTTTTGTTTTTATCTTTGGATCGGGGCAGGCCCAAACACCAACGTGTCACCATCAGGGCAGAGCAGCTGGAAATGTGATCAGAGAGCAGGGCAGGGATGAGACAGCTCATCTTCCCTCCACACTCAGCACTGAGGAAACCACTGGGAAATAAAAACCTCCAATAAATCAAATTGTCCCTGCTGTGGAAGCAAAAGCAGCAGCAGGTGGAGGGGGAAGTTTGCTCTGACTCCTGTTCCTGGGGATGCTGTGGGTTTTTCCATGCTTGGGAATGTGGGAGACAGCCAGGCCTGGAAAGCCTCATTGCTGCTGAATTCACTCCTGTGCTGAAGTGTGGGCTGTCATCCACACCTTTAGGATCCCAACACTTTTAGGATGATTCCCCTTCACCCTGGGATTGGTTTAACTCTCTCATGGGGCCGTTGGGTTCTGTTTTTTCCAGCAGAATTCAGTGAGCAGCAAGAAGAGCCAGGTGTTCCCTGCTCACTCCCCAATTTCTCATGGAAAACAGAGATGCTGAGAGACTCCCTCCAAATTCCAGCTGCTTCTGGAGCAGCACCAAGCTGGGCTTGAATGGGGTGGCTTGTCACCTGCACCCTGGGGAAGGTCACTAGAGCTGGCAGAGCCCTCCCTGTGATGTCTTTTCTCCTTGAGCCAGGTCTTATGAGCTCTCAGTATCACACCTCAGATAGCCCAGCTACCTAAAATGGCATTAGATCAGCAGGATGGCTTCTGAGGTAGTGCTGGAAATAGAAAAGTTTTAATAAAAGGCAAAATAATAAAGCTTTTTACGGAGAAAACCTGAGCTAGGGGCAGAAGGCTCTTGCTCCTGCTAAAAGCACCCCACAAAAGGGATTATTTCCTTTGTTCTCCTCTTTTTTCTACTGAATTGCTGAGGCAGGACTTTTTGGCTTCTGTCCAGCTGGCTAGCCTTAGGTCTGAGGTGAAGTCCCCAAGTCCTATGAGGGTTTTTTTACCAAATTGAGGAGAGAAACTTCTGTCTTTTAAGGTGACAATGGATAATTTGGTCACTCTGTCAACAAGGGGCACATTCCTACACTCCCTGCCCTCCAACCCTGCAAGACAGAGCTGCAGCTTGGACACTCCACCTCCTCTTGCATAATCACCAGGCTGAGGAAAAAAATAAAAAAGCACCTGATAAAACTTCCCACTCCCACATCCAACCCACCCCAGAGGGCTCCTGGCCCTGGTGGAACAGGAGATTGTGAGAGTGCCAGGAATAGGTGGCAATCAAATAATGAATGCTGCAGCCCACTCCCATCTGCCAGAGAAAAATCCTGCCCGAGGGGAGCCGGGAGGGATCGGCTGCTCCTGCATCCTCCCCTGGGCACCAGCACCTGTGGGAGCCAAAATGAGGGATGGGGACTCCAGGGGGCTCTCCAAAATGCAGTTTGTTGTCTCCATGGGTTACAGCAGGCCACTCTGCCATGTGGTGACAGAGCTGTGCCCACAGCTGTCAGCTCCAGCTGCAGGCAGGCCTGGAGACCCTGAGTTTGAGTTACAGTGCATTATAGACTTTTCTTTTCGTTTCAATGCATTATAAACTTTTCTTTTGGTTACAATGCATTATATATTTTTCTTTTGGTCACAATGCATTATATACTTTGCTGAGCATCTCAATACAATAAAACCAATCTGTACCTTAACTTTTATCTATAGCCCATCATAACTACTATAATTACCATATTCATGTTACTGTTGTCCAATCACTCAAAGTCAGTACATTACAGTTTAAGCTATTTTTAGTTTACTAGTACATTATTAGTTTAAGCTAGACATTGTTTTTCAGTTTTCTTGCAGTGGAAAATTCTGAGAGCCTTTTTCTACTTGCAGCATTGCTGACTTTTGCCTGTGCTCTCTTTCTGCTTGGTAAAAACATTTTCTTGTTTGGGGTGGGTTTATCCTTTGCTCTAAGCCATAAAAACCCCTTCTAAGTCACACACCCTTTGCCTCCTCGGTTACCCAGTGAGACTGGCTCAGAAATTCTTTCCTTCTCTATCAAAACTTGCTTCCATCTCTATTCCTTCTTCATATTCTACATTCAAAAATCTTTCTGCTAAGCACACATATCTGTGAGACTTTCCTGTCAAATTTTCATCCTTCCCAACAAGCACCTGCTTCATTCCTCACCTTCACATCTCCAGCAGGGTGGGCAGAGCTTTTCCCCAGCCAGGAGGAGTTGCTGGCTGCAGATGGAAGTGCTGGAACGCAGACATCTGGCTGCCACCACCACGTGTTTGCTTCATAATGCGATGCTGGCAGTGTTGTGGGAAAACATTGATGGAAAATGAAGCCAGACACTGGGAGGGGGGGAAAAAAATGTGTAAAACTTTGGAATTCAGTATTGTGCTGCTTTGAACATCACTGAGTGGGTTTGGAGTAGAAAACAGCAAAGGACTGGTTCTGCTGGTGGAAAAGATCAGCAAAAATCAATGTATTATCTTGATATATAATACATTTTTGTGTATATATATATATATATATATATATATAAAATGTATTATATCTAATATATATTACATATTACATATTATATATTACATATTACGTATTATATATTATATATTATATATTATACATTATATATTATAAATTATATATTATATATTATATATTATATTATGTTATATGTTATATATGTTATATGTTTTATATTATATAATACATTATAGATATGTATTATGTATATCTATTACATAATATATATTATGTAATATAAACACATAACACAATGTATTATATTGATATATACACACATACATATATATGTATGCATGTATATCAATATATAACATATACCATTTTGCATAAAACAAATATATTTTAATAAAAAATTTAATTTATTTAAATATTTTTATTTTCAATTTCTTTTTAAATAAAAATAAATTTATTTGCATAAATAAACCCCTTTGCAGCAGCGGCACTGACACAGCTGTGGCTGCTCCAGCAGGTGTGGGACCACACTCAGATCCTGTTTTGGGGCAGATCATCAGTTCTAAGGACTGAAATGTCCCCAGGCTGCCTCTTGCCCAGGTCCTTTGTGTGACCTGGGTGGGGCTGGGCTGAGCAGGGTGGTCATGTCCCCACCAAACCCTGGATTTGCAGGTGTTTGTGTGAGTTTGTTAAAAAGGGGTTGGATAAATGATTTTAGCTCTCCATCAGCCATGGTGGTGGAGTCACCATCCCTGGATGTATTTAAGAAAAGTGCCCTGGATGTGGCACTGGGTGCCATGGGGTAGTTGTGGTGTTGGGGCTGGGTTGGACTCGGGGATTTTTTAGGTCTCCTCCAACCCAGTGATTCTGTGAATTCTGTGAATCTCAGAGGACACCTGGCTTGGACTGGAAGGTGAGAGCAATCCCGTGGGATTTGGGATGTTGTGCAGGACTGGGGACAACCACCAGAGGCAGGAAAAGAACCAGTGAATCCCAGAAATCCTCTCCATCAGCTGCTTTTGTCTCCTGTGCATGACAAGTTGGAGCAACACAAGCTCTGGGTGATTTATGGTGGGTCCATAAACCAGGAGCAGCTCCACTTGTGCTGCCCTGAGTGTGCCCATCATTCCTGGGAATGAACGTGATCATTTCTAGGCATTTCTTCACCCCTCAAAGTGTTGCCTTTATTTTTCACCTCATGGTTGTGTTATCAAAGCCACGTTGGGAAAACGCAGCACTGGGAGCTTCGGGTCAGGGCAAACACAGCCCCCAAAAACCCCCGGCAGGGTTTTTTTAAAAAAGGCTGGGAATGTGAGTTTCTGAGGAGCTGGTCCTGAGCAGAGACCTTGCATGTGTACAGAGAGTGCTGATTCATCTGGCTGCCACGGGAGACAAAAGAACATCTAATTAAGTCACCCGTGTATAAATAAACTTACAAGGTACAAGCTCAGGAGCACAGAACAGCCCTGGAAAATCTCAGAAATACACAATATGCTTTTCCTCTCTCTGACTGGGCTGCAGCTCACCTCTGGGACCACCCTTTTGTTTAGAAATATCAAAGAATGAGGGGGTTTTTTTCTTATTATTTTTCTGTCGCAGTATTAGTTTTTCACATCAAAATTCAGTCATTTCCTCTTGCCCTGCAGTTCAGCTGAGTCTCAGGTACACCAAGGCTTTGATAACCCTCCAAATACTCCAAGCAGGGTTCACTTCCAAGGGTGTGTGGGGTCTGCATCCTTTTTTTTTTGGAAGAGGGAATGACAACAGCAAGATCAAGAAAAAACAGCAATTAACTCCTGCTCTAATTGCAGCACTCATGGCCAGGATGCAGCTGCGGGACAGCACCGGCTCTGTGTGCTAATTAACCTCATTAAAAGCCTTTGTATTAGGCTCAGAAAGGGGTGAGACCCTGCACAGTCCGGAGTGGGAATTATTTGGGTTTTTTTCCTGCAATCCCAATTTTGTGGTGTGGCTGTGGGGGCTCCCCTTGCACAGCCCTCTGCTCCATCCCCCCAGGATTCCCTGACATTTCCCCACCCTGAGCTGATTTTCCTGGCCTCTGGACGTGCGCAGCCATCAACCCTTCCCCGTGGAAGCCTCTGCCATAAAATCCCGTTTATTGTTATTTTTACAGCCCTTTCCCTGCTCGCTGTTAAGGCGCCGGGAGATGCCTTTGTTGTGTTTTGAAGCAATTAGTTTGGATGGCATAACGAGGCTGATAAATTACTGCCATGGCCAGGAGCTCTGGGGGGTTGTGAGCGAAGAAATCCCTCGGTGTTTTCCTACTGAGGATTTTTATGGTGACAGCAGGGAAAATCACGGGAGGTGTCGCTGCCCAGGGCAGGGGGTGGGAATGAGATGATTTTTAAGGTTCTTTTCAACCCAAACCAGTTTGGGATAATGGGAGGAATCCTTGCCCACCCTGGGCCCATCATCCTGATGGCCATGCCCAGGAGGAGGTGACTTAAAGTGAATTAAAGTGAATTAAAGCAAGATTACTTTTGCCAATGACCTTTTGTTATTGAGGCAGCAAAGCACAAATCATCTCCAGGAGTTCGACTGATTAAAAGTGAGAAAATCTGAAAGTTCTTGCAAGCGACTAGTAATAATAATAATGATGATAATAATGATAATAACAATAATAATCACCTCTCCCTCTGGCTGCTCCATATGGTGGGCTGGGAAACTATAATTAAATCCATAATCTGTGCACCCTCCCTGCTGCTTTTTGGGGGTGATGCTGCTCCAGCCCACGTCCCACAATGGCTCTGCAGGAATTGTCACAGTCCCAGGCTCAGAGGCAGCTGCCTAATTGCACCAGCAATGTTTTTTAAAATTTTTCCTACATTTTCATCCATCTGATAAGGTCAAGCCCACCTTGAGGACAGCTGCTCTGCTGTCTTTTCCTCTTTGGGATCCACAGAGGATGCAGCTGCTCTGACCTTTTACATAAACCTCGTTAAAGGTGACCAGGAAATGCACAAAATGTATCTCCCAGAGCAGTCTGAAGGGAGAGCTTTGGGTGTATTTTATTTGTCGTGCCAGGTGTTCCAAAGGATCACTCACAGGGCCAGGGCTCTGGCTGCTTCTCATGGAAAATCAAGGTAAGGAGGGATGGAAATTCAAGGTAAGTAGGGACAGGCAACCTGCAGCAGGAGGAACATCCCTGCTGAAATTGGAATTTTATGGCTAGAAAAGGAAATCTAAGGGGTGGAAATTTCAGGTAAGATAGGCAACCTGCAGGAAGAACATCCCTGCTGAAATTGGAATTTTGTGGCTGGAAAAGAAAGACAGAAACAGCAACCAGCCTGCTCTGGGCTCTTTATCAAGGCTGGATTTTTCTCCAATTTATTTGGGTTTTTTTCAAGTTGGGATTGACTCTGCTAAAGGAATGAAAAATTAGGCTGGAATGAAAAATTAGGCTGGATTTTCCAACATGTCCCTGCAAGGCCATTGCTGTCACCTGGTGGAGACTTCCAAGGGCTTGGCCGTGCTCCAGGTGTGAGGTGAGAGCTCCAAAACTCCCCTGGGAGGTTCTGGCTCAGCCTCACCTGGCTGTGGGTGCAAACCAAGGCCACCAACACCAACCCCACCAGCTCAGGGCAAGGGAGGAACCAGATCTGGGACCTGGTGCCTGCAGAGAGCTACATTGACCCATTTTCCTCTGGCTGATGGATACAGGACTGGGAAAAGCTCCATAGCAACTGGATGTGCACAGTTTAATTATGAAGTCCCCACGGTGCTCCCTTGTAGAGATAAATGGATCCAGGATATTTTCCCCCCCTCGCAGCCATTAGGAAAGGTCTATATTTAGAAGGTCCTGTCCCACTTTGGCAAACAGCAGCACAGCCTGGGGAAGGGCAGGGAGCGGGATGAGCACGTCCAGGACAGCACATGGAACATCCTTCCAGGAAGATTTGGGATCCCATGGCATTTTGGGTGGGTTTTTCCCCTCCCAAAACCAGTGCCAGGCACTCCTGATGGTGGAGGTGGCATTTCACACCCTCTTGAACTGTGCAAATAACACCAGGTGACCCAAGAGCCCCGTGCCAGGTGTAAATCCCAAAAGGAGGGACAGATCCAGCAGTGCTGTGAGTGTCACCCCAGGAAGAACAGAAAAACAAAACAGCAGACGCGTGTTAGTGAGAATATTTTGGGTTCTTTCCTGGTTGTCTTTTCTTTAAGCTCTCCACAGCAGCTCAGGTCAGCTCTTATTACCTTCAGCTGTCCCTCCTGTCCCCTGGCACAGAGCACTGAGCCACAGACAGTGAGAACTTTGAGATGGCAGATAAATAAAATAGATGCTGTTATTGCAGCCCTCTCCTGTTTGCTGCTGCCATGGTTTCCCTTCTCTTCTCTGACTTATTGCTGATGTCTCCTGTCAGCCCAGCTCGCCTCTCTCGCTGATGTGATTTATGGGCCGGGCACGCAGAGCAGAAACACGGCAAAATTGCAAATGAGGGTGCTGGGAGGAGCAGGGGGGGGAAAGACAAGGAGCGATTGTGATGAGGATGTGCAAATGGGGTCCTTGTTCCACCGCTGTGACAGGCACTGGGCTTGGGCACAGCGTGCTCAGACAGGTGAGCAGCCCAGCCTCGCTCCAGGGCTCCAGCTCTGCACATCCGAGCTGGGAGAGCCAAAACCTGGGGCAGGGACATGACCCCTGTCACCTCCCCAGGTGGAGGGACACGATCCCTGTCACCTCCCAAGATGGAGGGACACGATCCCTGTCACCTCCCCAGGTGGAGGGACACGATCCCTGTCACCTGCCCAGGTGGAGGGACACAATCCCTGTCACCTGCCCAGGTGGAGGGACACGATCTCTGTCACCTCCCAAGATGGAGGGACATGATCCCTGTCACCTCCCAGGGTGGAGGGACACGATCTCTGTCACCTCCCCAGGTGGAGGGACACGATCCCTGTCACCTCCCATGGTGAGTCCCCATCCCATCAGGGGCTGGCACCTGCTCTGAGAGGTGCAGCCAGCACTGCCCAGGTCCAGCAAACCTCAAAAGCTGCAAATTCCTTCTGTTTCCAGGAGTTTGTCCTCTCCCATCCCTGTTTCCCTGCAGCCAAGGTGGTTTGGATGCGGGCAGGACAGGCAGGAGAGGGAACCCAGAGCTTTGGGGAGCTGTCCTTGCTGGCAGCCCTGCAGGATGATGCTATTTTCATTCCTGGGATAATTGAAAGCTGTTCTGCTCCGTCCTGCAGGCTCCAGGCACCTCTCACACATCCTTCCTGCTGCCAACCCTAAAGCTGGGAGGATATGGAGGTGCCAAGCAAACAATCCCTGATTTTTGCTGGATTTCACTGCAGGAGCAGGGATAGGGAGAGGGATTCATGTGGGCAAGCTCAGGAGTGTGAGTGAGTAACTGTGCGCTGGGAAGGGGAGACAAAGCCCAAAACATTTCCTCTAATCCTCCCCAAAACTCAGGGAGAAGATGAGAAACGAGGATTTGCGTTAGAAATGAAAATTAAACCAGTGCGTGGTTTCATTTCCTCGCCCTGAGCAGCACGGGAATTCCAAAGGCTGCTCCGAGGCAGATGCTGCTGCTTTAATCTGGTTTTTTGGCCAGTTATGCACACATGTACCAGCCCTGCTTGGATTACACTTTTCAAGGATTACAGCTCAAATCCAGCAGGGCTTTTAATGCCTGGAATGGGGCAGAGCAGCTGACATTAATATATTCCAGGAGTGCAAAGCCAGGCAGCACTGGGATCATCATTAGAGAGTCTGATGGAGGATTATAATAAAACTTGGAGAAATCAGCCACGCTGCTGCATCTCCAGCTGGGGATTTTGATTTTTTTTTTTTTCCCCTGGGCCATGGCACCCACTCGTTGAGCAGTTCTAGATTCTGAATAATTATCCCAGGCAAAATCTGATGAGTGGAGCCACTCTGGAATGCAAATGGAGCCTGCTGAGCCTGCCCAGGGGCTCAGATTGCTGTGCCACGCTGGGAATCCCAATGAGTGCCCTTGGGAGCCACCTGAGTGGGAGCCAGTGGAAACTTCAGCACGGCAGACTTTGCAAATGCACAAATCAACAGCAATTTCCAGGAGCTGGCAAGGGGAACCAGGGAATTCTGCTGCTTTGTGCTGTGTTTGTGGCTCTGGTCAGTTCAACATCCAGCTGAAGAGACAAAGCTGCTGCATAGGTACATTTATAGAAATTACATCTAAAGATTTGGTTATTTGGGTGCCCTAGGAATCCTAAGATGCCGTGGGGATCTATCCCTAGGAATTACTTGGAATTGTATTTTCGCAATCTTTGTAATTTGTAATTACCTAGGAATTTGTAATTAATTAGGAATTGTATTTTTCCAATCTTTTTCCTGTTTCCCAAGATCAGGGACAATTATTGCAGGAGATCAAGTTGTGGGGGTGACTGAACATTTATCAGCAGCCACGATGCAGAACCTTAAACTGTTAGGATCAAAATACACGAAGAAAAAAACCAAAAACAAAAAAAAAAACCCTATTCCTTTCTTTTCCAGTCATCTCAGGAAAATCTGGGTGGTGCAGTGATTCCCAAAACATCTGTTTGCCATAATACAAACCTGACAAAGCAAAGCAGGTAATTGCTCCTGTCAGCTGAGCAGGGGAAGTGAATCTGTAGGAAAATCAGCATTTCCTTGAGCAGAGGAGTAAATCTGTAGGAAAATCAGCATTTCCTTGAGGAAAGGGAACAAATCTGTAGGAAAATCAGGATTTCCTCGAGGTGGAAGTGAAGCTGCTCTGCAGCCAAGGCAGCAATGCCATGAGCAAGGAGGTGCTCCCAGAACCAGGGCATTTCCTTGCCCAGGGTTTCATTCCATCTTTTCCACCTTGGGAAGGGTTAAATCTCTGCTGCCAAGGCTTGTTCCTCATCCCATGTGGAGAGGGTGCTAATTGAACGGAAAGGCCCAGGGATTAGCAGGAGAAACAGGTGAAAATGAATCGAGAAATGAGGAAAGGGATAATTGGCTTCCATGTGTCCAAAGCCATGAATTCCCCCCGGTGAAGAACACCTTCTTCGTGGTGGGGGTTTCATTAGGGAGCTGCAGCTGGGCCTGGGATCAAATTTGGAATGGTGTGTTGAGTTTGTGAGCTGGACAGAGGAATCCTTGGGTGAGAACATCCCTCACAATTTCCTTGGAGCAGCTCCGGTGTTGTGGAAACACAAGAAGTCCTCAGTGTTTCCTCTCCAGATCCTGGGTTTGGAGGCTGTTCCAGGCAATAAACTGGACATCCTTGAGGTCCATCCATCCATCCATCCATCCATCTTGGAAGTCTTTTCCAGCCTAAATGACGTTGGGATTCCACATCTGCAGTGCCAGGGCTGTGACAGCCCAGCTTCCCTTGGCCAGACCCAGCCTGGATATTAAAGCTGTTTTTAATTTCTGTGGTTAATTATAAATATTTTACCTCTTGCTCAGGACAGAGGGTCAGGCAGGAGCTGCAGTGATGTGCAATCTCTGAGGCTGCTGCTTTTCCAGGGGCTCTCCAGGACACTGGGAACTCTTTGGAGTGAGGCTGGCAGCCAGGCCACCAATCCTCCCTGGAGCCCTCCTGTCGCAGACATCTTTTTATGAAAAATCTTTTCCTGAGAGGAAAAGCTGAGAGGCCTCAGGAACAAAATGTACACATTGATTATCTGCTGCTGTGGAATGCAACAGGTGCATCTGGGATTGGTCTTATGTGGTTGTTTCTAATTAATGGCCAATCACAGTCAGCTGGCTCGGATAGAGAGCCCAAGTCACAAACCTTTGTTATCATTCCTTTCTATTCTTAGCTAGCCTTCTGATGAAACCTTTTCTTCTATTCTTTTAGTATAGTTTTAATGTAATATATATCATAAAATAATAAATCAAGCCTTTTGAAAGATGGAGTCAGATCCTGTCCCTTCCCTCATCTGAAACCCCTGTGAACACGGTCACACACTCCTTCCCTTGCTGGGCTCAGGGATGCACCAGGATCTGTCCATGAGGAGATCTGGCAGAGCTTCAGCAGCTCTGTGGCTCTGGCAGGGATGAGCTGAGCTCAGCTGGGCCCTCTGAGAGCAGAATCCTTTCATCCCATCTCTGTTTGAAGGCAGAGGGAGCTGAGGATGCTCTGCTGCTGCAGAGTGAGGTGAGTTCAGCCAAGGACTCTGGCTTGGCCAAAATTCACTCTGGGTAAACTTTCCATTCCAGCAGATTGAGGGAGGCAGAAACGAAGCTGCTTTGGGGATTTGGGGGCATGGCAGAGGCTGATAAAATATTGAAGAGCCAGGCCATCTGTAACTGCTGCACGGGCTGGGGAGCACAAACACCAACTGGGAGAGCAGGAGGGGCTGCTGGCCTGGCGGAATGGACACACATCCTCCAGGAAAAGTGGCCAGGGTGACAGATGGCACCGTTTGCTAGCAAATCCATCCTTTTTCCCCCCATTTTTTGGCACTCTCACAGTCAATAATGTGCAGAGGAGAGGTGGGAAGGCCCAGCACTGGCTGTGGAAGTGGAGCAGAGCTCTGCTGGATTGCTGTAACTTTATTTAAATAAATTGCTGTTACACACACTCTTAATTAAAGCAAAGAAGCCAAGGAAGCTGTTTCCCCGTGGATTTGGTGGTGATGTGGGACAAAGGAAGGAGCTGTAATGAGATTTCCATCTGGGGATGTGCAATCCTGCCTCCAAGGGCTGTGATGAGTAATTGATGTCTCCTTGCTCAGACCTTTCCCGGGGGGCACAGGACACTGGGAATGCTCTTGGGTCCATCTAGTGGAATAATTAATCCCAAGCAATGTGAGAAGCCATCTACAAATTAAGTCCTTAATTGCCATTTCAGCCTCCAGGAGAGGAGATGCTTCCTCTCATTTTTGCCAAAGAACGAGCTCAGGTTGGGTGCAACGCAAGGAAAGGCGAGGAAATTTCAATTTTCACATGAGAAGTGGAGAATCCTTGGGAGAATTTGGCTCCTTGTTCCTGCTGGGCTCTGGAGAGTGGAAGGAGCAGCACAATTTGCAGCACAAAGGGATCTCTGAGGTTGTGTTTGCTTGAGGTGACCGGTGGCTACCTGGATCCTCCTGCAGAAGGTTGACTGTAAATAGTGTGTAAATATGTTAAATGGGTAAAAAAGGAGGAAAAACAACAAAGATTTACAGCTCAGAGCTCCTAAAGGCAGGTCTGGGTGGCAGAAGTGATGTCTCAGGGAGGTGAAGCGGTTGGACAAAATTATTCTGGTCCTCAGAGGAATTTTCCAGCTTTGCTGGGATGTGGGATAGAGAAAAGGTCAGCAGGGACAGGGAAATTGGGTAAAGAAACTTCCCTCTGGGCTGGAGTCTCTGCATGACCAACAGGGCAAGGCTCCAGCAAAATATTTCATGTTTCAAGTGTGATTTAAAAGAAATGTAGAGTTTTAAGGTGATTCCTTTTGACACAAAGCAAAATGCTTCTCCCAGAGTCCATGGGGATTTTGGAGAGCCCAGATGTCGCAGGTGGGTGAGGGATTGTCCTGCCCTGGTCCCTCCTGGCAGCATCCCTTCAGCTCAGATGCAAGGACAGGCGGGAAGGAGCTCAGGAGAAGTTCCAATCCCAAATTTCCAGGTCGCATTTTCGTCTCCCTCTGCTGCTGTCACCCTGTTTGCACCTTGCCAAACCAGAGCTTTGCCTTCTGCTCTGCTGGGACTCCTGCAGAGTCTTGCTCAGCCTAAACTTAGTCTGGATGTAGAAAAATAAAACCCTGCAGTGATCTTGGACTCTCCCTGAGAAATCTGGTTCAACACCACGGCGTGTGCAGGGTTTGGGAGCTCCCAGGTGAGATTTTGCCTTGGTGACCTTCTGGAACCTTCCATCCTGCCAAAATCTGGGATTGAAGGACTCCAGAGCTCCACACCCCAATGTTCCCCTGCCTCCCTTCCAGGCAGCTCTGGGAATGCATGAAATCTCATAAAAAGCTCATAAATAATGAGCTTTTTTTATTCTTCTCCCCAGATATTTTGTTTTCTTGCCAATTCAAGCCTCTCCTCGACAATGAGGGGGGAAAATTCTGGGTGTTCTCCTCGCATTTTTGCATTTTCTTTTCCCTGTGTTTCCCAAACATCTTTCAGACTTTCTTTAACCTTTTCAAACTCCTCACTAGCAGGGCTCGCTCTGTTATTTCCACATCGAGTTGGCATTTTCACAGGAAAATAGCCTTCCCATAAAAATTGGGGATTTTCGCTGGCAACCATGGATTTATTGAAGAAAAGAATGGATTTATTGAAGAAAAGAATGGATTTTTCCATTGAAGGAATGGGAATATTGGCTCCCCAGCTAGGTGGGCACCTTGAAGCTGTAAACTGCCTCCCTCTAAAGAGATTTAATTATTCTGGAATGATTTTTTTGCTGTAGGTTTTTTTTCCCTCTACAATATTCCACCTTTTTATTTTCTCTTCCAATTTCAAGCCAACAAATACAAAATAAATCAACTCCCAATTATTTCCCCCCAGCTGCTTCCCCCAGAGCTGTGCTGCTATTATGTGCAGATAAATAAATTTGGTTAAACAATGGTAAATTGTCCTGAGCTGCCTTTTATTATCAGGAAGTTGTGTTGGCAACTGGATAATTTGCTGATTTTTTTCTTGTGTGTGATCTTAGTCCCTTGCATCTATTCATGAGATTATTCCAAATGTTATATCGGTGCATTTAAATTAAGCATGAAAGTGTTTTAGGGCTTTTTGCAATGATTGCTTATTTATTTTATTATCAATAATAAATTTCAAGCCAAAGCTTGGAGCTTCCACTTTCAAGGACAGTAAAAAGGCAGAGGAGAAGCAGCTGGTGGCACATAAAGAGCAGCTCTTATGAAACAGGGCTGGGGTCGTGGGGAGGCTGCAAAGAAACTGAGCTGGGATTTCTGGGTTCTTGTCCCAAATTCTTTTCTCTTTTCAAGGGAAATTTGTCTTCTCTGGGCTCCAGAGTTGTTCCAAAGGAAAGGAATGAAGCTGCTTGATGTTGGGATGAGGCTGCTGTGCTGTGAGAGTAGGACTGGTTGGAAATGTGGCTCTGTTGTTATTTTTAATGACAAAATTTTTTATTTTTGTAGAATTGCAGGAGGGTTTGGGGTGGAAGGACCTCAAAGCCCATCCAGTGCCACCCCTGGGACACCTCCCACTGTCCCAGGCTGCTCCCAGCCCTGTCCAGCCCGGCCTTGGGCACTGCCAGGGATCCAGGGGCAGCCACAGCTGCTCCGGGCACCCTGTGCCAATGTAGAGAGTAAATTTCAGCCACATTTCTCTTTCCCCTGATATTTTTCCAGTTTTTAATTAATCACATTTATGTCAGAGTATTGTTTTTGGATTCATTTTCATCCAGGCTTCTAGGAACAGGGAGAGAGGCAAACCTCCCCTTCCACTGCAGCTCTGCTGGTTCAGGATTGTGAAATGTTCCTTTCCCCAGGTAAATCAGCATCCTCACAGAGCTGCTGCCCTGAGAACCAAACAGCAAAGGTGCAGCAGGCCTGGGGCTCATCCTGCACTCCCCCCACACCCATGAGTGGGCTGCCTAATTGGGAAATTGATTAATTGACCGGTGAGATAATGGCTTCTCCTCCTGCATGGCTTCATTAGACTCTGCTGCAATGGAGATTCCAGCACAGGAGCCCTGCAGCTGCACTGGCTTCAAAGGAAAAGGATTTCTATAGGATTTCTGTGGGGTTTATAGGATTGCTTGAGGAGAATTTGCAGGGGCAGGTTGGATGGGGATGGGAGCAGCCTGGGATAGTGGGAGGTGGGGATGGAGCTGGGTGGTTTTTAAGCTCCCTTCCAATGCAAAGCAGTTTGTGATTCCAGGATTTTCCTGCACAAGGTGGAATGAATGAAAAGAAAGAAAAAAAAAAAAAAATCAATGTACAGAACACACTCAGATGTGGCTGGTGCTGATGTAGGATTTCCCCCCCACAGGAGCCAAGGCCAATCCTCCTGCCAGGTGTTTTATTCCAGCAGAACAATGTTGACACAAACCTGATTTCCCTGGAATTTCTGCCCCTTTAGGTCTTCCCTTCCCGGACCTGGCTGTTCCTGCATCCCCACCTCCAGCAGGATGTGTAATGAAACCCCTAATGGGTTATGACAAGCAAAGGGCTCTGCAGCCTGGTGCTTAATGCTCCCTTTCTTTGGGGTTTGTGCCTGAGAGATCCTCTGCTGGTTTGTTTTTCAATTACCAGCCACAGTTTTAGTGACAAGGACAGTGTTTCCAGCGCTTGGTAATAGAATCTTTATTATAATAATTATTTAAAATTAGAGGGTAAATGGAAATGCTGCTGACAGTGAGGGATTATTAGTGCTGATTAAAGCCACTGGCAGTGTAGGCAGGTATTAATAGACTGTTCCCTGCACATATTTCTCCCAGTCTCTCTCCTGGCTTTTATATTTTGGTTTTAGTAGTGCTGCTGTCCAGGGCACTTAACAGCAGTGTCAGGACCCAGCTGTGGGATTATTCCAAAGGAGAAGGCATCAAACTGGACAATATTTTTTCCTGCAAGCTGCTGGGGTGTACTGGTGCTGTGGTACAGCCCCAGCAGCCACAGAAGCTCTGAGGAGCAGGTGATGG
Source organism: Ammospiza caudacuta (assembly GCF_027887145.1). Lineage (NCBI taxonomy): Eukaryota > Metazoa > Chordata > Aves > Passeriformes > Passerellidae > Ammospiza > Ammospiza caudacuta. The sequence goes on along the minus strand of NC_080613.1, from coordinate 2,882,818 downwards.
ATGTTTTGTGCTCTTGTGGAACCAAACTGGTCTGTACTGGAGCATTGCAGTGCTCAGTTTGGAGGTCTGTGGGATTTTTGGGGGAAATTTTCCTGAGATCCCATGGAGCCGCCATGTCACAGACATCTTGTATGAAAAATCCTTTCTTTAGGACTTTTTCCTCCTGAGAAGTTGAGAGGCCTCAGGAACAAAATGTAAACAATGGTTATCTGCTGCTGTGGAATGCAACAGGTGCATCTGGGATTGGTCTCATGTGGTTGTTTCTAATTAATGGCCAATCACAGTCAGCTGGCCCGGACAGAGAGCCCGAGCCACAAACCTTTGTTATTCTATTCTTAGCTAGCCTTCAGATGAAATCCTTTCTTCTATTCTTTTAGTATAGTTTTAAAGTAATATATATCATAAAATAATAAATCAAGCCTCCTGAAACATGGAGTCAGATCCTCATCTCTTCCCTCATCCAAAAACCCCTGTGAGCACGGTCACACCACCACACCCACATTTCCCATGAGGTCATTTCACCCCCTCACTCTTGCCTGATCTGAAAATGAAATCCCAGGATTGGCAGGTCTGAACACACTCTGTGAATGCAATTTGCTGTTTTGGTGGTGTTTTGAAGCAAACTCCTGGCTTTGTTTAGAATCATGGGCTATTCTGAGCTGGAAGGGTGTCACAGGCATCTTTTTATGAAAAATCCTTTCCTTAGGATTTTTCCTCCTGAGAAGCTGAGAGGCCTCAGGAACAAAATGTACACATTGATTATCTGCTGCTGTGGAATGCAACAGGTGCATCTGGGATTGGTCTCATGGGGTTGTTTCTAATTAATGGCCAATCACAGCTGGCTTGGACTCTCTATCCGAGCCACAAATCTTTGTTATCATTCCTTTTTTTTCCTATTCTTAGCTAGCCTTCTGATGAGAGCCTTTTCTTCTATTCTTTTAGTATAGTTTTAATGTAATATATACCATAAAATAATAAATCAAGCCTTCTGAAACATGGAGTCAGATCCTCGCCTCTTCCCTCATCCTAAAATCCCTGTGAACATGGTCACAGAAGGGACAAGGATCATCCAATCCAACTCCTGGCCCTGCACAGGACACCCTAAAACCCACCCCCTGTGCCTGAGAGCCTTCTCCAAGTGTTCCTTGAATTCTGGCAGCTTTTCCCTGCCTTGAAGCCCATTTTAAGTTCTCTGTATCATGGCTTGATCTGATCTACTGCCACTTTTTCCTGGTGCCATCAGCGTTATTTTCCCAGGACAGGAAAAGAGGCTCCTTTATTTCACAGAGGAAAAGGCTTAACCCTGTCAGAGGAGGCAGCAGAGGGACAATTCTTTGGGGACAGCGGGGAATAAATAACACAGGCACTGCCAAAAGTGGCTCTGAATAAAGAGCAGGGGGTTGAATCACCTTGGGGGCAGTGTAGGAGGAAGAGACAAAGCTGAGAAGTGCCTGCAGGGCTGGAGAATGGGGGGAGCAGGCAGGGAGGGCTCAGAAAAGCTGGATATGGGGTGAGGAGGGAGAAAAGGATCAGGGAAAGGTGGATATGGGGTGAGCAGAGAGGGAAGGATGAAGGAAAGGTGGATATGGGGTCAGCAGAGAGGGAAGGATGAAGGAAAGGTGGATATGGGGTGAGCAGAGACAAAAGGACCAGGGAGAGCTGGATAAGGGGTGAACAAAGAGGGAAGGATTAGGTAAAGGTGAATATGGGGTGAGGAGGGTGGGAAGGACCAGGGAAAGCTGGATATGGGCTGAGCAGGGAGAAAAGGATCAGGGAAGGCTGGATAAGGGGTGAGCAGAGAGGGAAGGATGAAGGAAAACTGGATATGGGGTCAGCAGAGAGGGAAAGATGAGGGAAAGGTGGATATGGGGTGAGCAGGCTGGGCAGGGTGAAGGAAAGCTGGATATGGGGTGAACAGGGTGGAAAGGATCAGAGAAAGATGGACATGGGGTGAGCAAGGAGAAAAGGATCAGGAAAAGTTGGATATGGGGTGAGGAGGGTGGAAAGGGTGAAGAAAAGTTGGATATGGGGTCAGCAGAGAGAAAAGGATCGGGAAAAGTTGGATATGAGGTGAGCAGGGTGGGAGAGCTCGGGGAAAGCTGGATGGGATAGCAGAGAGAAAAAGACCAGGGAAGGCTGGATGCAAAGCAAGGCAGTTGTTTGCTGCCCCACAGGATCCTGAATTTCTGCTCTGTGGTGTCCCCAACCCCCAGCCAGCCTGGCCTTGGCCACTTCCAGGGATGGGGCAGGCATGTGGGAGATGGGATTCTCTGTGCTGGGGCAAAGCTGCTCCGGTGCTCGTGGGCTGGGGGTGACTTTTCCCCGAGGTAGGATGTTCAGTGTTCCCAGTGTCAGGCTGATTTATGCTCCTGGAGACAAAGCTGGGCTGAATTCTCTCTGTATGAGAGGCACGTGAGCCTGCCTGTCCCAAGCTGGCTGCCAAACTCTTCATCTTGCAGGGCCTGTCCTCCTGCCATGCCCTCGGGGCTTTCCTAAATCTCCTTGGCTTGTCTAGTAGCTAAAATAAAAAAAATAATTTAAAAAATTAAAAAAAAAAAAGAGCAGAGCTGACAGCAGAGATCTTCCTGGAGGCTTTCTGAAATCCAAATTAATGATGTCATCTGTGACAGTGCAGAGCCCTCCCTCCAACACCTGGGAAGAAGAAAAGGTTAAAGAAAAAGACTTTAAAATCAAGTATTTGGGGTCTGTGATTGCTGTTAATTGAGATAATGCCCAAACGCCCATCACAAAGGAGCAATGCCTTGGGGTAAGGTGAGGTCCTGCCTCTCACCCCAAGTGGAGGAGATGGATCTTATCCACATCCACAGCGATGGAGACTCTCCTGTTTCATCTGTGCTGCATCTTGTCTTTCCCTGGGGTTATCTTTGAGGTGAGAGGAACCTGCAGGATGGAGGCTGGGCCACTTTAAAACCCAGGCCAATTAAAGAGCAGCTGGACTGGAACTCCAGGCCAAGTGGCACGTTGTTCATTTGTTCCACTGTTTCATAAGCAAAATGCCCTGCAAGGTTAATGGAAGCGCCAGGCAAGCTGAGCCAGGGAGAGGCCAGCTGACAGAAACAGGAGCTGACATTTCCCAACGAGCTCAAGAGTGAGAATTTGTTTAAATGTAATTAGTTGGTGGGGAAAAAAAATAAAAGAAAAAAGAACAGAACAGAAGAATCCCTCTGGAGCCCAGACCCTGTGAGTGTTTGCTGAGATTGAACCAATACATCTTCCTGCACTCAGGGAAAAATCCTTCTCATCTCCTTGGAGAGAGGGATGGATGGATGAGGAGCTGCTGCTGCTGCTGGTGCCGCACCCAGAGGGTCACACCAGTACCCACCCGTCCCTGAGGTGCCAATCCCAGTCCCTGAGGCTGCCCGAGGGTCAGGAGGGCAGGGCTGACATTCCTGGGGGAATTTTTGGTGTCATTAAAATACACAAACCATTGTCTCCAAACCTGGCCCCATGGGGACCTGCAGCTGTGGGGCAAGTCTTGCTCTATGGAGATTTTGGTTTGTGATTCCAAGTGAATTTTCCAGCCAAGTCTTTCTTTTCCCCCTTTTTTAACCTCCTCTACTGATTTCCCAGCCAACCCTCAGAGAGACTGGAGCCATCCTCTCCCTTCCTTTACCTCTTGTTCACTTTTGTTTTGTTCATCCTTCCATTTTGGGTGGTGACATCTCCACATCTTTTTCTGGCCACTGCAGTGATGTCATTATGGTCACCACACTAACAGGTTTTTGGGGTCCCTGGCTGCTCTCAGCCTGGCTCCAAGCCCTGGGGCTGTTCTGACCCAGGGCTTGTGACCTCTCCATCCCTTCCTGTGCCCCTCCAAGTGAAGGATGCACCTCAATGTTTCTTTTCCAACCTTTCTGGGAGTGCCAGGGAAAAGGCCCTGGGGTTGCTGGGTGCCCAGGGGATGTGTGTGACAGTCACACAAACAAATGGCCTTGTCAGAGCAGGTGACAAGCACGGGAGCAGATGGCACCATCATTTCTCCCATTCCTTTATTGCCTGCAGAAGGGAGCAGAGCAAAGGCTTCAGGAGGAGCTGGTCCCTCCCTGGCACCTCAGCATGCTGGAATTTGGGAAGAATTGGATCTCAGAGCTCAGAGGGATGAGGTGATGAGGGGCTTTAGCTTTAGCTGGTGTCCCCTTGGATGTGAAGGGCTGGGAGAACACAAAGCTCCAAGGATGCTGTGAGCCCAGGGCGGTGTTAGGGGTGGCACCCCCAAAGACTCCAAGGAAAAGCCCAGTGGTTCCTTCTGTCCTGAATTTAGAGGGGCTGAGGGAAACCCTGCACATTCCCCACAGCCCCTTCAGTGCCCTTCAGCAATGCTGCTAAACCACTTTGGTCAAATCCTGCAATTTACCCTCCCCTCTCCATCCCTTCCCTCCTCCACCAAGCAAAGAGCCTGAAAATTGCACCTTCTGGCCAGAAATTAAAACAAACCTCTTGCTGAAGCCTTTCATCATTAAGTGTTCATCACTTTGGAGTGTCTCCTAAGGTCAAGAGCATTTTGCCAGAGCCATTCATCAGCCAAGCTTTTGGTGCATTCTGCAGGGCTCTCCCTCAGGAGCCAAGGTCGGGCAGAAATACCCCGCTGAGGTGACCTGCTCATTACTCTGGGAAACAGCTTTTTGTCAATGAATGGCCCTCAGTGAGCATTTAATTTGGATTTAATAAGGCATCTAATGTTTGTTTAAAAGGACACTGTACCTTCAAGGTGTTTGTCATAATTGGATGGAGGATATTTACCCACAGCGTTTATTAATAAACCCCTCAGAAGATGGAAATTGAAAGCAGCTCCTTTAATGTCTTTGCTACCCAGAGGGATGGTGCTTGAAATTAGAGGAATCCCAGCTCCCAGGCTGCCCCCAGAACTGGGAATGGGTCTGGATCTGATTTGTGTCACCTGTGCGGGGAGATGGGGACACAGGGAGATTGGGACACCTGTATGGGCACCCCCATCTATGAGCTGGGAACAAACCACCCTCATCCTGAGCCTGTAGGATCTGCCCTGCAAGGGGAAAAAAGGGAAAACCCCGAGTTTATTTTTGGTGTCTCTCCTTCCACACCTCTTTGGAGGCGCCTCTGCCCCCGTGCCAGGGCTGCTGGTGGCACCCAGGGAGCTCTGCAGGAGATGTGCCAGGGAATATCAAAGATTCCTTGTGTTTTTATTTCCCTTGGGGATGTGGAAAACTTTAGGACTTGAGAAAATGGGGGGGGGGGAAAGGGAAAATAATGCTTTAATGTGCTGCCTCAGCCAGCACCCCAATGAGGTTTGTACTCCAAAGGAACAGGGTGGGGACTGCAGTTAAATGGGGACAGGACTATCACTTAAATAGGGATGGGATTGTCATTTAAATAGGGACGGGACTGTCACTTAAATTGGGATGGGATTGTCATTTAAATAGGGACAGAATTGTCATTTAAATAGGGACAGGACTGTCACTTAAATAGGGCCAGGATTGTCACTTAAATAGGGCCAGGATTGTCAAGGTGCGCTGCAGGCTGCAAAACCCAGGCATATCCATTTGGAAATGGCACAACCTGCTGAGCAACCAGCCCTGCACCTCTCCCACAGCTCAGCAAGGGGAACAAAAGATCAATGTCCCAAATTAGGGCTAATTTCCACCAAGACCCCACCAACCTGAGCAACAGAACATCCGCTCCTTCTCCAATAATTCACTTTATTTTATCCACTGCTAAGTGAAGAGCTGCTTCTGCGCCATTAACACACACACACCAAAAAAAAAGCTGATATTTAACTCCAAAATGACGTTGCCAAATCGCAGGGATTCATTCCGAAGATCACTAGGAAGAGCCTTAAAACAAGCCAGACTAATTTCAGGCAGTGTTGTTTAGGAAGCCCTGACAGAGAGATGGATGCTGTGGGAAACCATTAGGAATGGCAATTCATTTTTAATCCCATTACCATTGCCACACATCAGTTTTTAAATCAAGGGCTGCACCTTTCCAGATAATTCCTGCTGTTATTAGGTGCTGCTCAAGGGGGGGAGAACAGGTAGAATTAATTCTAAATATGTGCTATAATGTTAGATTGATTCCTTTATTAGCACCTTTTATAGTCAATTCTCTCCGTGGAAGGGCTCTGTCATATCTCCTGAAGACAGAAAAAGATGGCCAGGATGGTTTCAAATGAAGCCAATAAAGGGAGGAATTGGTGAATGTGGGGTATTTAACAGCAAATCGTTATGGATGGGCCACCAGATTGGGGAAGCAGGGACTGAATTAAGGCTCCTGAGATCTGACATCTTATTTGCAAGATAAAAAGCAGGCCCAGCTTAGGGACTGATGAATAATTTGGAGGTTTTAGCTGAGTTTCTAATGGTCCCTTCAGTCTGGGATGCTTTGTTCTGAGGTGATGAATGACCCCAGGTTTCCTTGTGTCCTCCCAGCACAGCCACTGCCCCCAATTTTAACCTTTCTCCTCCACCCTGTTCCAGCAAAGCACAACCAGAATTATCTCTCAGATCTTGTATCCATCCCAAATCCCAAGGGCCACGGAAGTAGCTACAATTTATTAGCAGCATCAGTGTATTTTACTGCTCATCTAAGAATATCATTAATATTCTTTCATCACCTTCTCCACAGCTTTAAAACCTCCTTTATAACATTGAGCTCACGCCTGCCGAGGAGTGAGCGAAATTTCAATTTTTTTATCACTCAGAAAATCCCTGTGTTTTCACATTTTGCCATTGTGTCATAACATCTCGGAGAATAGGATGTAAAAATACCCCAAAAGTAGATTTCAGGTGCCTTGGAACATTTCATTTGTGATTTTCCCCACTTGTGCATTTTCTTACTCCAAAGGTGAAATGATTTGGAGCTGGTTGATTCAATTACCCCACTGTCACCGGATTCTGAGTCACTTCAAGATTGGTTTAATATTGAAAAATAATATTTCCCTCCATCAGCACCTTCCTGCTGAGGATGATGCCCAGGACCTCAAGGCTTCCATCATCCCTCTGCCTGGCTTAAAACCCTCTTCTCCCCTTTTTTTAGTGTAGGAAAATGACAATTTCCATGGGAATGCTGTTCCATGCCACGGATGCTGATTTGTAGGGATTTATTCCTGCAGTGGGAGCTCCTCAGCAGGACCCCACTGAGCTGCAGCACACAGGAGGGAAGGATGCAGGGATGCAGGGCAGGAATTTCACCTTCCTCATCTCTTTTCTCTCATTCCAGTGCACTTGGAGCCAGCTTTCCTAATTGTTTTGCCCCTTGGTTTGTGCTCAAAGGTGTTTTAGGTGAGGATCTGTCCCCATCCTGCAGGAATTGGGCTGCTGGTGGCTCTGGGGTGTGTTTGGGGCTCAGGAATTCTGGCTCACAATCCATGTAGGAAACACAAGGCCTCTCATCTTCCCCACAGCATCCCTTAGGATTTCAGGAGCACCCCTGAGCTGTCCCTGATGACAAAATCCCTCAGACACCCCCTGGGTTCCCCCAAATTCACCTTGGGGGAAGCTTTGTTTGTGCTCCCTCAGTGCCATGGGTGATTTGGGGTGTTTGCCTGGGATTCCTAAATGTGGGGCCCAGAAAGGAGCAACTCTCCAAGGGCCAGAGCAGCTCTGCAGCCCAGCAGAAATCCAGGGGGCTGGGATCTGTGTACTTGTCATGTAAATGTGTCCTCAGCAAGCTGCAACACAGATCCGGCTTTGAATTCCAGAGCACAGCAGGAAAGGGCATCCATCATCCTGAGTAATGGATTTCTCTGACTAATAGACCTGCTCCTGCATTTTCCAAGGGCAATGTCTTCACTGTCCCTCCTCTCCCTTCCTCCCCGGAGGCTCTCCAGGCAGAGAGGGCTTCCCACAGAGAGGGAGATGTGGTTGGGATGATCCCAGAGGGCAGAATTGGAGCAAAGCTCTGAGGGACCAGGGAATGGGGGGAGAGTTTCCCTGCGCTCCTCATGTCCTTCTGAAGGACAAGAAAATGGGGAAGAGTTTCCTTGTGTCCTTCTGAGGGGCAAGAAAATGGGGGAAGAGTTTCCCCATGTCCTGAGGGACAAGAGAATGGGAGAAAAGTTTCCCTGTGTTCCTCATGTTTTTCTGAGGGACAAGGCAATGGGAGAAGAATTTCTCTGTGTCCTTATGAGGGACAAGAAAATAGGGAAGAGTTTCCCTGTGCTGCTCTGAGGGACAAGGGAATGGGGGAAGAGTTTCCCTGTGTCCTTCTGAGGGATAAGGCAATGGAGGAAGAGTTTCCCTGTGTTACTTGTTGCATGATTTTGTGGATGACTTCATGCATGATTTTGTGGATGATTTATGGATGCTTTTGTGGATGATTTATGGATGATTTTGTGATGATTTTATGCATGATTTTGTAGATGATTTATGGATGATTTATGATGATTTTACAGAGAAGCAGCAGTCAGGAATTCCGAGGCATAGCCCAGCCTGAGCTCTGGATGATTTTGTTGATGATTTTGTTGATGATCTATGGATGACTTTGTGATGATTTTATGCATGATTTTGTAGACGATTTATGGATGATTTATGATGATTTTACGGAGAAGCAGCAGTCAGGAATTCCGAGGCCTAGCCCAGCCTGAGCTCTGGATGATTTTGTTGATGATTTATGGATGATTTTGTGGATGATTTTATGCATGATTTTGTAGATGATTTATGGATGATTTATGATGATTTAATGGATGATTTTGTGGATGATTTATGGATGATTTATGATGATTTTATGGGGAAACAGCAGTCAGGAATTCTGAGGCTTAGCCCAGCCTGAGCTCTGGTTTATCCACAGCCCATTCCCACTCCTGTAAAACCCAGGGATGCTGCTGCTCCTGGGATTTAGAGGACACACAGAAAATGATTTATTCCTGGGGAAGTGCTGCAGGTGCCCTGGGTGGAAGGGAGCGTTGTAATTGCAAAGCAAAGCCATTAAGTGGCAAATTGGATGAAACCTTTCCCTAAATGAACTGGGTTTCAAAACACGGCCTTTGCAAAGGCTGTTCCTGCGTAAAACGAATTTACTTGTGAATGTTTCTTGCTTTAATCTCGGTCCTTAAAGAAGATTTACAGTCTCATCAAGTCCTGAGAGTCAATGTTAAATTATTGTAATTTATTCCACATTATGTTGCGTTAGTTTTTGCCACATATGGTATGTTACATTAATTTAGCTAATGTATGCTAATTTTGAGCTAAATTTAAGTCACAGTACCCAAATAGTGTGGAGATTGATGGCTTAGAAATTAATGTCATAATAGGAATAATTAATAGTAATAATATGGAGACTTTGGCATTGGTGCTTTGGAATCCTGAGCGTTCCAGCTGAGTTTATTGTGTCTTTGTGGTGTGACTCACTGACTACTCAAAGAGGGAAGAAAGAGACCTTGTCTCTCCTTTATGGGGCCATATATCAGCCCCATAAAACACAATCCCAATCCTTGATAGCCCCGTTGCAGCAGAAATTGTTGGTCCCTGTGGCAAAGGACCTCAGAGCTCAGTAATCTTTTATGCCTCTAAACTCCACAACAGCTGGACATAAAATCTCTGGGTTAATTCAACAAGTTTCTGCATTTTTCTCCATCCAGACATTTTTTTCCCCCTAGGGAATATTAAGTGTCAGGGCAGGGCTGTGGCTCTCTCCGTGCCCTGCTGCCACTCTCATGATGTCAGCGTTGCTTTCCAGCCTGTTCCAGGTGTGATTTCCCAACTTCTCCATGCTGGCAGCTCCCAAGAGGTTATGGAGGGATAAAACACCCACTCAGGCTCCTTTTCACCTCCTGCCTTTTTCTGGCACTCCTCACTCACCAAACCAGCTGAGATTTTACCTGGCAAGAGTTTAACTTGTCCCTTGTGATGTGATGGGAGAGCAGCTCCTTCCCTGGAGCAGCAGCCTGGTGGCTCTTCAGAAAACCCCAAACCACCCCAAACTTCATTTTCTGCTTGAAATTCCATTTGTGCAGGCTCTTCCCATTAAACCTGCCCTTCATTTCCACAGTTATTAGCGTACACATTAATTACAACAGGCTTTTATTAAAGGCAGGGACTGGAAAAGCAGATTAACATCCTCCCGATTTTAAGCTTCTACGTGAAACCAGCTCAGCAAAAACCCGATTGTTTTGGGACAAATAAATCCTGCACCTTGCAGTGGGCAGAGCCTGACCCACCCTGTAATCCTGTGTCTCTTGGCTAGGCTGAATTAATGGGACCTCTGGAGGATTCCCTCTGTTGCTCTAAGCCTTTCTGGTGTTATTATTTAAGAATATTTAATCCCAAGGACAACAAGGAAATATGAAATCGCCCTATGTCCCACTTTGGTGGCTGAAATGCTGTTATATGGCCAGGGAGGGAGGAGGAAGGCTGGGGCAGGGGATGGAAACAGCTGCTGAGGAGGGAAATTTCCAGCAGGGAGAGGAGATAGGGAGGGCCCAGCCCCTCCTGTGTGCAGCAGGGGGTGAGAAATTAGGGGAAATTAGGAAATTGAGGGAGAAATTGGGGGAATTGAGGCAGTTCAAGTGCATTCCCTGAACAAACCATGCTCTGAGCTGTGCCCTGGAGCTCTCTGGCCCATAAATCTGGTTGTGGTAGGGAGGAAGGAGCAAGAGGATGCTCAGTCCCTGTCCCTTCCTTCTCCCCATCTCCACCAGGAGCCATCCCTGTCCCAGCCTGGGGAAGTTGTGGCTTTAGGACAAACCACAGACTTGTTCTTTGATATTTATAGCTGCAGGGCAGCCTCTTGGCTGTTTCAGAGGCGTTTTTAGGCCCTGTGCAGGCTTTTTTTGGGCTTTTTTTAACCTCTCAGTCCTCTGTACGATCCCAGTTGGCACCACCAGAGCACCTGCAGGATCTCCATGGGTTCCTCTGCCTGTCAGTGCCACATGGAAAACCCAGAGAGCAGCAAAATCCCTGCTCAGCCTCTCAGCAGGAACCTCCAACACACATCCCTTTGCTTTTTCTGCAGAGGGGAAATGGCTTTTGTTCCAAATATGATATTTGCAAACTACTGGAATCCCGTTCCCTGGAATCCCAGGCTGATGTGAATAATGGGCTTTGAAAATTCAAGGCAGGCAAACCCAAAAATGAGGAGGAGGAGGATGATGAAGTGAGCAATAAAACCTGGCCTGGGGCCCACGTCTCGGTGGCCCTGCAGGAACTTGCCTGGTGACAATGACAGAGATTTTGTAAATGGATCTGTTTGTTATTGGCAGGCACCAGCAGGAGCAGGGGAATCAGGCTCCCAGCAGACACAGCCCTCTCTGCTCTGTGAATATTGTGTGAAATGTGTGCATGGACATGGAGCAGCTTTAGAGAGCAGCCCTCATCTGATCTGCCTTTCCGGGGGCTAAAATTCACCCTGAATACCCAATGTGGCCCTGGTTCCTCCCTTTCCCAGTGCTGGATCTGCACTGGGATGCTGGGATTTGCTCCTTGCCCTCAGATCCCTGTTACTGATGAGACTGAACCCCACAGAGCCATTTTTTAGAATTACACACCAGAAGAAAGGACTCTTTAAGCAGCCAGGCTGGGAATAACTGGAATAAAATCCCCCAGCCTGTGGGGAGACAAAGACCCCTCTGGGTTTGCTGTTTGCTGCAGATTTGGGCAACGACAACACTCAGGCAAAGCCTCCTGCTTGCCCAGGCAGCCTGGAGGAAAAACCAGCTCCCACCTTGCCTTTATTCCTCCTGCTGGCAAAGCCTCTGATGGAAATGGATTCCAGCTCCTCCTGCCAGATGGTGAAGCGAACCACGGGCTGCAGACAGACACTGCCTCCAGGCTGAAGTGCCTCAGCACATTTTATTTTTGTCCAGGATGCCTCCCAAGAGCGCGGCTCAGCCATCCCAGAGCAATCCCAGGCATGAGCAGGGAGCTCTTCCCACTGAGATTTTCCATCTTGGATTCCTTCAGATGGCTTGAATTCCCCCCTTTAATTCTCATTTGCTCTCACAGGCTCCTGATATAACAGGACAGCTTTTCCCCTTCTCTGGGGAGCAGGAGCTGAGCTCCAACCCCTGGATTCCCACCTGGTGCTGTCACAAAAATCTTTAACAAATCCTTTATCCCTTTAGATAAAGGAATAAAGGATTTTTTTTTTATTATTTACAGTCTCTAAATATCTATTTACAATTATATTATTATTTACAATCTCTAAATCATTGTGATTATTTACAATCATTTGTGCTGATCTGCAGCTTCCCAAGGGAGGGCTGGGAATGGGTCAGAACCTGCCAAACCACTTCTCCAAATTCCTTTTCCTCCTACCAACCCATTGGATGCCTTGGGAAGGGAAGTTCACCCTCAGCAGAGGGAAAAGGAATTTATGGAAAGCAATGCTCTGCTGTTCCCTCAGTTTTCCATATTTCCATCTCTCCTGCAGGGTATTTGCTCTGGAGCAGAGGTTCCTCCTGAGCTCAGGTGCTGCCATGAAGTCATGTCCCCACATTTATGACATCAGTGGTTGCTATGGCGGCAGCGTGGAAAAAATAAAATTCCTCTTTTATTATTGTTTAAAGGGAATTATTCAGCGTGTCCCAGATCAAAAGCACCAGGATCTTGGGAAGTGCCTCTGAGGAGCAGAGAAACTCAAACAGAGCCCAAAAATAGCAATATTTGGATAAGCGGGGTGACAGCCAGATTGTCCTGTGCTCATTTTCCTGTCTACATTATTCAGGGCCTTTTTTTTGAAGCTGCAGGGAGCCAATTCAGGGCATGAGAGGCACCTTCCCAGGAGTTTTCCATGAGTTTGGCATGGAGCCACCTCTGCATGGCCCAGGCTGGCTCCAACCTTCACTTGCTCATTGCCAACACCCCTGGATTTGAGGAGAGTCAAATTTGAGGTTTTGATGAGAAGTGGCCCCCCAAATATTGCACCTGGGGTCTGAGAGAGTGCAGGAAACTCCTGGAAAACTCATCCCTGGAATGGTCAAGGCCAGGTTGGACAATCTGGGATAGAGGAAGGTGTCACTGATCCTCAATGTCCCTTCCAACCCAAAGCAGCCTGGAATTTGTGGCTCTCCCTGGCCATGGGTGGGCTCTGCAACCCTCAGCAGCTGCCTCCTGTGGGAATCCATAAAATCAGAGGGTTTTGGGAAAGCTGCAAAAGGCAGAGCCTGCGAGACATCTCTGCAGGAAATTCCATCTGATATTCCCAGCCAGGAAGGCAGATGCCAATGGGATGGATATTCCACATCTTCCCAACCCATTGATGCCATCTGAATTTTATATTTTATATCAAAAAATACCCCCCAAAAACCTGGATTATTGCAGCAGCACAAAATCACCCATATCACTGTGGCTCAGCAGGGATTTTTTTTTTCCAAGTAATCAAATGTTTTTTCCATAAATGAAGGGTAATTTCTTGCTAAAGCAAACCCTTTCCATTAGGAAAATATAAAGTGTGGAAGGGTGGGAGGGTTTGTGTGCGTGCCGGGGCTTTTTTTGAGGAGAAACATTGGAATTACTACTCATCATCAAAAATAGAGAGCTGCTTGGAGGCTGCGGGTGAGAAAATTGCCAACTCTTATTGAATCTCTTATTTACTTGCAAAGAAAAGGAGAAGGTAAATAAGGAGCTCTGCAAAATATCTGCATCCCTGGCAATTTCCTTGTGGGCAATCACAGCCCCCACCCACGGGCTCTGCAGTAAATTGGAATCCCAGGCGTTGCCTTCCTCTCCTTCTGTACATCCATTACATTTTTTGGCTCAGCAATTTCGACTTCCACCCACTTTTGTGGCTGGGTGGAAAGAGTGGGGAGCAGGGAATGAGAAAAAAAAGAAAAAAAAAAACCAACAAAAAACCCACTGCTGTGTTTTCAGCAGGACAAATTACAGCCGATGTTTTATTTCCAGCTGGAATGTTCAGTGATAAATAAATGTTTGTGTTGTTGTGTCTCCAATGAGTACCCGGGTGTTTTATCTCAAATTTCCCTGCACAAGGTCTGCGGTTTTTTTCCCCAAGTGAGATGGAAATCAAATCCTGACTTTTCTACTTAAAACCTCTTTATAAAGGGGGAGTTTTTTCTGCTTAAAACCTTCCTCCTGTCCAAATCCATCAGCTTTCTGATGGTCCAGCTGCTTCCCACCCTCCCACAGCCCTGCTTCAGCATGATTTGAAGATGGAGCCTTGTCTAGAGAGCTCTGGCTTGAAACCCCAGCTAATTCAGCCTTGTCTTCAGTGCTTTCATTGCAGCCAGCATCAGTTTTCTCCCATTTCTGTGTTTCTGGCTGCATCCTCAGCCCAGGCTGTTCCATCAGGCTCCCAAATCCAACACGTGAGCCAGACCTCCCTGGGTCTCATTTGCAGCTCTATTAGAGTTTGTCAGATTAAAGTTTGCTGAAAAAATTGATAGGCAGAAACTTTGAGGGATCAGACGAAGTTTAAATTGAAATCCTGCGTAAAACCTGTGCTAATCCTCCCCCACTGACAAATTTTAATTACCCAAAGATATTAAGGAGAAGCTGTGGTTGGTGCCTGCAGTCTTTAATTATGATTTTAGGCTTCCTTAAAGGGACAGTCCCAAAGGGAGCAGTTTAAATCAGCACTCTAGGATGGAAACCTTTCCCATCCTCCTCCTCATCTGTTGTGCTTGGAATTCTCTTTAGCAGGATTCCCATTGGATCAAAAAGAAAACTCAAAACCCATCCAGGCAATGAAAACACCACCAGGATTTGGGCAAGGTCTCACCTGGAGCCTCCACTTTTCATGGATGTGTTGGAGAGTTTGTGCTGTTAAATGAAAATAGTGCAGAATTTCTCAGAGATTGCAGAATAATTTTATAATAATATATTAATAATACAAGGATATTTTTTCTTGTGGGCTCCAAACCCATCATTTCCTTGATGTTTGCTCCCAGGTGACCCAAGCAAGGCTCTGCTGTCCCCTCCCAGTGTTCCTGGTGGGATTTGGCCGGTGCTCCCCTGCTCTGGCACCTCTGGGTATTGCAAAAGGCATCCCTGGGGCTGCAGAATGGGAATTTCATTTCCAGCCTCGGCAGCCTGGAACCAGAATTGTACAGTCTCAAACCTCCAGGGATTCTCCTCACTTCCCATAAAGATTTTATGGCCCAAGTCAGAACTGAGCTCAGCCCCAGGCTCTGCCCCAGCACCAGGAGCTGCCAGAGCCACCCATGGCCAGGGGAGGATGGCAGCATGTGGGACACCAGGGATGTGAAAAACACCAATCACTTGGTTTTAAAATTTTAAAAGTTTAATAGTAATAAAATGGTTATATAAAAAAGGTAGTAGTACAATTATAGTAATAAAAAAATAGTAATACAGTTAGAGTAATAACAATTTGGACAATTTGAATCAGGACAATATGAGACAATAGAGAGAAAGATTTACGGATGTCTGGGTACCTTTTCTGGGCAGCACGAGCCCAAAAAAGGACACAGTTAACAGAGGATTAACCCTTAAAAGCAACAGCCTGTTGGATATTCATACACATCATCCATGATGCATAAATTCCATTCAAACACAGGATTCTGTCTGGTCAGTGTCAGCTTCTTCCTCTGAATCCTGACAGCGCCTTCGAGGCGGGAAGAAGTTCATTTCTCCTGATAATGGGGCAATAAATTCCCTTTCTCTGAAAGATGTCCTGTGGTTGCTATCTCACTGTGAGTCCTTTCTTTAAAAAAAGTATCCTACATAGCACAGTTTCTATTTTAACGGTTTTTTATAACCTAAAACTATATTTAACACACTACTTAAGAGAATTAATACAGTACTACTTTCTAACACAACACATATAATATTCATTTCAATATTTGCCAAAAGCCAATCATAAAATACATGCGTTTTTCTCAAGGGAGCTCTGCTGTTTCCAGGTCACCAGAGAGGGAGGTTAAGGAGCCCACAGACCTGGCAGAGTTGGGGTTTTTTTTTCCTTTTGAAATTCAGGTTTTTCCCAGAGCTGGTCACAGAGCAGTGTCCATGCTCACCAAGGAGCTGGAGGCAAATTTCCCTGTGCCATTCCCTCCCCACCAGCATTCCCTGCGCCACAAGGATGTTTCTGCTGCCAAGATGTCCCCAAGCAGGTGGGCAGAGCTCAAATACCTAAATACCCCCAGAGAGAGAGCCCAGAGCGATGTCCAGGAGTGTCCTGGGCCTCCTGACTGCCCATCCTGACCCTGCTTGGAGCTGGCTGAGAGCCACTGGAGAGCTGCAGCTCTGATTGCAGAGATTTTGGAGGTTGTCCAGCACATCCCTCCCTGGAGCCGCCTCCCTGCTTTGTTTACTCGTGTGGAAGCCACAGGAGGGACTTTCAGGAGCTGTGCTGCCTTTGGAGGGCTCTCCAAGGAGCTCCAGCTGGAGCAAGGCTGGTGACAGGGCTTTATTCAGTGATTAACTGCAGCCTGAGCCGGGCAGAACTCCCACCAGTGCCTGTGGATGTGCCCCATCTCATTAATTTGATGGTGCTGGTGTTTGGAGGGAAGGGAGAGGAAAAGAAAAGTTGCTTTTTCCCAAAGCATCACTCTGCTGCACGCATGAGCAGCCTGGAATGAAAGCACTGCAGCTCACTCTGCAAGGGCTCCCAGCTTCACATCCTAATTGCTTAATTAAGCTGTCTTGATCCAGGTAATAATTGCAAACTTTCTATCTGAGGAAGGTTTGCTGAGTTAAGCAAGAATTGATGAAACATTTGGGGGGTTCTGATGGAGCTGCCTGCTCTGCATTCCCTTCTGTTTTCTTGGAAAAACCTCTTGGGGCCAAAGTCTGGGTTTTTTCACCCAAATTGAGGTGTGGAACCAGATCTTGGGGGCATCTCCAGCCTTTTCCCCTTGAGAGGAGTGGCCCCAAACCCATCACAGGCTCTGCTGCTTTCTCAGGTTTTGGTTGTTCATTGCTGCCCTGAGATGTGCAGGATGTGTCTGTTTCTGAAGAACGAGTCTGGACTCTTCACTTTTTGCTCTTGAGGTTGTTTATTAATTCTTATCTATAAAATTTTCTTTCTGCTCAGCCAAGGTCTGCTCAGCAGGGCAGCCACAGGCACTCTGTGTTGTCCTTTTATACTACAAACTACATATAACATATTTACACTTAATTCCCAATACCTATCACCTGTGTTAGAAAGTGCACTTCTACTCTAAACCAATCCCAAAGTGCCAACAGCACTGCAGAAAATGGAGACCAAGAAGAAGAAGAAAGGCTGGACATGCTCAGATTCCTCCATCTTGTCCCCATAACCCCCACACCAAAAATCCTAAAATCTACATTTTCACCCTGTGATCATTTTGTTACTACACCATTCAAACCTGTGTGACTTTCAGGTCCTCATACAAAGCTGGTAACTTGTTCCAGGGGTCAAAATCAAATCCCCAGGTGTTCTGGGCTGTATGCCAGGGTCTCTGAGACCCCCAATGGGATCCTCGGCAACTCTGGACACCCAGAGGGATGCACTGAGTTCTGACACTACTTCTGGGGAAAAAAGCCAGGCACAGCATCCCACCAGCTGCAGGGAGAAATCCCAGTCTCCTCCCCCCGTTCTTAGCTTTTCTTCAGCTGAGAAGCACAAAAAGGAGCAGCATCTCTTCGCCAGTTGGGCGAGAAGTTCCCTTTAAAATCCAGCTGTCAGGGATAAAATGCAAATAGGTGCACGCAGGGCAGCAAAGAAGTGATCTGATGCCTTTGATTGTTCCTGCCTGAGCCTCGTAAATCATCGCTGCCTCAATCCTGTGCCCTGCTTGCTAATTCCTGCCATTACTGCTCCATTTATCCACTAGCGTCGTTGGTTTGAATTCGAAATGTTGGTTTAATGTGGTGCTGATGAGATGGCAGGCATTTACAAAAAGTACAGCAGCAACCTGCTTTGGGGAGAATACAGATTGCTTTATTTTTTTATCCCCCCCCCCCCCCCTTCAAAACAGTAATAACACAAAAGGAAATAGCATCTCTGGCAGCAGTTTCAAAGGCAATTGGAACAATTTTGCAAAGGATTTTCGGCTGTCTATAATCATGTACTTTATTCTTTTGATTTGCCCTCGCTCTGATGCTCGGGGTGCCTTGGGGGAACGCGGCCCTTCACCTGTTTTATGTGCAGGATTGTCTCACTCGGGATTGGAACCACATTTAAATCCTTCCCACACGTGTCTGGCTTCACTTCTGGCTTGGGATAGGGGTGGGAGGGATACCCAGAGTGTGGGATGGACTTTGGGAGCTCTGTCCCTCAGCTGTGGGGTCACTCCTTGTAGGAGCATCAGGGGTAGGATGGTTGGGACGGACAGAGAGCAGAGATCTCTGAAGCCAGGTTGTGGAATTTGGGGTTTATTGCAAAGGGCCTGGGTGCAGGGCCCTGCTGGGATTTGGGGTTTATTGCAAAGGGCCTGGGTGCAGGGCCCTGCTGGGAACCGCAGCTCGGAGCAGGCTGAGAGAAGAGAAGGGGAGAGAGGATGAGAGGGGGAGAGTGTAAAAGGGAATAAGAGAATAAACGGGGAAAGAGCTAAGAGACAAGAGGGACAAGAGCTAAGAGCTAAGAGAGCAAGGTTCCCGTTACAATACAATAAATCTTCTGTCTTGAATATTCTAATTCTCACTCACCAATCTAGTACAAGATACAAATCCTATAGCATTTCCATACAGCCTATAAGAATCATTACATTACCATACTGTGTTACATTTTAAACCCTAAAAACTCCTCTTTGGGCCCCTTCTGCCAAGGTGGCAGGGCCTGCTCTGACCCTTGGGCCCGTCTGCAAGCAGAGGGTGTTGTTTCAACCTTCAGCCAGCCACACCATTGTTTCCCAGTTGTTCAGTAACTGAGGTATCTCTAAGCTTGCTTTCATTTCAATCTCGCTTATAGTTTCTATATTCTCAAAATATTTTGCCAGGCAATCATATTTACAAGGCTTTCCTGTTTCATCTTGCCCAACAACTCCTGGTGTCCCACAGCGATGACTGTCACCTGTGTGAGCCAGCCCTGGGCACCACCAGTGCCACGAGGAGCCCTGGCATCCAAGAATTTACCTTGAAATGATGTGAGTGAGGCAAAAAGAGCTCTGGGAAGGGACTGGAAGCACATCCCAGTGCCACATCCCCTTTTCCCACCTCCCTCCCTGCCCCACACCCCTGGTGCTGATGGAACATAAACTCCCTCAGAGCAGGAGCTGTCTGCAGGCTGATGGAAAAGCAAAAAAAGCCAAATATCAAAGGGGCTGGAGGCAGCTGGGAGCGGCTCCTTTAGATTCCTCGGCAGAGCAGGGATGAGTTCATCCCCCTGCAGCCCCTTCCTGCAGGAGCAATCACGCCCAAGGCTCAGTTAATTTCCCATCGACCGCTGTCTCCAGGATTAAAGGAGGGCTTTTGATGCGAGGTGTCGTGAATCCCTCTCACGCAGCAGGGCCAGGGCTGCTCTCCTGGGATATTGATCCCTGTCCTGCCCGTGGGCAGCAGAGTGGGGAGCATCACATGTGGAATTCCAGCTTTTATAGGGGTTAACATCACAGCCAGGTGGGATTCCAGCTTTTATAGGGGGAGAACATCACAGCCAGGTGGAATTCCAGCTTTTATAGGGGGAGAACATCACAGCCAGGTGGGATTCCAGCTTTTATAGGGGTTAACATCACAGCCAGGTGGGATTCCAGCTTTTATAGGGGGAGAACATCACAGCCAGGTGGGATTCCAGCTTTTATAGGGGTTAACATCATAGCCAGGTGGAATTCCAGCTTTTATAGGGGGAGAACATCACAGCCAGGTGGAATTCCAGCTTTTCCAAGGGAGGAGCATCACAGATGGAATTCCAGCTTTTCCAAGGGGTTAACATCATAGCCAGGTGGAATTCCAGTTTTTCCAAGGGGGATAGCATCATAGGTGTAATTTCAGTTTTTATAAGGGGAGAGCATCGCAGCCAGGTGTAATTCCATTTTTCCAGCAGAGACAGGCTGGGAGGAGGTGGGGGAAGTGCAGCATCTCCCCACCAGCACCTGACCCAGCTGCTCTGGCAGGGAACAGCAGGCTGGGAGCGTTTCCAAACTGCGAGGAAATGAATGTCCTGAGGGCTCGGGGAGGCACAAGCTCCAAGGCAATGTTTACACTGGGCTGTGGGTTACTCATCCCTCCCTGCAGGTACCCAGCGACAGCAGCAGCCTGTGACTCACCAGGTGGGACATGGGACGTGTCCCTCCAGTGTGACTTCAAACGTGGGACATCACAGAGCCATTGGCACCTCGCAGCCAATGCAGGGGAGCTGTGACCGTGCTCACAGGGGTTTTCAGATGAGGGAAGAGATGAGGATCTGACTCCATGTTTCAGAAGGCTTGATTTATTATTTTATGATATATATTACATTAAAACTGTACTAAAAGAATAGAAGGAAAGGTTTCATCAGAAGGCTGGCTAAGAATAGAATCAGAAAGAATGATAACAAAAGCTTCTGTCTCAGACAGAGTCCAAGCCCGCTCACTGTGATTGGCCATTAATTAGAAACAACCACATGAGGCCAATCCCAGATGCACCTGTTGCATTCCACAGCAGCAGATAATCATTCATTACATTTTGTCCCTGAGGCCTCTCAGCTTCTCAGGAGGAAAAAATCCCAAAGAAAGGATTTTCATTAAAGATGTCTGCGACAGGGAGCAAAGCCAAGGTGCCTTAAAAGCTGTGGGTGTCACCCAGCCATGACCCTGCAGTGACTCCTGCCAGGTCTCTGTGGGTCACTTTGGTGTCCCCAGAAGCTGCAGGACTCCTTTTGCTCAGCCTAGAGGGAAATGCTGCTCCTGGAGATGTTTTCTGGGATGTTCATGGTGCCAACACCCAGCACTGCCCCTTCCCCAGGCCAGGAGCAATCCCAGGCAACTGCAGCCACTGGATAACTGCAAGAAATGTGCTGATAAATGCAATAAATATGTTGATAAAAGTGCTGATAAATGCAATAAATGTGCTGATAAAGGGGCACAGCAGTGCCAGGGCTGGAGCAGCCCCCCCAGGCTGGGCTGGTGCTCTGCAGTCACCACCAGACACACACAGGGCAGCTGACCTGGCACTAATTTGTCCATTAAAATATGAGATTCCCAAAGGGAATCTTCAGATCCCTACAAAGCAATACAGAAAGGGAAAGCAGAGTGGGATATTTTCCAGCAGCTGCCTGGCAGAGGGATTCCCCAGGAGCAGGCAGAGCTGGGCTCCACTCTGCTGCTTTAAAATGCCTCGGGTCACTTTGTAGCACCTAAAAATCTGCTCCAGCCTGGAATACAAACCTGAAAGGGCTCACTTTGGAAATAACACCTTCACCAAAAGCCCAGCACTGGTGGCTTCCCACCTGCCTCAGTTTCCCCACTTCTCCCACCATCACCTGAGCAGCATCAAGGGAGGTCCAGGGGGACATAAAACACCTCGAGTGTTTGGCAGGAGGTTTGCACGCAAACATTAATCCCCATCCCAGGAATGATTAATTACTATTTGCCTGCTATTATTGTTTGTTTTCCATCAGCATCCTTGCTTTGGTTCTCTGCTGAATCCCACTCCTGATGCCAAGCCAGGGATATTTTAGGAAATGCAGATTATATAATATTTACATCTGTGCCACTTGTTTATTCCTCTCTGTCAGTTAATTTTATTACTGCTCCTCTCTCACGAAAGCAGTGATTTGCAGAGCCAAAAGCAGGCTATGTGATTTCAAGGATGCACTAATTTTAATAATTAAAAAGCTGCTGCCTCCCATCTGCCCAGGAAGGGAAGGAGAGGCAGCAGGAGGGCACGAGGCTCTGCTTGGGAAATCCTGCTCTGAACCAACCCAATGCTCCCCCAAAAGTGATGGATCCTTACCCACTTGTGAGGATTTCTCTTGGTTTTCTTCTCTGGGAAGAGGAAAGAGACTCCAAGAAGGGAGGATGAGTAATTATGGGATTTTTTGAGGGCTTAAGGAGGAGCTGAAAAACCTGGACTGAAACTAAGCCGCGTTTCCCACTGATCAGAACCATCTCCTGTGACAGAAATGTGAAGTTTGCAGCTAAGCCAAGGTTCTGCTCCTTGGTGTGGCCAGGAAGGAGGGAAGTGCTCTTGTCCCCATCTGACAGACCCTGGGGACCCCAAAATGCAGCCCAGTCCCCAGAAAGGACAGGGACACTGGCACAGGGCCACCCAAACAGGGCACAGCAGCCCCACAGGGCACCAGCAGGGCAAAATCAAGTCCATTTTGCAGTTCCAGATGGTAAATAGGTGGTTAAAAAAGCCCAAAAAGCTGTCAGGTCTGGACCAGCCCTGGGGCTCCTAGAGCTGTTGTTGGGTTGGGTGAGTAGGTGCTGAGATGGGGACTCCAAAATCCAGAACAAAGCAGTTCAGATGGTCAGGGAGGAATTACACTTACACACAGCTGGAATTACACTTACACACAGCTGGAATTGCAGTTTCTGAGGATGGAAATCCCACAGCAATCCCTGGGTTTGTCCCTTTCCAGGCTGCCCCTCGAGGCCCTGGGTTCTTGGTTGTCCATCAAACCCAGCCCTCCCCACATCCCTGCTCTTCCCTGATGGAAAAGGAACGTGGGGAGGACTGAGTTTGATGGACAACATCCCTGATGGATCTAAAACCCCTCAGCACCACCCCAGAGCCCTGAATTGTGCCTCCACCCCGCTCCTGTCTGACAGAACTCCTGCAGGATTCCCACTCCGATGACAAGAGCAGCACGTGAGGAGGGCTAAGACAAATAAGAGCGAGAGGTTAACAGCATTTCAGAAAACAAACCCCCCTGGCACTGCAGGCACGTCTGAGCAGGGAATCTGAGGAGCAGAATGCAAAGAAAACACAAAATATGCAGATCAGAGCAGGGAGGGGACAGCGGGACACGAGGCAGGGGATCTCTCCGTGGCACGAGCTCTTTGCAGAGGAGCAGATGTCTGTGCTGGCAGCAAGGGGAAGAGGGGATTTGTTTGTGAAGAGGAAAAATAATCTTTTAATTTGGCTCGTGCATCACTAGCTGAAACTCCATCCCCAAAGACACAAATCACTGGCATTCCTTCTCACCGGGGCTGGCAGAAAAGCACAACAAAAGCAGGGAGGTGGCAGTGCCACCAAACACGGCCACTCAGGGGACACTTTGTGGTGCCCAGAACTGCAGCATGCCACACAGCCCTGCTCCAGCCTGGGCACAAAAATATAACCCTGACCATGATGAATGGCTTGGATAATTCCTGCCTTTCCACTTGGGAAAATCAGGACTCCAGAAAGGGCTGATTCCCCAGGCGGACGGGATGTAATTGAACATGGAGCTAAGTGCAGAAATATTTCCAAGGCATTTTGAAAGAAGGAGACGAGGGAGGGGGAATGGCTTCAACGAAAATTGCCATCCCAAGGGGTTCTGAAAACCAGAAAGCCCCAAGCTCCAGGCACACTGCAGCTGCAAAAGACATCCTAAGGGAGCAGAAACCTGCCAGAACATGGCTGCCTCCACAGCTTTTTCCTTGGAACCAGCCCTAACCCCAGGCTGATTTACCTGCCTAGGGTTAGGGTTAGGTCTCAGGTTTTGGTTGTTCATTGCTGCCCTGAGATGTGCAGGATGTCTCTGCTTCTGAAGAACGAGTCTGGACTCTTCACTTTTCGGTCTTGAGGTTGTTTATTAATCCTTATCTATAAAATTTTCTTTCTGCTCAGCCAAGGTCTGCTCAGCAGGGCAGCCACAGGCACTCTGTGTTGTCCTTTTATACTACAAACTACATATAACATATTTACACTTAATTCCCAATACCCATCACCTATGTTAGACAGTGCACTTCTACTCTAAACCAATCCCAAAGTGCCAACAGCACTGCAGGAAATGGAGAACAAGAAGAAGAAGAAAGGCTGGACACGCCCAAGTTCCTCCATCTTGTCCCCATAACCCCCACACCAAAAATCCTAAAATTTTCACCCTGTGATCATTTTGTTATCACACCATTCAAACCTGTGTGACTTTCAGGTCCTCATACAAAGCTGGTAACTTGCTCCAGGGGTCAGAATCAAATCCCCAGGTGTTCTGGGCTGTGTGCCAGGGTCTCTGAGCCCCCTGGTGGGGTCTGTGGCAATTCTGGGATTTGGAGGGATGCACTGAGGTCTGGGGAGGTGCCCGAGCCCATCACAGCTCTCCCACCTCATTTTGTTTAGCAGAGATTGCCATTGAGCCAATCCCCTCCTCTTCCTGCTCTCCTCGGTAGCTCAGGCTAAATCTGCTGCTGCCCAGCATCTTCCTGGCAGGCTGAGCTGCTCCTGCTGGCATTGAAATTTGTCAGAAATAGCCCTTTTCTCCAAGCAAGAGCCAGGAGGGCAACTCCTCACCTGCCAGCCCCAGCTGAGGGCCAAAAAGCAGCAAATAAAGGATTATTAGAGAGAGGGCAAAGCCCCTGGCATGGTGGGGCCGTGCACTCCTCGCTGGCACATGCACTCACAATGGTTTTCCTTTCCATTTGTTAACTCAAGGACAAAAAAACCAAAAAGCTAAAAAACACCCATAGAAATATTTTTTGGAGCAGAACTAAAATGAGCAATAAAGCCCAGAGGACAGTGAGGTGTTCACTGGTTCCTCCTTCATCCTTCCAGGATGACTGTGATATCCCAGACCCCAAAAATCTTTAGGGACAACAGACAGGACACAGAGATCCCGTGGGATGCACAGGAGGGCTCAGAGGAGGCAACTCTGCTCCTGATCCCAAACAAGCCCTCTTTTCTCCTCTTTCATCTATTTAATCAATTAATTTTAATTATTGGTGTTGGAGCAGCGAGGTTGAACGAGATGACCCCGCTGCCCTTCCAACCTTACCCTTTCTGGGATTCTGTGTTACCAATAGATGAACCCAGGCTCTCTCATTTTCAAACAAAGAAAGGTTTAACCTGAAAAAATAAAAGCTTGGGTTAAAAACCTTCAACTTTTCCTCAGCTGTAAAAAAATTTCTGTATTTCTTCCCCTAAAAAAGCAGGTGGTGTTTGCCATGAGGTGCAGACTGCAGTGATGTTCCCCAGCCTGTGTCTATGGCAAAAAAAAAAAAAAAAAAAAAGTTTGCCAAAGACATTTTTATTCTGCTCCCACACAAACTTCTTCTCTGCTCAGCAAAAGGGAATTTTCCTATTTTACAGGAGGAAAGAAAAGCTCTTTGCTGTTAAATCACCCCAGCAGCCAGACATAAACACACAGGCCCAGCAATTCCCCTGCATGGCCCCTCCAAAGGAGGTGTTGGTGTGACACAGAGCCTTGGTTTCCTCAGCTCCATGTGGAAAAGTAATGAGCTATGTTAATTGAGCTCATCTTTGCAAATTGATAATTCTCCTGCAAATAGACAACAACAACAACAACAAGCCTTAAATATGTTTAAGGGATGGAGCTGGGATCCAGCAGCAGCAGCAGGGTCAGCAATCACTGCTGAGCTGAGGGGAACAGAGCAGCTCTGACCTCCATCCCTGGTCCAAAACCCCATCAGGCAGCGCCTGCTGCAGCCCCCACTCTCTCTGTACCTCCCAAAGCTGAGCACAGCACCCTCCAGGCTGAATTTGAGAGCTGAAAATGCTCCTCAGGATGCAGGGGCTGCTTTTGTCCCCCCATCCTGCTCCTGCAGCCTCAGCTTGCATGGCCCAAAGTGATTTTGGTGCCCTCCTTTTGGAGCTGGGTCAGCCCTGTGCCAGCAGAACAACCCCAATTAGGGCACGGAGCAGTTCTGAGCCCAATTAGCAGCGGGTGAACTTTCCAGGGGTGTTTAATTGAAGGCACTTGAAGGACACACGCCTGACTCGAGCCTGCAGGCGCTGGCAGAGCTGAGGATGGAGCATGAATTTTAAGGGATGTGCTAACCCAGGAGCCTCCTGCCCCCAGGGCTGCTGCAATCGGAAGGTTTTCCTGTAGATGTCACCCCTGTGAACCTGCCCCAGCCTGCATTTGTGGGGTTTGTTTCTGATATCAACGAGGAAAAGACACAACAGCAAAGAATTAACACACAATCAGAGAATTACTTGGGTTGGGAGCTTAAAGCTCATCTTGTTCCACCCTCTGCCATGGGCAGAGATGTTTTCCTCTCTATGCCAGGTTGTTCCAAGCCCTGTCCAACGTGGCCTGGGGCACTGGGAGGTCACTTTGCAGTGTCTGTGCCCTCCCTGCCCTGTCTCATGGCTCCATTCATTCCTTGGAGCTCCTGGTCCCATTTTTGTGAAGCCGTGGAGGTTTGCCATAAAAACTGCTGCTTGCAGATCCTATCGATCCGAGGGCAGGAGGAGAGGCAGCAGGAAGGATTTAACTGGAGACAAGTGACTTTCTGTGCCTGTGACACCCAATAACCCCCCAGCAGCACCTCAATTCCTGGTGAGAAAGAAAAACAAAAAACAACCCAACCATTTGTTCAATCAGTCATTAACGAAGGCACAAATCATTAGGAGAATAATTCTTCCCAAATTGAATTACTCCTTTCAATTACCTGGCTTTTTTTTTCTTTTCCCTCCTTTCCTTTCATGCCTTCACTCCCCAAGGAGCTGAGCAGAGCCGGTGCATTGGAATTAGGCTCAGCCAGGCAGGTGCAGCTCCAGCACTTGTTGCCTTCTTTCCCTTTTTCTCCTCACACTGTGGCAGGAGAAAATGAAAACCGTGATGTCAAAGCCCCCGTGGATTCCCAGGAGAATTTACCAGAAAGATTTGGGGCTTTATTTACCTTTGCAAGGAACGAGTCCTTCTGGAAAACAAAGGGTCTTTGATTTTATCTTAATGGACATTACTGATCCTGCTCAACCTTATCAGTGCCTGAGACGTGCTAAAGAGACACAGCCAAACGAGATTTAATAGATTTCATCTGCCCAGCAATTCTGCACCGATGGAATCTCTGCTTGTTTGCAGCCTGGCACAAACCAGGAATGTGCAAGGGGCAGGCGCAGCAGCAAAACCTCATCCTGCTCCTACCCTGCTCCTGCTGCCTGGGTTATTTGGAAATTTAAAGGGGAATTTTGGGGTATTTTTAGGAGTTTCCTTTTCTCCATTTCAAGTTTCCCACCCCCATAACATTTATCAGCTTCTTTCCAAACCCCTGCAGGTGCTGCACAGCAGAGACTTGGCCATGACAGATTTCTTTTCCCAATAAATTTCTTGTCCTTTTCCCCCTGACATTCATGAAGGGATTAAAAGCTCTGTCTCAGTTTCTTTCCTTGCCCTCTGCACTGACCACCAGCTGTCCCAAGCTTTTTTGAAAAAAGTTAACTCAGTTAACTCTTAATTAAGCTCTTCCATTCTGTTTGATATTCATTATTCTTTTCATTACTTCTTAAATCAGCTGAGTTTCTTGCCTTTTTTTAATGCAACTCAGCCTATTCTCCATTCACTAAATCCTTTGAATCCCTGAATTGCATTTGTGTTATCCTTGCTGTTATTGCTTACATCCTGTCTGGGCCATCGTGGCATTTAGGGTTTGCTGGTTTTTGGGTTGGTTTTTATTTTTTTCCTGAGGCTTGGATTTGTGTATGTGATGTGTGTATGGATAAATAATCCAGAATTTGCTGAGCAGCATGCAAATTGCAGTCTCTGGGAGAATGGCAGAACCTGCACATTGCCAAAATGAGCATCAGTCAAATACGGGAAATTAATTTAGCCCCGTGAAGGAGATAATTACTATTTTGCAGATTGAGAAAGTGGGGCATAAAGAGATTAAGGCCTAAGGACCCAATCTAGCCAAAACCCAATCATATGCTTAATTTAAAGGAGATTAGATAGTTCCCTTAAAGCCAGCAGGAGCAGCCTTTGCTTCATGTCAGGCACACACAGAATGAGGGAGGGGACCAGGGCTCAGCTCAGACCCCAGGCTGGAATTGGCACCCCCAGCCCACCACAGCCCTGGCCTGAGCTGCTGCTGATTCTCCAGATTAATTGCTATTACCTCCTAATGTGTGTTAAACGCATGGAGGTGCTGAGTTAAGCAGCTTTAAGGAAATTATACAAGAATTAATATATTATAGACTGCTGCTCGCCCGGGTTAATCCAGCCACGGCACTGCTGCCTGTGGAACAGCAGGAAAATGAGATTTTTCCCCATTTTCCCTCCTCCCAGAGCCCTGGGGGACAGGAAAGCTCCCTCCTCTCCATCCTGCCTGCTGCAGCTCGGGGCTGGGCTGGTTTCTCTGCCTCCTTTCCAGGAGAAAGCAGCAGGAACCAGGAACCCTGGGCACTGATCCCCTTCTGCCACGAGCCAGCACAGGGACAGGGGGGCTGAATGTGGCACATGCAGGAGTGAAACCCTCCTGGAAGCAGGGATGGAGAGGGTCTGAGCAGCCTGGCCAGGAGCTGCAGCCTGGATGGTGCAGGGATGAGGATGATCCCACTGAACACCCCCAGAACACTCAAATGCCAAACCTGACACACCAGTGACACATTTGGCGGCCTCTCCCTGAAGTTTCACCTCAGCTTTGGAGCTGGCCTGACATTTTAATGCTGATTTTATTTATTTCTTAACACTTTGAGAACAGCTGTGTTGAAGATTGCAATGCAAGATGTTTTCAATTGCCATCTGTATGGCAGATTACCTTTGTCAAGTGGGCAGTTTGCCTTATCTCTCTCTTTGAGTGACCACATTCACACCTCCCTTGGGAGGGGACATTGCTGATAACAGACTATTGAATGTCACTGCATGGCTGATAAGAACTAGGCCATCCCATTGGGAGATGCTCCGCCCAGGGGAGGAGCCAAGCATTCCTACATGGATATAATCTGGAGGTTTTGAGACACCAGCACGGCTTCTCCACTGGATTCCCCAGAGGAACAGCAGCTGTCTCTTCTTCCCCTAGCTCTTCAGAGGAAGAATACATCCTTCTCTACAGGATCCCCCTTGCTCCAAACACTTCAGGAGGGCTGCAGCCACATTTCCAATGGCACTGCCACCAACACCCTGACCCACAGGGTGTCAGGTTGGGTTCTGACTCTGTCACTGTTGTTCTAGTGTACTGCATTGCTTATTTTATCCTTTTATTTTTTTCCCTTCCCTATTAAAGAACTGTTATTCCCTGCTCCCATATTTTTGCCTGAGAGCCCCTTAATTTAAAATTCATAGCAATTCGGGGGGGTGGGGAGGGTTTACATTCTCCATTTCAGGGGAGGCTCCTGCCTTCCTTTGCAGACTCCTGTCTTTCCAAACCAAGACAAGCTGAAAGCACAGCAAGGACATCTCCTCCTCCTCCTGCTCTGGATGCACATCCCAAGGAATCCACATGTCCCACCTCCACCCTCACCCCCCACGTGTCTCCACACACTGCTCCTCGAGCTGCAGCCATGGCCAAGGCTGCTGTGGTCCATCTAACTTGTCATAAATCTTTCAAACTAATGTGCAAATACAGGGTTCCATAAAACACCAGCGCAGGAGAGTTATGCCAGTCTTGTGGGAAAGTAATACCCATCTAAATAAAGTGTGTAAATACATATTTATTTACTAGACTGGAACCAAAGAAGCTGTTCTGGTCTGCTGGAGAAAAGAAATACACATTTTAAGACTGTCTAGGTACATAATTACCTCGGAGAGAGAGCGAAATAAATCATCAATGTCATCGTGCTCTCTGGGAAGGAGCTGCCCTGGGCTCCACTTTCCCAGCAAGGAGCATCCCCTGGAACTGTGCAATCCCACCCAGTGATGGTGAGTGGAAAATCAGAGCAGAAGGGGGTAGGGCAGACCTGACCTTCCCTGAGCTCTGGAAAGCACCCAGCACAGGATGTATTTATTGCTGATGACAGGAGGAGATCCCAGCCCTGTGGAGACAAAGTTAAGTGAAGGAGAATTGATTTGGGAAAGATATCCTGGCTTTAGCTGGCTGCCCACAGCGCCTGGGAGGGAGTTGGAGGCTCCAGATCCCAGCTTGGAGACAGAGTTTGGAGCAGATTGCCCAAACCTCTCTCTCCATCCATCCATCCATCCATCCATCCATCCATCCATCCATCCATCCATCCATCCATCCATCCATCCATCCATCCATCCATCCATCCATCCTCCCTCTGCTCCCACTCAGGACATAACCCTGAGTGTGAAAAAGCAAAGCTCAGCTCATTCCTTTTTTTTATTAACTCCTGCTTGTTGTCCACGAGGAGTTAATGAATAGGTGGAATCACAACTTTAACCAGCCTCAGGTGGGTTTCACCAGCCACAGGTGGATTTAACCAGCCTCAGGTGGATTTAACTAGCCACAAGTGGGTTTAACAAGCCTCAGGTGAATTTAACAAGCCTCAGGTGGATTTAACCACCCTCAGGTGGGTTTAACTAGCCACAGGTGGATTTAACCAGCCTCAGGTGTATTATACAAGCCTCAGGTGGACTTAACCAGCTTCAAGTGGGTTTAACTAGCCACAGGTGGGTTTAACCAGCCTCAGGTGGGTTTAATCAGCCTCAGGTGGATGTGAGGCCTCCAGCCACTCCTGGCCACCTGCAGCAGGAGCTCTCCGTGTCTGCAACATGCTTAGAAACACTATTCATTATTTATCAGCCTTTTAGAGAACATTTCCAAAAATGAAAGGCTGCTGGCTCCTCTTCCCTCCTCCTTTCTCCTCCTCTCCCCCTCCATGGATGTGCTGAATCACCTCAAACCCCAACCTGCAGCCAGCCAGCACTAGAGCAGAGGGAGAGAGCCTTGAACCAGCACTCCTCTCTTTTTTTGCCATTTTTGGCTCCTTGCTGGAAGCTGGCTGTGCACGGGAGGCTCCCCAGGAAAGGCTGGAGCGAGGGGGATGTGCGGGGAGGACCAGGGATAAACTTAGCACAGCCCTGCAGGCTGTCACAGCCTCGGGAACGCTCAGGGGCCAAGCTCCCTGCACACCCAGATGCCCAAAATCTGCTTTTCCCCAAGAGCTGGGAGGTGCCAGACTGGGCTGGGTTCTCAAGGAACATGAATTATGCATCATGGCCCAGCCTGGGGATCCTGGGTGATAAAGAATTCCAAGTTGGAGCTTGCTGCATGCCTCAGCTGCAGCCTGCCCCTAAAAGAGCTGGGGTTTTCTATTTTTTTCTTTCTTTTTTATTTTTTCCTTTTTTTGTTTTTCCTATTTTTTCTTTTTTTATTCTTTTTTTTTCTTTTTTCTTTTTCTTTGTTTTTCTATTTTTTTCCTTTTCCCCTCCTTTTCTTTTTTCTTTTCTTTTCTTTTCTTTTCTTTTCTTTTCTTTTCTTTTCTTTTCTTTTTTCTTTTCTTTTTTTTGTTTTTTCTTTTTTTCTTTTATTTTTCTTTTTTCTTTTTTCTTTTTTTTCCTTTTTTCTTTTTTTCTCTTTTCTTTTTTCCTTTTTTTTTTTTTGTTGTTTTTTTTCCTTTTTTTCCTTTTTTTTCCTTTTTTCCTTTTTTGCTTTTTCTGTTTTTTCTGGTTTTTTTCTTTTTTTCCTCTCTCTTTTTTCTTTTTTCTTTTTTCTTTTTTTTTTTTTTTTTTTTTTTTTTGTTTTCTTCTTTTTTTCTTTTTTGATTGGCCCATGTTGGTTGTTTCTAATTAATGGTCAACCACAGTCAGCTGGCTCAGACTCTCTGTCCGAGCCACAAACCTTTGTTGTCATTCTTTCCTATTCTATTCTTAGCTTACCTAGCCTTCTTCTGAGAACCTTTTCTTCTATTCTTTTAGTATAGTTTTAATGTAATGTATATCATAAAATAATAAATCAAGCCTTCTGAAACATGGGGTCAGATCCTCATCTCTTCCCCAACCCAAGAACCCTGTGAACACGGGCACAAGGAGGCTCAGAGTACCTGACACAAGCACATCTCCCTTCAGAAGATGCATCCCTGGCGTGGTTTGTCTTGAAGAAGCAGCATTTGGCTTTTCTGTGCATTTCTGTGCTGCAAAGCAGGGAATTGACTCCGTTTCAGCTGCTTTAATTAAACGGAGTTAAAAATCCATCGGCGCAAAGTTTCCTGCCATGCCTACACAAAATCTGTTCCATGAAAAAGCAAAAATACAATGGCTATTACTTTCTGTCAAGTTCTACAGGATTTTCTCTTTTTTAAGAGAGGCTGAACAGCTCATCCTGCAGCAGTTAAATTCCGGCTGCTGCTCCTAAGCTTTTTATTTCCAATGGATATATCTTTGTTAAACAAGGCAGGCTGCAATTCTGCCTTCCCCATCCTTCCTCTGGAGGAGCTTGAGGGGTGGAACTGCACCAGCACAGCCCATGGAGAGGGATGGAGGGAGAGGGAAGGGGAGGCAGGAATCCTGCATGGATGTGCCATGGAATCCCCCCTTTCCCAGCAGAACGGGGGCTCTGTGTGTCACTGTGCTCCCAGAGCAGGGCACTTTTGGTCCCCAACATCATTTAATGCCTTCTCTGAGTGACCAGGTCACTCCCAAGTGACTGATCCATGGATGGAGAATGGGAAGCTGCTCTTGCCAAGCTCAAATTACTTTTTTTCCTCCAAGGAAAGTCTCATTTATACACCCCCAGATACACTGGGATGGGAAAGGAGTGATGGGGGCGGCTGCCTCACACACCAAGACCAGGAGCTGCACTCTCTGAATCCCCATGGAACGCCCTGGGAGCTGTGCAGGGAAAGCCTTTCAGCCTAATCTGAGGCATTTAGGCTCCATTTGCTGCTCTCTCTGTGATAGGTGCCATTTCCAGAGGGGAAAGGGCAGCTCCTCCAAGCAAAAACAAGCGCGTGGGACTTCAGATATGCCAAGCACTGCTGCTGAGCATCTCCCGGTGTCATCTTCCACCAGCAACCCCTGATGGGGAGATTTCCAGGAGGATTAAACTGCAAAAACCCTTTTCCAGCGTCTGCTGCTGGAGGAGAGGAGGTTGCTATGGCAACCACATCTGGCCTATTCACATGAGTTTTTAGAAGGAGAGAAACAAATAAAAAAACAAAGCAAAAACAACACGGGCGGGCGGCGCGCGGAGGAGAGGTGACTTTGTCTGCCTCCATCAAAGGGACAATCAGAGCCACGAGGAATCCTCCAGCCTGGCTGTTTGTTTGTGTCCCTGCTTGCCACCAGCACTCCTGCATTCCCTCGAAAGCCAGGGGCTGGGACAAGGGGAGTTTGGCAAGGAGAGGCTGGAATTGGGGTGCTGTGTGTGTGCTGTGGGTGCCTGGGGGTTCTCTGATATCCAGAGGAGGATCCACAGCTGGAATTGGGGTGTTTCTGTGTTGTGGGGTTCTTTGTGTCCCTGTTTGCCACCAGCACACCTGCATTCCCTCGAAAGCCAGGGGCTGGGACAAGGGGAGTTTGGCAAGGAGAGGCTGGAATTGGGGTGCTGTGTGTGCTGTGGGTGCCTGGGGTTCCCTGATTCCCAAAAGAGGATCCACAGCTGGAATTGGGGTGTTTGTGTGTGTGCTGTGGGTGCCTGGGGGTTCCCTGAATCCCAAAAGAGGATCCACAGCTGGAATTGGGGTGTTATGTGTGTGTTGTGGGTGTCTGGGGGTGCCCTGGGGGTTCCCTGATTCCCAGACGAGGAATGGTTAAAACAATGCTTGCCTCTTTCGAATACAATACCTGCTTGTAAGCCTTAAAACACAATGCACAGAGCTCCATTATTAAGCTTCAACCTTCCTAATATCTTGCTAGATAAACTTTTCTGTGGCTTAGAGAGTTATTCTAGACAAGCATTAATACACAGACCATTATTCTATTTGTCCTTGCCTTTCTACAGTTTAAATCATTTTTCTGCTGACCAATCTCATGGCTGCTGCTTAGCTCTGCTCACAGTTCTGCTGTCTCTGAGGCCTGCCTTTTGCAGCTTTCCCAAACCCCTCTGATTTTGTGGATTCCCACACAGGGCTTGTTCCCAATGCCGGGCAGGCAGGGTCATCCCAAAGAGCCCCCCACACCACCCCAGCCCCATCCAAACCCAGAATATCCCTGTCATTTTCAGGAACACACACACACACACAATTTACCATCTGGCCTGGAATTCTTTATGCTCCGAGCTCGATGCAAATGAGCCCAGCTCCCACTAATTGCCGGGATGTTAATGATGCTCACACCGAGGCAGGGCTGAGCCCTGCACCACTCTGTCCTGCAGCCTGCCAGATGCCACAGCCCTGCTCCCTGCCCTGCCTTGGGATGCTCACAGAGCCTGAAATGCAAAGGTGACAGCAAAAAGAGCTGGGGGAAGGAAAAAAAGAGTGGTGATGCAAAGCAGGAATTGAGCCCTGCAGATGAGCTGAGGGTGAGATGGGTGGAGAGGGTGGGTACTGAGAGACCAGTGCTGGGGAATGCTCTCTGCAGCAGATGGGCTGGAATCCTCATCAGCAGATGCAGACAGGGAAAATATGGGAGCCAGGGCAGGGAAAAAGCTGCTGCCTGTGCAGGGAGGCTGCACAATCAGCATCAGCATCAGGCAGGATGGACCCTGACCCTGGTGCTGCCTCTGAGAGCCACAGACAGCACCCCAGAGCCCCCAGGGCCAGCCAGTCCTTCCTCCTGCTGCTCCAGGAGTCCCTGGATTCCCTTCAAGCAGCTCAGAATGACCAAACCCATGGAGCTGGGGCCAAGCAGCAGGAGGGAGCCCAGGCTGGGATGCCAAACCCAGAGGATTCCATGGCTGGGGAGCAGGGAGGGGCTCAGGGCTGATGGAAGGTGTCTCGTGTGGCTCAGGGCTGTGGATCCTCCAGGTTCCTCTCTAGAAACCCTCTCTTCTTCATCCTCTCTCTCCCCCTCCTCTGGGGTGGGAGCAGGGATGAGGAAAACCTGATCCTTCCTTCCTTCCTTCCTTCCTTCCTTCCTTCCTTCCTTCCTTCCTTCCTTCCTTCCTTCCTTCCTTCCTTCCTTCCTTCCTTCCTTCCTTCCTTTCCTTCCTTTCCTTCCTTTCCTTCCTTTCCTTCCTTTCCTTCCTTTCCTTCCTTCCCTTCCTTCCCTTCCTTCCCTTCCTTCCCTTCCTTCCCTTCCTTTCCTTCCCTCCTTAGCTTTGCTGAGCCCTGCCCAGCCCAGGGATGTACAAGTGGCTCTGAATTTCCCGTTCTGCTCTTCCCCTCCTTTTATTATTCCTGATTCATCAGCAGTGGCAGGAAACCCTTGAGGAGTTTTCCAGAGGTCCCCTCTGAGGATGGTTCAAGGCCAGCGAGCTCTGGCACTGCCCTGGTGTTTGCCCAGCCCTGATTTACCCCTTCCCTGGGAGCACAGAGCGTGGAGCAGGGCCAGGCTCGTGCTGCTGACCACTGCAGCATTTCTCCCCTTTCCATGAACCCTGTCCTGTTTTGGAGCTGACAAATCCTCCCAGCAGCCTGCCAGCTCCTTCTGCTCAACCCCAAAGAGTGGCAGCAATTTTCAGAGGAGCAAAAAAGGAAGGAGGAAAGAAAAAAATAATAAAAAAAAAAAAAAAAAAAAAAAAAAAAAACACAAAAAACAAAAAAAAAAAAAAAAAAACGGGGGGGGGAAATAAAAAAACAAACCCTGGCATCACCATGGCAACCTGCTCCATCCTGGAGCTGCAAACCCTGAAATTCCCACTCCCCATTTTCCCTTGGCTTGGATCAGGCAGGGATGGCAGCTGGCATCACTCTGTGCTGTGTCAGATGGAGTTGTGCTCCAGAGCAGGTTGGGTTTGTGCATCCTCCCTTAGCAAGGCTGGATCTCCAGGAGCCTGCAGGGGTTTGGGGCAGCAGGACCATTCCTGGGGCAGGGAGTGCCTTGCCAAGCCTTGTGCCAGCTGGGTGTGTCCCTTTGGCCCCAGTTCTCCTCCCCAGTGAGTGCTGCTGTAGAAAAGTTTTGTTTTCTGCCCTGTTTTCTGCCCTTTCTCCCTTTGCCATGCTCCTCATTACCCCCTGTTTCCCAAGGACAGACCTCCCCACCTCCGTGGGCTGTTTGTCCTTCCCACACCCACTCAGCCCAGGCCTGGAGGTGCAGGATGATCCCAGAACCCTGCAAAGCTCCCAGCCAGCACAGCAGGGCCTTGTGAGCCCCCGAAATCCATCAGGAGCTGTGTGGGGCTGCCCCACTGCTGTCCCCGTGCCCTTGAGCTCCGGCAGGCAGGGACTGCTGCAGGAATGGGCTCTCCAGAGGGCATCCAGCCCTCATTTTGTCTCATTTATTGCTTATTACTGGCCCTGCTGCGCTGGGAAAAGCAGCCAGAGGTGGAAAGGGGTTGGCTGTGCCCTCTGGCAGAGCAGTGGGATGCTGGATTGCTCCACACCATCCCAGCCTGGGGGCAAGAGCAGGGCTGGCTCATCCCAATGGATCTAAAGGGTGAGAGATCCCAGGGGATCTTCCCCTCCTGCAGACTCAGGGTCACTCATTTGGGCACTGCCACCACCCTGACCCATCCTTCATCCCCACAGGAGGAGATGCTGCTCTGGGAGCTCAGCAGATGGGCCTGAGCAGAGAGAAAATTGCTTTTGCTTTATAGCTCAGGCAGCAGCGCTTTATTTCTCCATTTATATCCCATTTATATCCCACCCCATCATCTGCAAACCCATTCCCCTCTCTGGCAGCACAAAGTGGCACCAGCTGGGTCCAACATCTTGTGAGTTAAGCTCTTCAGTAATGCCCAGGTGCCACAACACCTTCTCCTGAAGCTGCT
This sequence comes from Ammospiza caudacuta, assembly GCF_027887145.1. Lineage (NCBI taxonomy): Eukaryota > Metazoa > Chordata > Aves > Passeriformes > Passerellidae > Ammospiza > Ammospiza caudacuta. The sequence goes on along the minus strand of NC_080613.1, from coordinate 2,846,439 downwards.
GCTTCCACCAGGCCTCAGCACCTCTGGATAAATCAGCCCACAGCTGGAAACTCCCAGTTTGACTTCTAGGTTTGTAAAACCCCAGTTTGGCTTCAGAATTCACTCCCAGTCCCTTTCTGCATGGAATAATTGAGCTGTCCTTTGCCAGCAGGGAAACTGAGGCACGGGCTGGATCTTCCCCTCTTGTGAATGACCCCACAGAGCAGCCCCTTCCCATCTGTTCCCCCTCCTGTGGAAAGCAGAGGCTCCAGCCCATCCCATCCTGCCCCTGCAGCCACCACATCTCCCTCAGGATTCGCTTAATGAAGATTAAAGAAGTGTTGCTGCCAATATGTCAGTCATAAAATCACGGAAAATAATACAAGGAGCAGAGCACCGTGGCTATCAGCCCGAGCAGAAATCTCAATTAGCAAATATATCAATCACTGATGACATCTTAAGTAGCAATTGCAGGGAGAGCATTACAGAAATGATCTGCAATTACAGAGCTGCTGGGAGCAGAACTTCCTGGGCAGTGGGGCTGGATTCAGGGTGATGCTGGCCTAGAACAGAGGCTGGATGGACTTAAAGAATAAAGCAGGGATTTATTAAGAGGATCTCCTCAATGGATGCACCTTGGGCAGCACAAGAGCCCAGCCAGGGCTGCACCCAAGATGAACCAAAATGGTCACAAAATTAACCCAAGGTGAACCGAAATGGTCACAAAATGCACCCAAGATGAACCAAAATGGTCACAAAATTCACGACCGCTCACGGGATCTCATTTTGATCGGTTCTGCTCCATTTGCCTCTTGCAGTTCATTGTCCCATTCCAGCTTTAGCCCAGGCAGTCCCACCCTGCTTGTTTTTCTCTCTCCAGCCCACGGTGTTTGTGCTCTTGGGCTGAGATTTGGATCATTTGTCCTTGGTCCCCAGCTGGAGCAGGAATTGTTTTGTCTCCCTGCTCTGTGCACAGAGCTCAGCATCCCCTAATGTGAAGCCCAGAACTACACACCAAAGCAGCACAGAATCTGAAAAATAGAAAAGCTAAACCCTTAAGCATCAAGGGAAGCACCATTCAGGCTCCCAGGAGATATTTGTGGGTGTCTGTGACCCCAAGGATCATTGTGTCCTCATCACTCTGTACAGCTCCTGAAAGGTGGCTGTGCCCAGGTGGGGCTGGGCTCTTTCTCCAGGAACTGACAGAGCCAGAGCACACAATCCAAAGCTGTGCCAAAAGAAATACAAGTTGGATATCAGGAAAAAGTTTTTTACAGACAGAGTGATGAAGTTCTGGAATTGCCTGCCAGGGTGGTGGTGGAGTCCCCATCCCTGGGTGTGTTTAACCAAGCCTGGATGTGGCACTGGGTGCCAGGGTTGTGTTGAGCTGTTGGGGATGGGTTGGACTCAATATCTTGAAGGTCTCTTCCAACCTGGTGATTGTGTGGTTCTGTGTGAATTGCTGTGTTCAGCTGTGCCAGGACAGAGCTGTGCAGGGTGCCCAGCCTGCTGTGGCACAGCTCCATGGAGAAAGAACATCTGCTGCTGCCTGGGGCTGCAGCCTGGGCTGGGGACAGCACTGCTGGGTCACCCACCAGTGAAAAGGCTGTGAAAAGCCTCCAAAAAGCCACAAGGACAGGTCCCATCTGGGGCTCAGAGCCCTGTGGCACTGGGAGCAAGGAGGGGATAATGGTGCAGCAGTGCTGGCCAGCATCACCCCTCTGGTGGCCGCCAGCTGGCCGTGCCCAGGCCACTGGGGCAGAGCCAGAGCTGATTTACAAGGTTCAGGATGAAGAGGGATTGGGGAAGGTGCTGGAACATGCACTGGGATCTATGGATATCACTGGATTACAGCAGCTTACAGGCTCCAGCTGGGAGCAAACCCTGCTGGGCAGCACAGAGGGGAAAAAGGAGGAGCAAAGTCACTGCCAAAGCTCCCACAGCCCTGGGATGTGCTTCTGTACACACACACAGCCCCAAAACTAAAGCCACAACAAAAAAACAGCAAAACCCCCGCTGCTTGTTTGTTTTAAAGGTGTAGGATTGATGTCACCCCATTAAGGTGGCATTACTGAGCTGACAGCACCCCTGCAGCCTGCCCAGGCTCTCAAAAAGTCCCTCAACACTTATAAAGGGGATTTCGTGGCCCCAGCTGCATCCCTGCATCCCACAAACTCCCCAAAAACACAGAGCTCCCATCCCACATCGCTGCTGGGGCTGATTTGATTTCCAGGCCTGAGGAACACTTGTCTTGTTCGGGCTGGTGAATAATTTATAATTTGCTTATGAGCAAAGGCAATGGGGAGTGTGGGGAAGGGGAGGGAGAATAAATATATATTTATAAAATATGGAAAAAGCTGAAAAAAAAATCATAATAATGCCCAAACCAGCCCTGTAAACTGTTCCTTTGATCTAATCCAGAATAAATTATACATAATGGAGCTGGATGAGTTTGCTTGCCGCCAGCATGAATAAAAAACCAGAAAGCAAGAGAGCAAGCCAAATCATCTGAGCTAATAACAATGTGCTCACTGTAGATGCTTCATCTGGGATTATTTTGCAGCAGCCAGCACAGATTTCCATGGAAAAGAAAGTAATTTTTTAACTGGGAGGTGCTGTGCAGGCAATGAGCTGTGGTAATGCTCCAGGATGCCTGGAGCAGCCGAGGAGATTTTTCTTTCTCATTCCCTGATTTCTTCCACTAAAGGATCTGGAGGCACAAAGTCTTTCAAACTTTGCTATGGGCCATGGGGCAGATGAATCTTCCAAACTCCTGGAATTCCATTGATCCAACAAAAAAAACTAACCATATTTTGATTTACAAAGCAGACACACAGGAAAGTGTCGAGAGCTGCAGATTATTTTCCTGTCACCATGACATTTTCTGAAAAATCCTCTTTGCCCAGGATTTGCTCCTGGGAAGCTGAGAGGCCTCAGAAAAGAATGAAAACAATAATTATCTGATTGCTTAGGAATGTGGTCTGGAGATCATTTACCAACAGGTGCATCTTTGGTTGGCTCCATGTGAATTGTTTTTAATTAATGACCAATCACAGCCAGCTGTGTCAGACTCGGAGGAGTCAGTCATGAGCTTTCATTATCACTCTTTTCTAACCTTCTGGTGTATCCTTTCTCTATCTTTAGTATAGTTTTAATATATAATTTCTTATAATATGATATGGTTGATATAATATAATATAATATAATATAATATAATATAATATAATATAATATAATATAATATAATATAATATAATATAATATAATATAATGTAAATTTTGTATATTATAGAATATATATTATATATAATAAATAATAATTTATATAATATATAAATTATATACTAATATAATACATTATATATATTATATGATATATTATATATTATATATAATGTATAATGTATCGTATATCATATATCATATATCATATATCATATATCATATATCATATATCATATATCATATATCATATATCATATCAGCCTTCTGAGAACATGGAGTCAAATTCCCATCTCTCACCTCGTCCTGGGGACCTCACAACACCACATTTTCCCAATGCCTTCCCCCTTCCTCCTCTCTCCTCCTCCCCTCTCTCATGGATGAGGCAGCTCCTCAGCTCTGCTGTGCCCTGCAGAGCTCAGCTGATGGCTCCAGGATGCAGATCCATCAGGAAACACAATCCATAGAGAATTCCCATCCAGAGGCTCGTGGAAAATCACTCCCATTCCCATTCACAGCTCCTGCTGCAGCCTGCACTGACTTCCTCAGGATGAGGAAGGTATTGACCCAATAACCAATACTCCGAAATTAAAACGATTCCCTCAGGCCTTGGCTTCAGCATCCAATTAAAATTCCTGCCAGAGCTCCCAGCCCTGTGGAATGTGCAATTCCAGAGGCAGGGAATGAGCTGGGTGCGGATGTGGCACAGCCAGGTCAGCCACTGACCACAAGTGCCTCCTCAAATTCACAGTTTTGTCATGAATTAAGAGACAGATGGCCAACGGGAGGAGTTTGGGAAGAACAAAGGGTCCCTGAAGGTCTGAACTTGGGGGTCTCCCAGCAGGAGGCCCAGCAAAGCTTCCAGAAGAAATCATCCTGCTCTCTCTTATTTGGAAGGGAAAAAACCCACTTTTTTTTCCTTCCTGTTTCTGAAACAGTTTTCCTTTTGGCTGGTTATTTTGGGAGCAGGGAGAACCCCATCAGCTGGTGGATGGCCCCATTGCTGTGGGGACAAGCTCAGGGTCACCCCAGCAGCTCCTGTGCCCTGATCACCTTTCAGAAAATTCACACCCACAGCCAAAACCCGAGGAAAGCGGGGGAGTTTGGAACGCTTGGCTGTGAAGTGGCGCCGCACATCAACACTCTGCACATCTGCACGAGGGGAATGTGCTGCTTCACAGCTCGTTCAGCTGTGACCCCCTTTTTCGAGAGCCTGTTTGTTTATTTGCTCACAGTTCTGTGCGAAATCCACCTGGAGGGAATTCTCTTCCCTCCTCCCATCCCAGATCCAGCAGCCAGGCTGAGTCAGATGAGGAAAATGGGAAGGAGTCCCTGCCTCCATCCCTGCTCTCTCTGGAGAGGATGGGAATGCCCAGCTTCTCCCTAAAACTGCTCCACCATGCAGGAGGGGAAAATGATGCTTAATTCCTCTCTGCACCTTATTCAGAGGTGGAGCTGAAGGGATCTGAGCTATTCTCATCATTTTGTAGTGGGCAGCCAGGGTGTGAGGGGGTTTGGAGCTCATGGCTTATGAAATAGCAGCGATGTAGGAAAAATGAGTGGGAATAATGCAAGGAAAATAGCTTTAAACTGCCAGAGGGCAGGCTTAGGTGGGATGTTGGGAAGAAATATCCCTGTGAGGGTGGGGAGGCCCTGGCACAGGGTGCCCAGAGGAGCTGTGGATGCTCCTGGATCTATCCAAGGTTGAGCAAAGCTTGGAGCAAGCTGGGATAGTGGAAAGTGACCCTGTCCGTGGCAGAGGGTGGATTAAAATTCCTCCCAACCCAACCCAACTCAACACAACCCAACCAACCCATGATTCTGTAGCTTTGTCCCATCACCACCACACCACAACCTCAGAGCTGCCCAGGAAGGACCAGATCAAAGCAGTGCCCAGAACCCCCATGGGTATGACCCACACAGGGCTGGCTGTGCTCTGGGACCATCCAGCTGCGTGTTTGCCCAGCAAAAACACCAAAATGTGCCTTGGAGCCACCCAGGGAACTTCCACTCCCCTCAGGCTGAGGGGTCCTGCTCCGGAACAAGGGATGTGTCACTAATTGGTGCCCGAGAGTGCTCAAAGGAAATCTCAGCTCTGAAGTCAGGGCTGGAGGAAAAGGAAAACCTCCCCTGGACGGAGTGGAGCTGAGGAAGGAGGAGAGCAGAGCCGCAGAGCCTCGGAGATCAATCACAATTATAAACCCAGTTAGAAGCAGAGGGCTGCTCAGAGAGGTCACTTCAGGGTGCTCCTATTAGGGAAGTCTATTAGGGAAAAGGCTGATAATGGATGGGAGGCTGCCACACGGGCTAATTATAAACATCACACGGTGGCTCGGGCTCAGCTGCTCCCTGCCAGGGCTTTGCTGTGCTCCAGGCTCCAGCTCCTTGCTGCAGGTGCCACATTTTCCTGGAGAAGCTGCAGACATCCCTGCAGCATCCGTGGGTCCAGCTGTGCCCACCCTTTATCATCTGTGACCTTATCAGCAGGAGCTTGGCTTCCAAAATAGTGAGGGGTGAGAGCTTCTCACTGCCTGTGAGCACAACCAGCCCCTCCTGCATTCATTCAGCCGCATTTGGCTTTCTTTAAAGCTCTTCTTTTGCTTTTTGACTTTGTAACAGCCTTGGTTTGGATTAAATGCAGTTTTCACCAAATTCCTTCATCTACTGGGGAAATGTGCCACCAGCACCAGGCTGGCAGCAGCCAGCTCTGCTCTTTTGTGCCCTGCACGCAGCACTGAGGTGGTTCCAGCCTGGAAAAGCAGGATGGATCAAGAGCTTTGGCTGAGGAAGCCCCAGGATGAGGCTGAGCTGGTTGCAGAGATCAGTTTAACCCACACACTGTCCTCAGAGTGGAGAGCAGGGGGCAGAGATGATTTCTAGGCTGAACTTTTGCCTTTTCATGAGCAGCACTTGCTCTGTGTGCCTGGCACGGGCTGGGCACGGGCTCAGCACGGGAGCCATGGCCCGGGTTCCTGAGGACAAGGAATTGCATAACTCCCACCCCAGCCCGGCTGGATCAGCTCCCCAGCTGGAATAAATCAGGAGAGATCCATCGAGGTCAATCCTGGCCAATTGTATCCACTTAATCTTCTCTCTGGAAGCACCACTCAATCGATGTGCAGAGCTCCTGCCTCCTCCAGGGCCACTCCCAACCTCTTCCCAAAAGCGCTGGAACAGAAACCCCTCTGAGTGCCTGAGCCACAGCCCAGCTGGGGCAGGGCCAAGCTGCCCCAAAAAACACATCTGGGATGGGTATCCAGGGGGAAAACTGAGCTGGCTGCCCTGAAAAACATCATTTATGCCAGAGGGACACAGGGTTAGTTTATTTATTTTTATTTATTTTATTTGCCTGAAATGGCTGGGGGCTGGGGTGGAAAGAACGGGCATCTGGGAAGAAGGGTTCTTGATAATTCATATTCCAGGATGGTCCTGCTCCCAGCCCCAGCAGGGCTCTCATATTTAATTAAAAACTGTGAAATATTTATCTCTGCTAAGTGCTCTCCCTCCTCAGCCCCTCTCCCCATTTGAGAGCGAGGGGGATGGAGCAGGGCAGGGATATTTGTGTGGATCCTTCACAAGCAGTGAAATAATCAATAAATCAGAAGTTTAAGGCCAGGTAATTTTTTTTTTTTTCTGGGGATGTTTCCACACCCATACCTGCTGCAGCAACTCCCAAATTCACAGCAAAGCACAAAACCAAGGGGTGGGGAGTGTTGGGGTGTCCCTGGGGCAGAGGGGTGACCACAGGCACTGCTCCCCATCCCTTTCCCTGCCATCCCCAGCCCTGCTTCCACCAGAGGCTGACCCCGGTGCTTTGATGGAGACATCTTTCAAAGAATCCTAACCAGCTTTGTCAGATGTTTTATTCACTTTTTATAAACGTTCCTTGCTCTAAAAGAGTAAATGAGGAGTTTGGGGCAGCGCCAAGGGGTCTCTTTTCTATTTCTCTTGGCAGTAAATCAGCTTTCAAATTATTATTATTGCCATAAGGAAACACAATATTCAAACGCAAGCCTCTCTCCCTTTTATCTCCCCATCCCCTCTCCTCTTCCTTCTGCTGACTGCGCCTCTTTTAAATACAGATCAGCCCTGGCCCTCCCCATCACTCCCTCCAGTTTTGGGGAGGTGACACTTGGATTTCCAAATTCTGTGGAGGATGGAGAGGAAGATCCTTCTTCCTATCCTTGCTTTTCCCACTTCAGGGCAGGATTGGAGCAGAGAAAAGGCAGAGAAGGAGCAGATAAAGGGCCTGGGACACCCCCTCGTGTGCTTGGCTCCACACACCTGCCTGCAGAACAGAGTTCACAGCAACAGGAGAGGGAAAAACCAGGTGGCACAGCCGGGCAAGAAGTGTCAAATCCCAGGGGCTGGAATTGCAGCAAGTGAGGATCCAACAGCAATCCCGGGGCTAAAAATCACAGCTAAAAACAGACAAGGTTGCTCCGAGGAGCGTTTTTAGACGATTCACCAGGGGCTGGGGGTCACATTCCCAGGGGACATCAACTGACAGTGGTGGCATTAAATCCCAGCAGCTCCTCATGCCCCGAGCACTGACCTGCTCACCCCCAGCTCCCAGCCTCTATTAAAGCCAGCTCCCAGCCTCTGTTAAAGCCAGCCTCGGGAGATGTGGCTGGCATGACAAAGCACTGGAGATTTGCATGTATAAAATCCCCTGGAACAAAATGGCTTTGGTGGGGCAAAAGTTCACATCAGATCGGCCCAGGGGTGACTCAGGGGAGGTTTCAGCACTGTCAGCACTGAGCTCTGGTGCTCCCAGGGATGAGGCAGGAGCAGAGCTGGGCTGATGGCAATGGGAGCAGCCTCTGCTGCCGGGTGCCAGCTGGGATAGCAGCATTTGCCATGGGGCTCACACCAAAGGGAGCAAAGGGGGGATATTCCCACCCACCTTGGCCCTTTGGGGCTGCAAAAGGCTTTGGTGACTGTGAAAAGCACCAATCACTTGTTTTTTTAAATTTTAAAAGTTTAATAGTAATAAAATGGTTATGTAAAAATAGTAATGCAATTAGAGTAACAATAATTTGGACAATTTGAATTAGAACAATATGAGACAATAAAGATAAAGAGTTATGGACATCAGGGTACCTTTTTCTGGGCAGCACAAGCCCAAAAAATGACCCACTTTAACAGAGGATTAACCCTTAAAAGCAACAGCCTGTTGCATATTCATACACCTCATCCATGATGCATAAATTCCATTCAAACACAGGATTCTGTCTGGTCATCGTCAACTTCTTCCTCTGAATCCTAACAGCGCCTTTGAGGTGGGAAGAAGTTCATTTCTTCTGATAATGGGGCAATAAATTGCCTTTCTCTGAAAGATTCAGGTGTCCTGTGGCTGCTTTCTTGTGTGAGTGCCTCATTCCTTCCTTAAAAAAACCCCACTAACATAGTTCTTATTTTAACTACAAAAGTTACCTTTTAATTACAAGACTACATTTATTATTAAAATGTTAACACAGCACCACTAATCAATACATCAAAATACGTATGCTAAATATCTGCGTAGAGCCATATGATATGCACTTTTCACAGTGACCACTCCAAGTGACCATTCCTGGCCTGACAGCCTGGGGGGCATCCAGAGAAGCTGATTCCAATTCCCCCTGGAGCTGGTGGGATTTAGAGTTTGTCCATCAGGATTAGAGCAAGCTCCCAGCTCCTGGAAATAACTCTTCCAGCAGCAGCACTCCATCAGTGGCAGCCCCAGCACAGCCAATTGCTCTTTGTGTTTCCTCCCAGCGTGCTGCAGCACCTGTACGTACACAGAAAAACACAAACGGGGATAAATCACCTTCCAGGCAAAGCCTGAGGACTTGGGAATTGCTGAAAAATCAAAGCACATTCCAGAGGGGAAACGCCGTAAATGGGAAAGGGAAAAATGCACAGAGAGGCTTTAAATAAAAGCAGAGCCAGGGAGGGAGCTCAGAGCCCTTTCAGGGCTTCCATGAAGTGAGTGCCAGCACAGCCCTGGGGGCAGAGAGGAATAAATGCCCCCAGCCATGTTCCAGATGGATGTGGATGTCAGAGCCAGCTGAACTCGCCCATCCCATGGAGGGAGAGCATTTGAGGTGCTGGAGAAGTAGAGGTTTCCCAGCTCTGCTGTTCTCTGAGCAAGGCAGGAGTCAGCACTGAATGCAGTTGAGCAAGCCAAGGATGGCTCCTCCAGGTGAAGGAACGACAAAAAAGGTGTTTTCTAAATGAAAAATATAAATCTAAAGTGCAACCTCAGCCTTCTCCAGAGTGATGAGGGTTTAATGGTGAGAGCTGGAAGACAACCAGCAAGTGATGGAGAGGAGGAGGCTGAGGCTGAATTCCCTGTTGGGAACACGGAGCGCTTCCCGCTGCCCTGACCTCAGGAATGGCATCAATACCCCCAACTCTGCAGTGAGGGTGGCTGGAAAACACTTGTTTAATTACTCACAGCCAGCAGCACAGCAGCCAGCCCAGATTAAAGACCTGCAGCCTCCAGGGTTGCCGTGGGACTTTGGGAATGGCCCTGGTGGCTTTGTCACCACGCACTGGGACCTGCCTGGGCCACCACGGCTGTCACAGCAGTGTGACTGTGTGTTCACTCCTGCTGCTGCATTCCCCAGGCAGCCACAATATTTTCCTGGCTGATTTTAGGCAAGCTGGAGTTGGGATGGAGATGGATGCGTGGAATGGAATACGTTGAGATATATTCTGAATACATTGCCGGGAGCGTTTCATGACGGGAAGGCAGCACTGACTCCAGCAGTGCTTTTCCCCAGCCTCAATCTTGGCACACTTTGGCTTTTCCTTCCCAAGGACCCATTAGTCACTGCCCTGAATATAAACCAGCCCAGGCAGCCAGATCCTTCAGTCTTCAGCAAAGATCCCCCACATTGTAATTCCAAAATAACACCGCGCTCCTTTAATGATCAATAGCAATTACTAAGTCATTTATATCCAATAAAGGCTCCAGCAGGAGGTCTGGGTGATATATTACTGTATAAATTCACACTATGAAGCAGATTAACAAAGCATTATGAAAAGCAAGCTTATTATTTGCATGAACATGAGGCTCAAGAGCTAATTGAAGCAATCCAGCAAAATGTCAATGACTCCTTTTGTATATGAAATATTCATTAAAGGCGAGCACTTCTTGGTGAGCGATTGTTTATTTATACCTTTTCATTTGCATTCTGCTATAAAACTGGCTGCCTTTCCATTAGGCCACAGCCAGCATCACTTTTCTTGGGAATGGCTGGGACTTGGAAATTGCATCCTGTCTGCAGGGAGCAGTGGGGGATTTTTCTTAGTGGATGCATCAGATGGATCAGGCTGCTGGGGAGGGAAGGGAGCAGCTGCAGGAGTGATGAAGATCCTCGTGCTTCCTCATCCTCCCTCTGCTCCATGCCCTGGTGCTCTGGAATGGAGGTGGCTTTGGACACTCAATCTTTACAGTGAGACCTGGGGGGATTGCCAGTCTTGTGATGCATTTTTCCTGGGCAATAATTTGGTACTCTCGTATTTATTTTATTATGCTTTTATTTCTGTATTTTACGTTTATTAATGCTAACAAGCAGCATTTTCCCTGCTGTGGGGTGAGGGACCCTCTGCTCCCTGCAGACCCTCTCTGGCGACAGCCCACAGGGATGGATCCACAGGTTTCCCCAGATTTATGTCCACTGAGGGTGCTGTGGGTGACACCAAGAGGTGTCAGTGGGGTGAGCCCAAGGCACAGCCCTGAGAAGGAGCCATTCCCACTCTCCTTCCCCAAACCCACTGGAAATGACTGGAAATGGGTTTGGTTTCCTCTTGGCATCATGTCCAAATCCCAGGGCAGCAAGCAGTGATGGGGGTGCACAGAGCAAAGATCTCACAAATCCATAGGGAAAATCATCCCAAAAAAAGGGAAGAATTTGAATCCCTTGTGCCCCAGGGAGGACGCACAGTGTGATCCCGAGGCTCTGGGCACCCTTTGCCTGCTGCTTTCTCCAATTTAAGCCCCAAATGAAGTTTTTCCCAGCCCATCCATTTGCCAGGACAGTTCCTGGGCTACAAATCAATGCAACACCGCATCTTATTTGCTCTGCAGCCAGCTGAGCAAAACAATGTAGCACCAACAGAGACATGAATCTCCCTCATTTGTCTTCCACTAGAAAAATTTCAAGGCTGGAGCTTTTTCTCTGGCTCTCTGGCAGCACTGTCAGGAGGGTGACGTGTTAGGAATGGCTGGATGGGGGCTCAGGATTTGTTTTCTTTGTGAATTCTCAGTCTAAATTGCAGCTTTGCTCACACACATCCCCAGGTGCCAGAGACAAATGTTTGACCAACTGCTTAGGGCAGGATCAATCTTGGATCCTGCTCCCAGGGAGGCTGCAGGGGAGATGGAATTATTGTATATTGTATATTGTGCGTTGTATATTGTGCATTGTATATTGTGTATTGTGTGTTGTATATTGTGCATTGTATATTGTATATTGTGCATTGTGTATTGTATATTGTGCATTGTATATTGTATATTGTGTATTGTATATTGTGCATTGTGTATTGTATATTGTGTATTGTGTGTTGTATATTGTGCATTGTATAATGTGTATTGTGCATTGTATATTGTGCATTGTGTATTGTATATTTTATATTGTGTCTTGTATATTATGTTATATATTTTATATTTCATATTTTATATTTTATATTTTATATTTTATATAATATATAATATATAATATATTAATATATCAAATATTAAATATAATATTATATAATATATATTATATAATATATATTATATATTATATATTATATATTATATATTATATATTATATATTATATATTATATATTATACATTGTATATTGTATATTATATTATATATTTATATTATATATTTATATTATATATGTATATTAAATATTAAATATTAAATATTAAATATTAAATATTAAATATTAAATATTAAATATTAAATATTAAATATTAAATAAAAATTTCCCTGGACTGTTTCTCCTTTCCCTTTTTTGGACCTACTCAAACCTGCTCCAGACTGGGACCTGGGAACACCGAGAGTTTGCACCTTGTGGCTGCAGCAGCTGCCCCAGCACTGGAGGGACTGAGAACAGAGCAACCACCCCCAAGAGAGACTTTCTGAATTTGTCATCTTTTTCAGAGCAGTGACAGAGTGGTGTCATCTGGTACTGTTCATTCTGTGTGCTGGGGGTGCTGTGCCTGTTAAATAAACAGGTTCTGTGTGCTGGGGGGTGCTGTGCCTGTTCAATAAACAGGTTCTTTCCACTTCTCTCCAAGGAATCCTTCCCAAACCAGTTGTGGGATAGGATTTGCTGTCTGGAGGGGCCCCTTTGGAGGTTTCCTCCCAAATTTGCCCTAAACCAGGACATGTGGGAAGGGAAGGATGTGAGATCTGCCGGGAAAGCGCTGACAGAGCGAGCTGGCTGCGCCCGTAATGGCTTTTAAATCACGAAGGTTCAACAGGAAAAAAAAAACCAACCCCTAATGTTTACTCACACTTGCGCAGCTTCTTATTTGCATATAATTACTTCCTGTCACAACACTCCATCCAGAGCCTCTTAATCCTGGCTATCAGAGGAGCCCTGAGCAGGGAATGCCAGGAATAAATCCTGGGATGCCTCAGGAGCATCCTGGGATGTTCCATGGCAGAGCAGGAGTGACAGGGACATCCCAGCAGGGCATTCATTAGAGAGAGAAACATGGGGAAAATAACGAGGCAGGTGAAAACGTGGGTTTCCTTTGGGATTTGGATGGGTATTTATCAATCCTGGGAATGCTGGGGACACTCTGAGCACAGCTCCCTCCTCCTTCAGCCCTTTTTTACCCCTTTAACTCGCTCGTCTTCCAGGGGAAATGAAAAGATCCCAATAATCCCAGAACGGTTTGGGAGAAAGAATCCCAGGTTTGGCAGAAAGAATCCCCCTTGCCCAGAGCTGCGTTTGGGGTGGGCCATGGCTGGCAGGGGGTTCAGGGTGCCCGGGGACAGCAGGAAGGAGGCGCTGCCTCTCCCCGTGCCTGTCCTACTTTCCTGCTCATCCGATGATGCGCTCACGATGCATTTTTTAAAAACCTCCGTCTGTCTGGAGGATTTAACTCCAGAGACACTTCCCGAGGACGATGCTAGGGATGTTGGAAAACATGATTTCCAGGGAGGGCTGAGAACCAGCTGAAACCAGCCCTCTGTGGATCTCTGGAGCTCTTAATTAGACACGAATTAACACCCTGGGAAACTTTTGATTGCTAACAAGGGCACAGTTCCTTTTCGCTGGGATTAGCCTCCCTTGGACTCCTCAAGCTTTACATCACCCTCCAGTACACAGATCTACCTCCCCCACTTGTCCTGGCATCACCTGCCTGTGCAAGAAGTCCCTCCCCATCTTTTTTAATCAGCTTTTTGTAAGTTCTGAAAGGCCCCAATGAGGTTTTTAGAGCATTTCTTGAGTCAAGCTTTGAAGGCATGAGGTTCTCTGTGTGTCGTCTCTTCCAGCATCCCTCCAGCTCAGGGGAGGCTCCTCATTCCCCAGACCCCAGCATTTCTCCTGACAGGCCACCGGATATGCAGAGACCATGAAATTTTAACAGAGCTCTGCATTTTCCACACTCCTGTTCGGCAGCGCAGGAGCAGGGCACGGTGGATGGGCTGAGGAGACACAAAAAAGGGAGCAGATTTCGGCTGCCGTGCTAGAGGAGGTTCAGACCAGCTAATTAAGCTCTTAGGGTGGGGAAGTGCCCTATATTTTGTTTTATTCCATTTTGTTTTCCCCCTCCCGAGCCCCTCTCCCCTCTCAGACGTCACTGCGGGCGAGCACACGTGGGGCTCCCATGATTTATTCAGGAGCCACATCGGCTCTGCCTTCCACTCCAGCGAGCACAAATTTCAATATTTCATATGGAAATCTCCAGCTCTCTGTCCCTGTTTCTGCCTAAAGCTGCTGCTCCTCTCTGGGGTGCAAACACAGGGTGGGTGCAGAGCTCTGCTGCTGCTGCAGCTCCAAAGTTTTTCCCAAAAAAAGAAAAACTTTCCCGAGTTTTCTGGATGCTGTTGAGTCTGTTCCTCCATGCAGCAGTGTGGAAAAGCATGTGACAAAATCGGGGTGGCACCATGTCCCCTGCCAGTGCCACCAGCCCTGGCTGTGCCCGAGGTTCATCCATGAGCCTGAAATTCACCAGGATTTACCTGTTAATGACCCTTTTGTTGAGTTTCTGGGTAAAGGAATTATTTCCCGAAGAATGAGGAGTTCCTGCCTGGAATTCACCAGGATTTACCTGTTAATGACCCTTTTGTTGAGTTCCTGGGTAAAGGAATAATTTCCTGAAGAATGAGGAGTTCCTGCCTGGAATTAATCAGAAATTACCTATTTTGTTCATTAGAGAAATTCCTTCCTGGAGCCACAATTCCAGAGCAGCTGCAAGGGACAAGGTTTTGTCTTTTCCTGCAAGGATTTGCTTTGTGCCTGGAAAACCACACCTGGGATTTGGGTTTTGCCAAAATTTCTGCACTCCCAGAGCTTCCAGAGGCTGAGCCTGACTGCCCCCAGCCTGGCTGGCACTGGGGACAGCCAGCTGGGCTCTGGTGGCACCTCCAGTGACATTTCTCTGGGCTGGTTTGGGTTTTCAATCTGCTCTGAGGAACGAGGCACGTCCAGCCTGACTCCTCCCAGGGAGAGGGTAAGAGTGTTAATTAATATTACTCTCCACCCAATTAATATCATTCTCCATGAATGGCTTTAATCAGCCCAGCAGAAACACTTGGCAGCAGTGCAGCATTTCCAGGGATGAGCTGCCCTAAATTCACCCAAACTCTGGGAGGAGAAATGGGATGGAGAGGTCAAGGGGTGCTGGTATGAGCTGGTTTCTGCACTAAAAACCAGCCCAGAGCCCAGCCCTGCTGCTGCTGCTGTGCAGATGGAGCAGAGGGGCTGAGACATCTCCCTTCTTAGGCTGAAATTTGGGGATTTTCTAATTTGGAGATCTGCAATACTCAGAAAATAAATAAATCTCTTTTCCAAGCCCACCCCAAATCCCACCTTGCTCCAAGCTTTTGAGCTGCTTGGCACTTTTTAAGCTTTTTAAACCCAAATTTGGGGGTTTGGTTGGAATGAGGGATGTCAATCAGCTGGATCAGAGCAGGAGGTTCATATCCCATGGAATGTCTCAGGGATAAGGGGGAGCAGCACGTGCAGGGGGCGAGGATGCTCTGGCAGCTGATTCCTGCTCTGCACTCCCATCCCACCGCATCCCACAGCATCCATATGGAACAGGGCCCACGGAGAGGGAGATGAGAGCCACCAGACAGTGATGGTTCAATTGGAGAGAATAAAGGAAACAACCAGGATGATAAATGCATTCCAAGAGGGGGGAAAAATTCATGTCTTTTATTGCTCTCCCAACAAAAACATGAAACACAAACAAATCAAAGGGCTGGAAGTGCTTCCAGCCTGCGACATGACCTGACTGAACAAGAGGCTTTAATGTGGAGGGAGCTCCCAGGGGGATTAAACTGCTGATAATAAATTATTGAGAAATATTAGGTGGCGAATGGGCCCGATGCCAGATTGATTCACAGCGACATCCGCCAGGAACAAATGGAAAAATGCAGGAAAAAAAACCTCAAAGCAAAGCAAAGCTGAGAGCTTGAGCTGAGAAAAACAGAGTGAAAGCATCTCCCAAAGGCTGTTTTGGGGTGCAGGTTTGTGTCCATGTGGTGGATCTGTAAATCTGTACATTTTCCTCTGGATTCTCAATTTCTTGGGTGTCAATGGTGCCTTGCACATGCTGGAGGCAGGAATATTCTGGGATTGACCCTGCCTGCTGGAATGAAGGGAACAAGAGAGCCAGACACAGCCATTAAAGGCAGCTCAATGGCTTTAATTTAATATTTTTTCTGTTAATGCTATTAATCACCATAGGCACACGTCAGGAGCTGCTGCATATTTAAACTGGGCCAGGAGCCAGTGATTTCTCCCATGCAATTTCCTAATGTTAATAATGTTTCCATTAACCATATTCAGGGAATCTGCCATTTTTTGTCCTCTTCTGGCCCCGACTTTTTACTTTTAATTATGACCCAGCGTCAGCTATTGAATAGGTCGTCGCATTTGAAGCATCTGCAAAGATTTCTTTTTAATAATGCAATTTCTTGGCTGTAATGGCCCTATAACAGGAGTAATTAATGAACCACAGCGTGCTCTCACAGGCTGCCCATCCACCCGCAGCAAAATCTGCTGGTGGAAAAGGTCCCTCAAACCAGGGGAGAGGCAGGAAAAATCCAGCAGGGATTGCTGCTATCCCCTTGTGCAGAGGGGCAGAGATGGGAGCCGCTGGCAGCTGCAAAGAAGGGTCTGAGGCCACTTTCACAACCCCCAAACACTCCAAAAATTAAGGAAAAATGGTGGCAGGAAAAGTTCAGGATGTGGGTTCTCAGAGCAGGATTTATCCCCTCTTGCCCTCTCAGCCCATGGCACTGATGGGACACAAGGAATTCCACCTGAGAACAGAAATATCCAGGAAAACAAGAAAAGTGCAAAGCTCTGGGGATTTGGAGGGTGTGGGGGTTTGGGAGATGGGGATGGGAGTTGTTAGCACCAAATTCCCTATGGGATCAGCCCTGCTTCCCTCCTTCCCCATTTTATCTCCCACCACGTGAGCCAGCTCATCGGAGCAGCTGGGGTCAGAGCAGAGGAGATGATCAGGGTGTGTGGGAGAAGAGAAGAAATGAAATGTCCACAGAGGCTGGTTTGGGTTCCCAGCTCTCCCTGGTGTTGGTAACACAATCCCAGCCTCAGCTCCCTCTGGGGGCTTTGCCCGGGGAGCTGCAGGAGCAGCTTTGGGGGTGACAACGCCTGGGGAATGAGCCAGGACTCCTGTTGTCATTGCCACCAAAGTCTCACCAGCCAGGGGGACACCAACACACCTGGGCTGCTGCTTTGCCCAGCTCTGAGCCCACAGAGGTGCCTGGAAATGCTGCCATCCCCCCTGCCAGCCCCGATCCCACTGATGGGTGGGAAAACGCTGATAAAAAACCTGATAAAACACATCAGCTGTGGGGGACAGGCCAGCAGGGAGGCAGAGCATCCCACTGGGTGCCACATCCCACCGGTCCCTGCATCCCACCGGGTTCCTGCACCATCCCCAGCAGCCAGCCCCCTGCCGTGGGGCTGATGGAACATGACAGCAGACACAAAATTAGGCTTTGGGGAGCTAAACGGGGCTTTTTGCAGCAAAGAGCCGTGAATCAGCCTCCTTGTTGGGAGCTATTAGTGTCTCCCTTGCCCTACTTTCCCCGTGCACCATGCACAATTCCACGGCTGGATGTGTGTTACTAAACCAAAAAGGACATTAATAAATGAGGAACCGTGCAGTCCCCATGCCTGGCCTCAAAAGGAGCTGGGTTTGCAGGGTTGAGGTGTTCAATAAAATCCATCCCCACCCCTTTGTCCTTCCCCCTGTGTCCCCAGCAGGGCCAGGGCTCCTCCTGATGAGGAACTGGGATGAAGCAGGCAATTAGCTCCAGCAGTGCCTGGGAGATGCCAGCGCTCTCCTGCTGCCCCAATGCACTCAGCTAATAAATGTTTGCAGGAATTTAATGTCACCAGCAGCGGTGACAGCGTGGGGACAGCTGGGGAGGTGCTGCAGGAAGCTGCTGCTGCCTCTCCCAGTGCCACTGTGGGGACAGAAGGAAAGTCTGCCCTGCCAGGGAGGGTGGAGAGGCTCATTTTGAGTGGCATTTACCCCATTTATCCCATTCCATCCCGTGGTATCCCGTTTATCCAAAACACAGGAAAAGGGTCAGGCGCTCCCTTCCTTCTAGAAACCAAAATTCCAAGGGGAAATTTGGACCATGAGGTAAAAAATGCCCACATTGCACGGTGCCCACAGAGCTGCCCACACCCCCAAGGGCCCTCCTTCACCCTGGCAGCATCCAAAGCACAGGGATGAGGAGAAAATGATAGGGATGATAGGGAAAAAATCCCACCCTCAGCCAGCATCTGCCTCTGCTCGTGGCTGATGCTAAAAACAGAGTGAGAAGGGAAATGAAGAGAGCCCTGAGAAGCTTGAAAGGTAATTAAGGTAAAACTCGTTAATATTTCAAGGCAGAGCTGTGCCTATTACAGCAAAAGGCCTGGCTGGAGCCGGGGAAGTGACGGGAAGAGCTTGTCTCATTGCATAACTGCACTTTATGGGATCAAAGCAATAAAATTTAAGCAACCTGCTGAAAACCCTGGCTGGGTGAGGGGGGAAAAGCCTCTGGAAAAGCCTGGGAGAGCAGAAAATAAAAATGCTTCCAGTTCTTGTCAGACATGGATGATCATGGAGAAAAATTCCCTGCAATCCTCCCAGGATTTCACTAAATCTCCTGGCCTGGGATGGTTTTGTGGGGCAATGGGGAAGGAGCTCAGGCCTGGAGGGTGCAGGGGGTGGGCAGGGCCATGGGAACAGGGCAGGGGCTCCTTGGGACCCTCTCAGCATCCCCCAGGGTGAGGATGGGGCAGCACAGCCCTGAGCAGGGCTGGAGGAGCTCAGGTTTGATCAGGGCTGGAGGGGCTGGGCTGATTATTGGGGATGGAGGAACTCTGCTAATTATCGAGGTTGGAGGGGCTCAAGTTCATAATCGGGGTTGCAGGGGTTCGGTTACTTGTCAGGACTGGAGAAGCTCAGCTAATTATCTCTCCCAGCCATTGTTATTCCGGCTGGGCTCTCCAGAGAGGCTCCATCTCCGGTTCCATCTCCAGGAGGGCAGGGAAAATGGGGCTTTATCTCCTGCTTGAAAATTTTCCAGGCAGGAGCTGATTGCTGCTCTAAAACCCTCGGGAGGGGAGGTGGCAGCCGCTCCTGGGGGTCCCCACCCCTGCCTGAGCCCACCCTGTGGCCCATCCTGTGGGGGAAGCAGGAAATCCCAGGGAAGCTCAGTGCCTTGGGATCACAGCTGGACCTGAAGGGTCCCACAGAAGGGTTGGGGCTGGAAACTGAGCCTGGAAGCTCCGGGGATGTGGATTCCCAAAGCTCCATCAGCTCCTTGGCCGTGGGCTGTGCTCCAATATTGGATTAGGAGATAAGAGAGCAGGGACCTGGCAAGGTGAGGAGAGGATTCCAGCGCTCTGCCCCCAGTAATTCCCACCCCACATTTGCCAGGAACACAGCAGCAAATGTTTGCCTCTTCAACAAACAAACCAAATAAACACGACTGCCCCAAATTGCCCAGCTCTGTGCCAGGTCCTGCTGCAGATGGGCTGAGGGATGCCCACACCCTCCCTGCCACAGCCACGCCATGTGCAGAGCTGGCAATTCCCAGCACACTGAGATTTATTGATGCCACAGATCCCCCCTCTCCTCCCCTGCAGCTTCTCCAGGCAGAATGATTCCCAAATTAAATTGCAGCATTTTTCCCAAGCACTCACTCCCTTGAATACACAAAGCAAGGGAAAGAACAGAGTTGCAGTGGAGGAATTACAGGATGGGGAGTTTATTTATGCTTTTTTCTGCTTTAATACATGAAGCTGGGCTCTCCCTGCTCAGAGCTGTGAGGAAAGAAATTTGGGAGAAATCTGGGAGGAAACCCCAGCAGCTTCTCCAGGCAGAATGATTCCCAAATTAAATTGCAGCATTTTTCCCATGCAGCCGCTCCCTTGAATACACAAGCCAAGGGAAAGAGTTGCAGTGGAGGAATTACAGGATGGGGAGTTTATTTGTGGTTATTTGTGCTTTCAAACATGAAGCTGGGCTCTCCCTGCTCAGAGCTGTGAGGAAAGAAATTTGGGAAGGAAACCCAGGCAGACTCGGAAGGGGCTGTGGACAAGAGAACTTCTCAGAGAGCTTTTAGGAACGGAAAGAAATTTAAAATACACTGAAAAGATGCAACACAGCTTTAATGGCTGGCAAAAGGGAGCATGAAGGAATTAAGGGAACAAGCAGCAGTCCAGGAGGGGAAAGCCTTTCAGGATCTCCTTTCTAAGAGGGTGAAGGATCCAACCTTTTTGGCCTTGCCAAAAGAGGAAGCTCATTTTCCTGCTGCACTGGAGATGACACGCGGAATATTCTACTTGGATCCCTCCAGCCTCTGCAAAAACCAATTTCCCTCACACCAGCAAAACTGTGTTTTATTAACAGCAATTTGAGCTCTCCAATAAATCCCAGCCAGGCATAATTCCCCGGAAAAATTGCATGTCTGCATTGTTACTGCCTCCCTGCTCTTTGCTCGGAACCATTTAGGACAATACTGACTTGACAGAGTCTATTAAGCAGGATATTATGGGATGTGCCACAACTGCTGGTGTTAAACACTCTGGTCATTTCCTGGGCAATGGTCCCGAGCAGCAGGAGCAGCCAAGAGGATTCCCATCTACCTATCTATCGGTCCATCCATTAATCCATCCATCCATCCATCATCCATCCATCCATCCATCCATCCATCCATCCATCCATCATCCATCCATCCATCCATCCATCCATCCATCCATCCATCATCCATCATCCATCATCCATCCATCCCCCATCCATCCATCATCCATCCATCCATCCATCCATCCATCCATCCATCCATCATCCATCATCCATCATCCATCCATCCCCCATCCATCCATCATCCATCCATCCATCCATCCATCCATCCATCATCCATCCATCCATCCATCCATCCATCCATCCATCCATCATCCATCCATCCATCCATTCATCCATCCATCATCCATCCATCCATCCATCCATCATCCATCCATCCATCCATCCATCCATCCATCCCCCATCCATCCATCCATCCATCCATCCATCCATCATCCATCCATCCATCCATCCATCCATCCATCCCCCATCCATCCATCCATCCATCCATCCATCCATCCATCCATCCCCCATCCATCCATCCATCCATCCATCCATCCATCCATCATCCATCCATCCATCCCCCATCCATCCATCCATCCATCCATCCATCCATCCATCCCCCATCCATCCATCCATCCATCCATCCATCATCCATCCATCCATCCATCCATCCATCCATCCATCCATCCCCCATCCATCCATCCATCCATCCATCCATCCATCCCCCATCCATCCATCATCCATCCATCCATCCATCATCCATCCATCATCCATCCATCCATCCATCCATCCATCCATCCATCCATCCATCCATCCATCATCCATCCAGGTGAATCCAGGCTCCTGGGATGGGTGTGACCCCCTGGATGAGCCCAGGCTCCTGGGGGGCTCCTGCTGCTGCCCAGCCCCTCCCCAGGCACAGCAGAGCTGCCAGGACTCACCAGCAGCGCCCGTAGATCTTTTTTTAATTTGAAGAACGAACAGTTTCCAGGAACTGCTCCAAAGTTAGAAACAATATGATGCTGCTGGTGAATAAGTCATGAGGGCTGGAGCCTAAATCTACATATTTATGTGCACACTGCCTCATGCAGGGGGATGATTTGTATAATTTATACAAGTGAGAACACTCCCATGCCCCAGTGCAGCTCTCCCCAGGCTGGGCTGTGCCCCACAAAAGCCAAGCTGCCACCCCAAAGTCCTGCTTGAGGCTGGCACTGACACCCCAGCTTCCACCCACTGCCCAGGTGGCTTTTGGGACACCCAATCCTGCCCTCAAATCCATGATTTCCACCTGCCAGTGCTGCCAAAGCCATCAACAGGATGTCTCCTATTAGAGAAACTAAAAATATTGTCAGTCAATGATATCTCAGAGCAGGGAAGTCAGCAGAGATCTATTTTCATACACTTTCCATACCAACATTATTAATTTTTTTCCCCTTTTTTCGCTTTTTTAATTATTGAAAGTTTCTGCTTCAAGAAGCTCCCCCGTTCTCGGGGGGGGTGGGAAAATTATATCAAAATAGGCCTTTTGCTAATCTCTGCCTTTTAATGTGCACAGTTATCCTTGGCAAAGCTGGATCCCAGAAACATCAGAAAGTCTCATGTGCCCCCAGGGTCTGCCTGCCACCTCCCCACCACGAGAGCAAGCGAGCCTAATTAAATTGTAAAATTGCAACCAACACTTTTCCTTTATTTCTCCCTTTTTCACTCAGCGCTCGGCTGTGCCTTTAATTACCACCTTCAATTATGTGTCACTTCAAGGCCCGAGTTCTGCTTTTGAAAACCCTTTTTTGCTTCAGTCAGGGGGAAAAAAAACCTGTGGAAAACACAGGGGGATGGCTCAGGTGTGGAAGCCCAGGCTCCAGCTTAACTTTAATCTGTGCTTGAGTGCTTTGCAAGGCTCGGAGCATCTCTGTGCCTCAGTTTCCCCAACCACCCCTCTGCCCCTGGGGATGGCTTGATCCTTTTCTTTAGGATGTTCTTTTTTTTAGGATGGTTCTTTTCTTTAGGATGTCCTTTTCTTTAGGATGGTCTTTTTCTTTAGGATGTCCTTTCTTTAGAGTGGCCCTTTCCTTTAGGATGGTCCTTTTCCTTAGGATGGTCCTTTTCTTTAAGACATCCTTTACTTCAGGATGGTTCTTTCCTTTAGGATAGTCCTTTTCTTTAGGACCATTCTTTTCTTTAGGATGGTCCTCTTCCTCAGGATGTCCTTTTCTTTAGGATATTCTTCTTTTAGGATGTCCTTTGCTTTAGGATGCCCTTTCCTTTAAGATGGTCCTTTCCTTTAGGATTGTTCTTTTCTTTAAGATGGTCTTTTCTTTAGGATATCCTTTTCTTTAGGACAGTCCTTTCCTTTAGGATGTCCTTTCCTTTGGGATGGTCTTTTCCTTCAGGGTGTCCTTTCCTTTAGGATATTCTTTTCTTTAGGATGTTCTTGTTTTATAGGATGTCCTTTCATTCAGGATGTCCTTTCCTTCAGGATGTTCTTTTCTTTAGGGTATCCTTGTCCTTAGGACGATCCTTTTGTTTAGGATGGCACCATCCCTGCCCTGCCAGGACATGGTCAGACCCTCTGGGTGCCCTGCAGGGACCTGCAGCATCACAGGTTTGGGGGCACACAGGGATCCTCTGGGATCCTCTGTCCAGCAGGAAAAACGCTCCCAAATCCTTTTCCCCGTCCCCAGGACCCCCCTGTGAATCAGTTTAAAGCCTTTTCCCGAGGAAAGGCTCCCTGAGAGGCGGCTCCCCGGGCAGGAGAGGCCTCATGCCGCTCACAGGAGCACCGAGGGCTCGGCTGGAGATCAAACATCTCTGCTGGCCGCGCTGAGAGCCGGGGCTGCCTCTCGCAGCACGCAGCCTCCTCCTCCCCTCCCTCCTTCTGAAGCGCCTCCGGCCTTTCATGTCTGCGGCACTGCCCCCTCCCTGGCCAGGAAAATCCAGAAATGGGATTTAAACCGCTCTGAGATGCTCGTGGTGGCAAGGCAGAGCTGCCTGTGCCTGCACGGAGGAGGGAATGGGAAAAGGACATTGTGGTGGCTCTCACTGCTTCCCTCCATGCGGTGCTGAGCAGCAAAGGTTCAGGGACCATCCTGCCGCAGACAACTTTCATGGAAAATCCTTTCCTTAGGATTTTTCCTCCTGACAAGCTGAGAGGCCTCAGGAACAAAATGTAAACAATGGTTATCTGCTGCTATGGAATGTACAGGTGGATCTGCCTTCTGAAACATGGAGTCAGATCCTCGTCTCTTCCCCAGTCCAAGAACCCCTGTGAACACGGTCACACCCATGGAGCAAGGTTTGATCAAGGTCACACCATCCCAAGGCAATTCCCACATCCTGGGAGAGGTGTGGCTGTCCCCTGTGCTGGCAGAGGGGTGAGCACAGCCAGGGCCTGCAGGGAATCTGCCCCTGGTGCTCCTCAGGTCTGCTTGGCTCCCTCTCAGCTCCAGCCCCTGTGGGAGATGGGTTTCTCCATCCCAAACTCCTCCCTGGGCTTCCTTGGAAAGCTCAACCCTCCTGACCCAACTCCCGGTTTGGGCACTGCAGGTGGGCAGGTTCTACCTGCTCTGTCTCTCTTTCTGTGAGATCTGGGGGGGAAAAGAAGGAAAAAACTTATGCAAGGAGCAGAGAGGAAGAGGAAGGGTTCCCTAGGAATGAGTCCTTGGTGGCAGAAGAGGAAGGGGAGCAACAAGGATTAGCACAGACATGAAAATCAGGAGTCAGGAGTAATTAAAAGAGCCTGGATCACCTCTTAGGCCCAGAGAAACCCCTGATAATGGTCTGGGTGCTCATTAAAGAGATATAATTAGGACTCTGAAGTCACTGATGAGCCACTGCACATCCCCAGCACCACAATGCCCACACGGGCAGCTCCTGTGGCAGGCACACACAAACCCCTGCACAGCCCAAACCCTGACAGAGCCCACCCAGCCCCTCAAAAACAGAGCAGGGTTAGATGGGATATTGGGGAATCCTTCCCTCAGAGCTGGGCAGGCCCTGGCACAGCTGCCCAGAGCAGCTGTGGGTGCCCCTGGATCCCTGGAAGTATCCCAGGCCAGCTTGGAGATGCTTGGAGCACCCTGGGACAATGGAAGGTGTCCCTGCACACGGCAGGGGTGGAATGAAATTAATTTTAAGGTCCCTTCCAACCCAAACCTTTCCACAATTCCATGATTAACCCTGAGGGCAGCCCAGCCCTGCCAGGAGTGGCAGAAATAATTGCTCACCCCCAGCTCGATGTGACCCCAGCCCCACAAAGATGGGAGGAATTGTTTGAACACACAATGAAAACCCTTGCGTGAGCTTGAACCTAACAGGGTGTTGTGATGCCTAATTAATTTATGTCCAAAAGCACTTTGAGGGCATCAGATGAAAGAGATTATTATAGGATTGCACAGAGATCCTTTATCCCACAAGCTGGAAGTGGGAACAGCCCCGGCCATGCTCCCACTTTAAAGGGCACGGGCAATTAGCACAGAGCCCACTGATGAATAGCAGCTATTTTATTTTTTTCATGTTCTGGAAATGATGCTGCATCTTCTGGTGATGACACATTGTCCTGGCACAAGAGGACAGGGAGGAGGAGAAGTTCCTGGTGAAAAACAGGGAGCTAATTATTCCCTCCTGAAAGCCTGCAGTGAGTTTGGACCCAAATCCCCCTTTCCCTGCAATGCTCCTAGGAGAGTTTTCCTCTCTGAGCTGATTTAGGGTGTCTGGGGCTCTCCTAACGCTGCAGTTGTTTGAGGAGGGATAAAAGGGAACAGAGAGTTTGGGTACAGGGGTACACTGAGCTGATTTAGGGTGTCTGGGGCTCTCCTAACGCTGCAGTTGTTTGAGGAGGGATAAAAGGGAACAGAGAGTTTGGGTACAGGGGTACACTGAGCTGATTTAGGGTGTCTGGGGCTCTCCTAACGCTGCAGTTGTTTGAGGAGGGATAAAAGGGAACAGAGAGTTTGGGTACAGGGGTACACTGAGCTGATTTAGGGTGTCTGGGGCTCTCCTAACGCTGCAGTTGTTTGAGGAGGGATAAAAGGGAACAGAGAGTTTGGGTACAGGGGTACACTGAGCTGATTTAGGGTGTCTGGGGCTCTCCTAACGCTGCAGTTGTTTGAGGAGGGATAAAAGGGAACAGAGAGTTTGGGTACAGGGAGCTGCCCAGGGACAAGGACAGGGACAGGAGGCACCGAGGGCTGGCAGCTGCTCAGGTTTCCCTGCTGCTCCTGTGCCGTGCTGGTGGCAGGGTTTGTTTAACTGCAGCTCCACAGACAGGGATAATTTGTAGGTATGAAACCCGTCCTGGTGGGCGTTCGTTTTTGTTGGCTGTTTGTGTGAGCAGGCTGAGTTCCTCCTCCCAGGCTGACGGCTCCCAGCTGCCGAGACACCACAGGGAGGGCACCCATCCAGCTGGGAGCAGCGCTGCCCCACAGAGCCCACCGAGGCACGGGCAGCTCAGGGATGGATCCTCCTGCTCCCCCTCTGCCAGCAGGAAAAGTTCCCCCGAGTGCAAGTGGTGCCCACTTTTGTTGGTGGGATGGAGGATTTGGCTGCCTGGGGCCCCCCAGCACCCCACAGCGTGGGTTTCTGAGTGGGGAGGTGTCGTGGATGCAGTTGCCATGGCAAATTAAAAATTGAAACCCCCGTCAGGATGCAGAGGGAGCTAATGAAATAATTAACAAGCAGCAAAATGAAAGAGGAGGATCGTGGTGGGGCTTCTGTGGAGGGAAGCTGACCCTGAAAGCAAAGAGATGGAAAAAGCAGGGAAATAAAGCCCACCTAAATCCCAGTCTGAGTTTTGTTTTGCTTTCTGTCCAAAAAGCAGAAATGAGAACTCCAGGACACAGAGCACAGCTCCCTTCTGAGCCAGCTCACGGGGCAGAGGGTGAGGGACAGGCAGCCCTGCTCCTCCAGCATGGAGAGCCCTTGTGGCTCCACAGGACCTTCAGCCACAACTGGGATGGGGCATCTGAAAACTGAGGGGACACTGGGAGCGCTGCATTTCTGTGAGACACTGCCACAGAAGGAGCAGATTTAGACATTACGAACATCCCCACGGCAAAAAGGAACACCCAGAGCCTCTGTGGGGTCTGAGAGCCAGCCCTGAGCAGGGCCCTGGCTGGACACCCCATTCCCCTGCGAGCAGAAGGCTCCTTCCCACCCTGCCACGAAGCACAGCACCATTTATATCTCTGCACCAGTTTCTGCAGCACGGCGAGGCGCTCCCTCCGTCTCCCCGAGACACCAGTTGGCAGATCTGTGCTGTGAATGTCACGGCAGTCTTTCATAACAACTTCTCCCACCATCCCATCAAGTGCAGGGAGACGGGAGAACCATCTGCTGGGAGCTGAGCACATCCCTCCCTCGCCAGAGAAACCCTGACACCCTTCCCCGGGCCCACTCAGCCTCTCCCGGGGTGGAACAGCCACATTTGAGTCCCCCAAGTCTCTCCTTGGGGGGCAAACGGGTCCTTTTTGTCCCTCCTATGTCTACAGTGATGTGCTGGGGGTGACCAGGGGTTAAAGCAGCTCCCGATGGCTTTTTTGAGCCTTCAACTCTAAGATAATCTGGCAGGGAAAAGCATCAATAGGATTGTCTGTGTACAAAGCTCCTTCCTAAAACAAGGAGTGGCAGCACTTGGAGCCTGAGGGAGAAAAGACACTGTAATCTGATTTTCTCAGCAGGAGAGTGTCACTGCCCAGGGGACACAGGTCTGATCTGTGCCCAGAGCCAGGGGAGGCTCAGCTGGGCAGTGCCAGGGAGGGCTGGATCAGCTGCAGGGGATCCCAGCCCTGAGCCTGGTGCCACTTGGGCAGCTCCTCCAGCCCCTGTCACCCCCAGGCCGTGTCCCCAGGGAGGCGGGGAAGGGGCTGAACCAGCAGTAACCAAATTTTATCCCAGCTTGGAAAGGCAGAGAGAGAAGGACCAGGCATCTAAATCCACATACAAGGAAAAACAGGCTTCCAAATGCTTTTCAAAGCTGATTCAAAAAATGTTTCTTAAAGAAAACACTCGAACAGGAGTCGGGATCTTTGCAGGAGCACTGCGGTGGCAAAGCAGCAGTAGCAAGGCAGTTCATACCTGTGTTTGTACAGGGGGTGGAGGGAGCCAGGGCTGGAGTGGCAATTAGTGCAGGAGAGAAAAATCTCAGGGTGCTCCAACACAATTTTGTTGATGCTGTTGTGCTCAGTGTGAGCTGGGAAAGGCCAGTGTGGTCCTTGCCCCCGAGGAATGAACAGTTTCAGCACTTGGATAATGAGGAAAAGTGTTTTCTGAGGGAAAAGGAGTGAAATGCTTTTCCTCTCGTGAGGCACTTGCTTTCTTTAAGCTGCTTGCAACACTTTTCATAATTAAAATACCCCCATAACGTCACACAGTGCTTTTTGATGCTTGCTCTTTGATTTGGATCAATGAAAATGTCCTGGGAGCTTATGGCAACAGCCTCGCTCAGCATTTTCTCCACTTGAAAGAAACCCAAGAGGAAAAAAACATTTGTGGGTCTGCAAGAAGAAGGATTTTCCAAAGGGCTATTCCACACCGTGGAAAAAGGGAGTGATAATAACTTCACTCCTGAGTTTTCATCAAGGCTGATTTGCATAATTAACACTAAAATTAGTTGTTGTTCTGTCCTTTAGGCTGTATTGCAAAGGGAACCTGGTGAGAGCAGAGCTTTGCCCAAGGCAAGCTGGGTCCCCCCAGGGACGTCCCCAGGTCCCCAAAATGCAGCCACAGGTCCCTGGCAGAACCAGCACTGCCTTCATGCCTTGAGATGCCCAACCCTGAACACAGCCAAAGCCTGGCATGCCCGGGCACTCCCACAGTGCCCCGAGCAATGAGAAGAACCGTCGGATTCAAATCAAATTAATCAAACTGGAATCAAACCTTATGGGATTAGCACGGAAACCCGAGCGCTGCCGGAACAGGGAGCTGCCACCTCCGAGCCCTCCTCGGTTCTCTTTGGAATGTGCTCGTCTCCCAGCTGCAGAAATTGTGCTCAGAAGTGAATAATTATGAAAAGGGACTTTGGAGCCAAAGCAAAAAAAGAAAATAAAAAATAGCTCAGCCCCAGCTCCCAAACCCGCGAAGCCGGAGCCGCGCTCACGCTCCGGCACGCTCGGCTACACGAGGATTTTCATTTCACCCCCCCACCCCTAAACAAACTGTCAGAAATGTACTTAATGAGAAGATCTTCTGTTACAAATGAAGCAGTAATCTGTCAGAAGGGAAAATCTGCTGTAAAGTTAGAGCTCATCCCCTGACTCCGTGCCAGCACCAGCGCAGCGCTGGCGGGCGGCAGGGCCGGAGTGCCACCTACAGCGGCCGGGGGGAACTGAGGCATCCCGGAGCCTGCTGCCCATCTGAGCCTGCTGCCCATCCCGGAGCCTGCTGCCCATCCCGGAGCCTGCTGCCCATCCCGGAGCCTGCTGCCCATCTGAGCCTGCTGCCCATCCCGGAGCCTGCTGCCCATCCCAGAGCCTGCTGCCCATGCCAGTGCCTGCTGCCCATCTGAGCCTGCTGCCCATCCCGGAGCCTGCTGCCCATCTGAGCCTGCTGCCATCCCGGAGCCTGCTGCCATCCCGGAGCCTGCTGCCCATCCCAGAGCCTGCTGCCATCCCAGAGCCTGCTGCCCATCTGAGCCTGCTGCCCATGCCAGTGCCTGCTGCCCATCTGAGCCTGCTGCCCATGCCAGTGCCTGCTGCCCATCTGAGCCTGCTGCCATCCCAGAGCCTGCTGCCCATCTGAGCCTGCTGCCATCCCAGAGCCTGCTGCCCATCTGAGCCTGCTGCCCATCCCGGAGCCTGCTGCCCTCGGCTTTGGGGCTGCTTGCCCAAAAACAGCCTGGCGCTGCAGCTGGGAGAGTGGTGGGAACCGTGGCAGCGATGCAGGGCAGGTCATCAGCAAATAAATCATCTCCTGAACAAAAATAAGAGTTGTTTTTGGAGCTTGTGTTCATGATGGAGACTTCCAGAAACTCGTGTTGTGGGGTGTGGAGGGTCCCTTGTGTGCCTTCTTCATGAGGAAGAGTCAGGGCACAGGGCTCAGGTTCTGCACATGGCAAAACCCACCCTGGCACTGGGAGGAGGGGATGCAGTGAGAGCCACGCTAAGGCAGCTCCCAGAAAGATCTGCAGGAGAACATATGGTGTGTTTTTAAATGCACCCATAACATTTATTTAAAATACAGGCTCTAAAGCTTGCCAGCAAAGCTTAATGGCAGGAAAGCTTTCTTTATGCTGGAATGGCTGCTATTGTTTCACTCAAATCATTAGGCTCGTATTTATTTGGGTTTAGGCTAAACAAGTGGGGAGAGTGTTGCAGGCAGAGCTGCCTAGGATTCCTCTGCCTGCAGGATCCCAAATCCAACCTGGCCTGGTTCAGGGGGCTGCCAAACCTGTGTGTGTATCCAAGGTTCTGTGTGTACCCGAGGCTCTGTGTGTCCCCAAGGTTCTGTGTGTCCCCAAGGTTCTGTGTGTCCCCAAGGTTCTGTGTGTCCCCAAGGTTCTGTGTGCACCCGGTGTTCTATGTGCACCCGAGGTTCTCTGTGTCCCCAAGGTTCTGTGTGTATCCAAGGTTCTGTGTGCACCCGGGGTTCTGTGTGTGTACCCGAGGTTCTGTGTGTCCCCAAGGTTCTGTGTGTGCCCAAGTTCTGTGTGCACCCGAGGTTCTGTGTGTGTCCCCAAGGTTCTGTGTGTCCCCAAGGTCCTGTGTGTACCCGACTTCTGTGTGTCCCCAAGGTTCTGTGTGTGCCCAAGGTCCTGTGTGTCCCCAAGGTTCTGTGTGTCCCCGAGGTTCTGTGTGTCCCCAAGGTTCTGCATGTTCCCGAGCCTGCCCGCTGTCCTGACCAGCCCATCCCTGGCAGCCGCATCGCTCCATCCCGGGGATGAGTCAGGGCATGGCAGGCGGGCGGGGGCTCGAACAGAAGACAGCCGTGGCATTTCGGCTCCTCCGGCCGGCCCGGTGTGATCGGAAGCAGCCGGATTGCCGCAAGGCACGGGGGCACCCCCGGGATCCGTCCCCTCTCCTCCGCCTTCCGCCGCGCTCCGCCAGCATCTCCCGCGGGCACTGCCAGGACGCGCTGTGCCAAGGACAGAAAGGCCAGGAATAGCAGGAGACGGATTTCTCATCCCCCCGGTGCCACGGTGCCCGCGGCTGGCACAGCGCTGCTCTCCGCAGGTAGCTGGCGCACAGCCTCGGGCAGGTGACGCGTGGCGAGCTGTGTCCCTCGCTTTGTCCCCTCCTGCCAAGACGCTGGGAAGGGGCCAGGGGGAGAGCCCAGGGCTGGCTGCACCCCCAGCTCTGCCGCAGGGTCGGGGTTTGGCTGCGCACGGCGGTGCCCAAAGGCAGCGGCACCATCTAGAGGAGAAACGGGCCCCGAGCAGAGCTCACACACCCAGCAGGCACAGAGGCTGCGGGAAAAGGGTAACCGGGGCAGCCTGGTCATGAGTGAGCTGCAAATCCTTCATGGAGGCGCTGTGCGAGTGATTTCAGGGTCTCATGAGTGAGCCCAGACGGCTCCTCTATCCCAGAGAATGGGAACACGGGGAGAGGATTCACAGATCCTGCCTCTGCCTGCTTTACATGCTACTGATCTCTGGTGGCTGCAGGGAACAGGGCAAAGGAGAGGGGAAAAAATAAATTAAAAATCCCCAGCCTGCAGTCAGGCTGACCACACACCCCCAAGCTGGGAATCAACAGCCCTGAAAGCAATTTCATCGCTCAGCTGGACCTGTATTATTGCTCTCCCTCTGAACAGATGTGCCAGTGACACTCATGAATTATCCCAACAGAGATTCGAGGGGGTGAGGAAAACCCCCCCTTTTCCCATCCTGTGTGCCCGCTCCCCGTTCCCCACGGTGCTGAGGCCAAGCCCCTGCCCAGCATCAAAACAAGCGGCAGATTTCTGATCCCTTGTGCTGGGGATGTCTCCAGAGATTTTGAGGAGCAAACCCTCAGGGCCGTACCCACAGGTACCCAAAGGAAAAGGAGGCTGCAGTCCATGCTGGCAATACCCACAGGTACCCAAAGGAAAAGGAGGCTGCAGTCCATGCTGGCAGCACCCACAGGTACCCAAAGGAAAGGAGGCTGCAGTCCATGCTGGCAGCACCCACAGGTACCCAAAGGAAAGGAGGCTGCAGTCCATGCTGGCAGCACCCACCAGTCACGGATGGAGCAGGGAGTGCCCCGTGCCACCCACCACCTCTCCCACCCCCTGCCCTGTGGCAGCTGGATGAGCCCGTGCCTGGATTTGCGAGGCGTGTGAGAGCCTCACCCTCCCCTGCAGCACACGGGGATGGGAGCTCCGTTCCCACTGATTCCACATTTTCTATTCGCGCCGCTCAGGCCCCTGCCGGCTGTGCAAGTCACAAGGGAGCGTTGATCACATCCCAAACACAACCACTAACACGTCTCAGCTCTCAATCTGCCTCGTTTGCTGACACTGTTTTCTCCTCCTCCTCCTCCCACCAGCTCCTCGCAGCCGGTTCCTTCCTCCCAGCACGTAGGGCTCAAGCTGCTCCGGCTCTCCCGTCCCACGCAGGCACTCACAGCCCGAGGTGCTGCCCCCGCACATTCCCGTCCCTTCTCCCGAGCCCCAGCCAAGCAGGGAAGCCTGGCCGAGGGTCAGAGCCAGCCCTCACCCTGCACGGTGTGGGATGCAGCCAGGAGTGGGCAAAATGAAAAGTACCTCAGGTGATGGGAATGGGATTTTTTCCTCTCTCATTCTTCCTGGCCAGTGACAAGGATTTGTGTGTTGTTGAGCCACATTTTAAGTGAAGATTTTTAGCCCCACACTGTCCTCTCAGCATCTCAGTGGCCTGAGGGGTGCTGGAAGGATCAGAGAGGGTTTGGATCATCCTCCAAGCAGCCCAGACTGCTGCCAGGGGATTCAAGATGAGGACGAGGAAACACTTTAAAAGGACCACCAATGCCAGCAGCACAATCCCCATCCAGGAGAAAGCACACCACATTTTTCTTAATGCTTACTAGGACAGGATTTGATGCCCTGCTCTGTCTCCAAAGCTGTTATGGATCTGTTGTACTCAAGGCATTTGCAGGGCCCAGTCAACATTTCTCCATCACTGACAGCTCTGCAGGATGGGGGGCTGAATCTGACACTGCACATAGCCCAAAATCCCCATGGCTGGCCATATGTCATGGCCCTAAAAGACCCAGGAACAGCAGGAGGACACGTGGGGTGCGAGCAGCTGCACCTTGCATGAAGCTGGGGTGCTCCTGCCTGCACCTCTCTGGGCTGGGGCACTGGGAGAGCAGAATGAAGACTGGGGGAAAAGAAATACCTCAAATAACTATCAGCCTGCTCCAACCAGCCTGGAGCTGCTCCTGGAGTTCCCCTCACCCTGCAGAGCAGCAGGAGGCTTTGGCTGTGCACAGGCAATTCACTCTGTGCTGCTTTGCTGAGAAGAACCCAAGCCAAAGCATTGCACAGAGTCCCAGCCCAGCGTGGTTTTCCAGCCTGATGAAAATTCAAAACAGCGGTGATCTCTGGCTTGATCCAAAACTTATTTAAGGAAGTGTTTTAAGCACTGAACCAAACAGGAGCTGTTTGCAAATCCTTGATCAAAGCCGCTTGTGCAAAGAGCACTTGGCAACTGCAGAGGCATCTCTGGATGAGGCTGTGCACCCTGGCCCTGGTGGGACTGGGCAGGCAGCATCCCGTGGTGGCTCCCTGGGCTCAGCCTGCTCCTCAGGGACCTCGGGGACAACTCATTTCCATCGTGCTGCACTCCAGACAGAGAGCCTGAACCCCTGCCAGCTGCCCTGTTGTGAATTCACCGCAGAGAGGTTTCACTTGTTTGCAGCCAAGAGAGTCCAGGGATGCTAAAAATGGATCACTCCTTGAAGGTGATCTGAAAAGCTGAAGATGCCTCTTTAAAAAAGGCAGTTTAGAGCTAATGGGGGCTGGGACAGTGCTCAGGGTGGCCCTGCTGGGAATCAGGAGTTGCTCCACAGAAGGAATCCAGCAGCCTTTGCCTCAGAGGGGGCTGCAGGGATGCTCCTGGGCGAGCAGCAGGTCAGGAAAAGCACTCTGTAAATGCAGGACCCGGTAATTGCCGGTGGACAAGTCCATGGCTGTGCTGGGATTCCTCAGCAGACAGTCAGAGAAGCAGTAATGAGGGCAGCTGGAGCATGTTGTGTTTTCTTTCCCTCCCCCTGCCCCATTAAAGCTCTCAGCAACTGCAGCACAAAGTCAAAGCAGTTTCCTTTTGAAATATAAAGTGAGAGCAGCATCTCTGGCTTTTCTTCATGTAGCAGGGCAGGTATCTATCCCAAGGTACATCTTTGATCCTGCCCTTTAAATAAACCATTTTAAGGCTCACAGACCCCTTTTCATCACCAGCCACCTCGGCTCATGGCACCAAATGCCCATGTTTATATCCTGCCTCGTGGCTGGAATCAAAGTGTTGCTGTGGGAAACTGCACAGAGTTCATTAAAAAGTTTGTAAAAAAGCCTGGCTTTCTGTCCCTGAATGAATCCCCACGTGTTCAGGCGTGCTCCCAAGCCCTGAGGTGCAGGAAATATCCAAGGGCTTGGTGCCAGCATCAGCACTCAGTTCCAAGTGCTCATCCCAAAAGGAAGATGGGCAAGGTGGGCAGAGGTTGGTCCTGCTGTGACAACACCTCAGTGACCCCACAGAGACCAGAGCAGCGTGAGGAGCTGCTGCAACAAGAAGAGCTGACCTCGGGAATGCAGTGAGAGGTGGCCTAAAACACAAACGTGCTGCAAAACCCGGTGGGTTTGGGGCAGGAGCTGCTGCCTGTGGATGCTCATTCTGCAGCCCAGTGATGAGCAGTGGCTCTGGAGGGATCCCAGCTGTTAAAACCTGGGACAAAACCAGCACAGAGTCCCCGTTTGGTGTCCCAGTGAGCACCACAGCACCCAGTTTGCCCTTTTTGGGTAGGACCCACAGGTAAAAGAGCATCCCAGAAAAGCCACACCAGCTCTGGCTTCTCATATTCTCGTGTTCTCCTCGAAATCCCGGGAACTGGAGACAGAGCCGATAAGAGTCTGACACCTAATGGGCACAAGCAGAACTGTGACAAGCACAGGAGGCAGCTGGAAGCGTCCTTGAGGGAATACTGACAGCATTGCCCACAGCAAAGCCCGCGGAGATGGACAGAAAGGAGGCATTTGTGTAAAGAAAACTCTTAAAAGCCCACACGGCCCGTGCCCAGGATTGTAAACATGAAATATTTATCATTTAACCTAGATAGGAGTGAGTCATACAAAACCCATTAAAAGGTTCCAGGTACAGAATACGAGAGAGGGGATGTAATTTCCTTTGATATTTTAGAGGTCTCTGCCACATGGTAGCAAGAAAAGGTCAGGGTTACAGTTAAAACTCCTGGCACTAAATTGTGTTTTCCACTTTGTGTTCTTGTGCCAGATACACTCGGAATCAACAAGGAAAAGGGACATCTCTCCATGTCTCCCAAGGGACATCTCCCAAAGCAATGAGCTGTGCCCCACAGAGACCTTCAGCTGCACTTGGTGTAATGGTCAGTGATGAAAGGGAAGCATACCAGGTTTGACTCAAAAATGTTAAATGCATTCTGTAACCTGCCTCTGTGCTATAATTACACTTTAATTTCCTTCATGGAGTTGGTTGATTTCTTTCCTTAAAAAATTCTGTCAACCAAAGGTGATTTACAGCAACGATGTGTTCCAAGGCAAGACAAAGCACAGCTTCCAGGACTGGGCTCCACCAAAAACTGCCCTTGAACCTCCTCCTGCCTCAGGTGCTGCTTCCCTGGGCAGCATCCAGCCCTGCTGAAAGGCAGCTCAGACTATCTCTGTTCCATTCAGAGGGTAAATAGAAATGTTCGATACCCAGCGCTGCTTCCTGGCAGCTTTCACAGGCATCTCTCTTCCCTTTTTTTTTTTTTTTTTCTTTCCTAAATTAGATCTTTCTATTATAACTTCAAGGCCTCATGAGTCTCCTTGGCATTTATTAAATAACAACTAAAGTCTTCAATTTGCCATGTTACTACATGATCCAGTTGTTCTCTATCTAATAAATCATCTGAGATCAGACTGAAGGAGCTGAACAGGGCAGGGAGATGTTGGAGCAGGGCCAGCACTGAGTGTCCTGAAGTTCAGTGCAGCCATGTGAGAAATGGACCTTAAACACTGAGGGTGAGCGAAAATCAGATTGGGTTCCATTCACCTCCTTTCTCTGCTGCTTTTCCCCCCAAAAACTCAATGTTCACAGCAGGATTGTGCTGTTATAAATCAGTTTTGCCCCAAAACCCAAAGAGGTGCTTGAGGAATGCAAAACTGTCCCCAAGAGGGGAAAGGTTTTATGGAATCTGAAGTTATCAATTTCCCTCCTGTCCCAGACATGGATGTGCCCTCAGCCAGCATCACTTGTGACCCATATTCCCAAAAAACAGCACCACAGCAGACGTGGCTGGTGTTTTAACATAGCTCCATGTAGGAATATTAATTGGCCCTGAAGCCACAGGTTACCCAACAACAAAATCTGCCCAGTGAGTCCTTTTACTCCTGCTAATGTGGTTTTAATCTTGTCCTTTCTCTTGCTGGGGAAAAAAAATAACACAAGCCATTGCCTGAGCTCTGATTCCAGGCTCTGAGGTATCCAGAGGCACCTGTAATGAGCACCTACCCCTGCAAACAGGAGCAGCACATCCGGAGGTCAGGGGAGATGTTTCATTTTGGAAATGTGAACGTTCCCCTGCCATTCCAGCCATTCTAACGAGGGGTCCAATTAGTGCTCCTGACTTTGACATCCGTCCACTGCCCTCATTTCTGCCAAGATCAGGGATCAGGAAGGCAAATCACCCCTAATGGCACCTCTGCTCTTCTTTCAAGTCAAAGTGGCACACAGAGCCACAAATGCCACCTCGGCTGGGGACAGCAGAGCTCTCCAGCAGCAGCAGCAGCCTCCCCCCTCCCAAGCAACTGCATGTGCACAAAAACATTTATCAGGCTTCTGGCCGCAGCTTTGACTTTAATTTTATTTTAAAAGTGCATTCACATGTAAATTGACTTGGCCCGGGAGGATACATGAATACAAGAGCCCTTTCTTCCCTCTGCCGCGGCATTAGGGAGGAATATGGTGAGCGAAGCAAAGTTTCCTCACCTCCAGGCTGCAATTCTGCAGTGAAGGAAAAGCAAGTCCATTGTTTCCTCCTGCACACAGATGCTGGCTGTGCTGTTTTCAGCAGTCTCGTTCAAGCGAGCCAGATCAGAACATAAAAGCATGTTACATATCCCAGGGACAAGAACACACAGGCAAATGTCTTATCGGCTCTGTTTTATCTGTTGTAAGAGCAAGAGATAAATTAATACAAGTTTGTAACTGTGTCTGATGGTTTGAAACATGGTCCTGCCCCACATTCCCAGAGTCAGACCTGGTTTGGTAGTAGAGGATTTCTTTGGGTGAGGAAAAAAATTAAAATGTGAAGCTGGAGTTGAGGAAAGGGCACAGAAATACATGTGCTCCCCAAAACAGGAATCTCCGGGATAAAAGTGGTGGAAATCTGTTCCTCACCATATCTTGCCATAGAGTGAGCACAAAAAGAGTGCAACATTCTCAGTCACCCCATTTCCAGGTTGAGACCCCCTCTTACCTGTTGTTCCCCACTCTCAGCCACCCCATTTCCAGCCTGGGACCCTCCTTAGCTGCTGTTCCCCACTTTCCATCACCCATCCTGAGCTTTTGATGACACCCAGCCAAAAGATGCTGATTTCCACTGCAGCATCACAGGTGTTCCAGCCCCACGGGGAAACAAAACACACTGACAAAGTGAAAACAGGCATCACTTTGGGTTGAGGCACCAGGGTTTTGTTTGCCAGAGATGAGGAATGGAAATGCTTGCGCAGATTTATAGACTGAGAGGCGTGACTCACTCTGTGTGTTTTAGGAATGAGCAGGTTGAAGCGGGTGTCCCGAAAGGAAGCATCTCACTGCTCTGGAAGGACAGGGATGATGGCACAGGGTTGGCACTGTATCCTCGGGGAAAACCCGCTTGCCAACAAAACAGGGATGAATTCGAGCGCTAAAACTTTGCTGTTTCGCTGTGTGAAACCTCCAACAACCCAACCGCTCCAGGAGCCCCAGCACTGACCGCTTCAGAGGCCTTGGCTCCCTGCACCTCACTTCTCATTCTGCACCCCAAACTTTGCACCTGGGACAGCCAAGTGTTGCATCCTGCCCATATTTTGAGTTTCCCCCACTCTGGCACCCCGAAGGCAGCGGATGGATCATCCCCTGCTCTGCGCATAGCTCTGAGACGAGACCCGAGCACAATCTCGTTCTTTCCGCCGCTGTTTTGCCGGTCCGCGCCGGGACCGCGGTCTGGAGCCCGGCCCTGGCCGCGGGGCTGCTGCAGGAAGCCGCGGTGCCCCTTCCCCCGGCGGCCCTTCCGTTACGATCGTTACCGGGCTCCCTTCGCCCTGCCTCCCTCCCTCCGCTCCGCGCCGGCTCTCGGGGCCAGCGGCCGCCGCCGCCTTTGTGCCCCGGCCCGGTGCGGTCCCTCCCCGCCTCCCCGCCGGAGCCCTGCGGCGCATGCCTCCCGCTCCCCGGGGGCAGGGAAGGAAGCGCCGCCCGCCCCTGCACCAGCGCGGCGGGCAGCGGCGGAGCGGAGCCCGGCGGAGCCGACAGCCCGGCCCGGCCGCCGCCGACCCCCGTCGCCCCTGTCGGCCTCCTCTCGGCAGGTGAGCGGCGGGCGGGGGGGCGCGGCCGGGCCCCGCCGCGCCGGCGGCCGAGGGAGGCCCGGGCCCGGGTCCGGGGCGGCGGAAGGCGGGAAGGGGGAGCCATGGCGGCGCGGGCAGGGCCCGGCCGGCCGCGGGCAGTGGGCGCGGCGCCCCGCGGGGGTCCCGCGGGCGGCGGCTGCGAGCGGCCCCCGAGGGTGGGGGGCCCGTCAGAGCCCGTTCGGGGTGCTCTCCGAGCTGGGGGTACCCCCGTGTCCCTTCATGGAGCCTCTGTGGGTGCCCCCCGGGTTGGTGTCGCTTCATGTCCCCTCATGGAGCCACTATGGGAGCCCCCCTGGGTTAATGTCGCTTCACGTCCTCTCGTGGAGGCACTGTGGGTGCCCCCCGGGCTGGTGTCGCTCCATGTCCCCTCAGTGAGCCTCTCTGGGTGCCCCCCGGGTTGGTGTCCCCTCACACACCCGCTGAGTTAGTGTCCCCCCATGCAGCCCCTGTGGGTGTCCCTTCATTTTCTCTCAGAGTTACACAGGGTACCCCCCTCCTTCTATGTGTGTGTCCCCTCATTTCCCCTCAGATCCTGTCTGGGTGGGTGTCCCTTCATGTCCCCTCACACCCTCAGTGTGTGTCCCCTCATGTCCCCTCACACCCTCAGTGTGTGTCCCCTCATGTCCCCTCACACCCTCAGTGTGTGTCCCCTCACACCCTCTGTGAATATCCCCTGGGTGTGTGTCCCCTCATGTCCCCCCTCAGGCAGCACCCAGGTGTCCCCTCACGATCTCCTTGGGTGACCTGGGTGGGTGCTGGGACACAAAAATTCACCCCAATCTTGTGTAATTCATGCAGGACCCCCAGTTCAAGTGTGGGGTAGTGAAGGCACCTGCCCCTTCCCTGAAAACTGTGGAAATAGGTTAATAGGAAAAACGTTGGGTTTTATTTTTTAATGAAGCTGGGAGCTAAAGTGTGTTAATTATGTTGCTTCAAGGTAATGAGGTATCCTAATTTCTGTCTTTTTGATCCTTAGCTGCTTATTACAAGGAAAAATGTTTTTAATTTATATTTGCCCAAGCAAAGATGAAGAATTGTCTTCCTTGGTTGTCTGTTACCTTACTCTCAGTAAATAAATACAAGTTTTAAAGAGTTTAGAGTCATTAATCCTTTAAAATATTTAATACCACTGATTAATTTGAAACCAGAACTAGAGAATAATTGACAAGTGCAAGGTCAGGGAGGTTTCAGAGGGAAAATTGTGTCCCTGTACGTTGGCAGAGTCCAGTGCCACTGCAGTTGGGACTCACTGCGTTTGTGTGGAGCCATCCAACTGCAGTAGTTTTTGGGAATTATTGTCATCCCTCAATCCTACCAAATGATGCTGCAGGTGAAGCCTTCAACCCTCATGGGACCATGTGGAGGTGGTGAACTCTGTGGGGTGTTAACTGGAATTTTGTGGGTGGCTTTTTCCATTCTTCCACAAACCGAAGCTCGTTCTGTCTGCAGTTTCAACTGGAACACAAAGAATAGCTCCTAATCTTCATCCTGCTTTTGTGCACTCCCCAAGATCTGTGTTTGCCAAGAGCTTTTATCCTGCAGTGAGGCCGGATGACTGATGTCTCGGGGTTATTGCTGTAGAGTGTGTTTCAGGAAGAAATAAGTTCCCTTTCCTTCTCTCTCAGCTGCCCCAAGTCCCTCAGCTGTGTGTGTTTAATGCCAAGTCAGATCCAGTAAAAGCTGTTTTGGAATATTGTGTGATCCTCTGCTCTCTGAGGAGGAGTTGGTTTGTGTCCCACCATCCTGGATGATGGTCCAGGTTTCTCCACATCCACCCATCCTGCACCATGTGGACACAGCCAGTGCTGCTTTCCTATGAAAGCTGGAAAGCTGAGCTGCGTGATCCTGAAAAAGGGCAGTTATGCCAAAGGAAACAACGAGCAGAGTATTTTGCTGAGTTCTCCACTCCCACTATGAAAGAATTCCTCAAAATTGGTTTTCCTCTCCTGCCACAAAGTTTTCTGCAAAAGTATTCAGTGCGAAGGGGATTGCACACACCAGTGCACTGAATACCATCACAGTGGGTCTTGGTGGGTCTGGGCAGTGCAGCATTATTTGGGAGCACATTATTTAGAAGCACAGGAAGAGTTTCAGAAGTGAATTACCTGAATTTGGTTATGATTTTGCCAGAAAATACTTCAAACCATAAATGATGAGCTCTGCCTTATCCCCAGGGGCAGTAGTGACTGATTTACCCGTTCAAGTGATGTTGAGGAGTAATTCCTGTGATTATCTGGCACAGTAGTTCTGAGTGTTAATAATTTACAGTTTATGTTACCAGGATTATTACTTGGAATTTCTGGAAGGAACACACTTAATAAATAATTTCCTTTTTTAATTGTTTTAGGATGGAGGAGAGACCGGTCTGAAAATCTGTTCCACGGTGGACTTTGCTGTGGTCTGCTAGAATGTTCCTTATGGATGCTCCTCCTCTGGTAGCTCTTCAGACAAAATGGGAGTCCTTTGGGCCAGCAAGGAATTGTAGATACCCCGTGTGCTTCCCTGAGTCCGACAGCAACGTCACCAGAACCTCCGTGAGCGCCAAAGTTCAGATGATCATAAACAACCTGCAAAGCCAAGAGCCTGCCCTGGGTATGAACAATGAGTGTGGCTGTGTTGTGCAGAAGAAACAGAAGGGAGAAAAAGGCAGCAGTGCCAGAGTCACATCCAGCACCACGCTGCTGCAGAAGCATCCTCAGTACACCCAGTGTGGGTGCCCCGAGGATTCTGATGGCAGCGAAGTGGAAGGGAATGTAGAGTTCGAGACTCTGCTGCTCGATTCTGACAGCGACGATTCTGTGGACCGAGGTATAGAGGAAGCCATCCAGGAGTACTTGAAAACAAAAAGCAAAAGTGCCCAGTCGTTGCCAAGGAATGCAGAGCGTTCTGGGAATGTGGGCAGAGACAAAAGGTTTAAGAGGGAGTTCTCCCAGAACAAAGTGGCTAGTAACCTCCTCCCCGTGAAATTTAATGCAGAGATGCTCTCTGAAGAGTACCTGTCTGACCACCTGGGAATTGGGAAAAGAATCCAGCCTGCTTCCCCTCAGAGCATCAGCAGCGATGACTCCTTTGAACAGAGCATACAAGCTGAAATAGTGCAGTTCTTGAATGAGAAGAAGCAGCAAGAAATTAGTAAATGTGTTACCGAGGAGGATAAAAAAGATTCCCGTGTGAGATCTGTCCTGAAATGCAACAAAGAAGCAACAAACAGAACAAACTGTGGTGCTATAAAGCAAGGTTGTAATGCACTTCTCCTGAGACACCATCCCAAGCTGCAGAAATCCAGTGCCCAGTCCAAGTGTTTGCAGTCCAAAATCCAAGCAGAGCCCAGTGATTTCAGCCAGGTGAACCAAGCTTATCTAGAAATGGGCACTGCCAGCCAGCCCTGGCTCGTGGAGGAGGATGAGGGAAGTGCAGCTCATTACTGGGAGCCAAGGGAAGCACTCATCCAGGAGAGCATGCACACATCTGACTCGAGCAGTGATGATGGCATTGAAGAAGCCATCCAGCTTTACCAGCTGGAGAAAATCAGGAAAGAGGCAGGTCATGCAGCAAACTGTGTCCCTTTGCAGAGGGAACCATTTGATCCAAAGGGTATGGCAGACATTTCTGCCAGCCTGACAATTAGCTCCACAAAAAGTGCCTCACCAGAAATCCATAAAAACCCTACAAGCAACAAGAGAAAAGAAGTTAATTCCAAGTCAACAGGATTAGAAAGCACCAGCAATGACTTTAATAAGCTGTTTAAACCACTGAAAAAAGCCAGACATTTTGCACTTCCAGAAAACAAGATTACTGCTTGTGAGCTCACATTGCAGGCCTCTTGCAGAGCAGACACATCTGCAGAACTCATGTGTGCAGAAGCTATCCTGGATATTTCCAAAACAATCATGCCATCCCAAATGGGAAGTGACAACAAATCCCTTACTGCAGACTCTTTCTTTTCTCCCCAGCTTCTCTCCTCCTCCCGTTGTGAAAGTGACAGCAGCCTTGTGGACAGTGATGACAGCATAGAGCAAGAAATCAGGGCTTTTTTGGCTCTGAAAGCACAGTCAGAGAACCTTGGAACAAAACCTCCCAGCCTGTCACGCTCCATGCAGATGCCTTTGCCTTCTGATCCAAACAGCCTCACCGGGACTCTTGAGCCTGCTCTGCCCAAAACACTGAAATTATCCCTGAGTCGGAAAAGGAGACTTAAAAGGGAAGGCAGAACAGCAAAACAAGGGGGGTCAAAAGTACCTGAGCAGCTGGAGACAGGACTTTTCCAGCCAGGTCACCATTCCAAATTCCCAGTGCTCCAGGAGGAGCCAGCCCTGAGCAGCCCCACAGAACTCCGGGATGCTCAGAGCAATAAAGACCCGAGGCAGCAGCAGCTGATGTCTCCCAAATTGTCTGGCTCTGATGGCAGTAGATGTGTGCCCTTGGACTCTGTAAATCCTTTTCTGCAGGTTCAGAGTAGCACAAAAAAACCTGTCAAAAACCCCATCCAAACCCCAGAGAGGGAGGGGTCAGGTGATGAGAGCAGCTCTCTGGACAGTGATGAGGACCTGGATAGTGC
The DNA here is from genome assembly GCF_027887145.1 of Ammospiza caudacuta. Taxonomy (NCBI): domain Eukaryota; kingdom Metazoa; phylum Chordata; class Aves; order Passeriformes; family Passerellidae; genus Ammospiza; species Ammospiza caudacuta. The sequence goes on along the minus strand of NC_080613.1, from coordinate 2,803,619 downwards.
CATCAAGGACCTGTTACAGTCTAAAAGGAAGTTAAAGAAGAAATCCAAGGACCAGAAAGCTCAGTGCAAGAAGAAAGTCAGATTCAGTGAGACAGAAACTCAGCTGCTGGATGAGTTCAGTGGCCTCCAACAAAACGAGTGGAAATGTAAAAATCCCTCACTGCTAAAAAGCTGCCTCTCAAAACCTAGGAAAGCTGTGAGGGAGAATGCAGTCAGGAACCCTCCAGACAACATGAAACTTCCCAATGACAAGCCAGAAACCATGAAAAACTTGGAGTCTAACTTACAGCTTAAAAAAGGCAATAAACCTAAACCAGTTTCAAACCAGCGGGGGGCTAAAAATAGGAAATGTGCTTTCCCAGCTGTGTCAGATGCCAGTGACAGCAGCTCAGTGGACAGTGATGACAGCATTGAGCAGGAAATCAGGAGGTTTTTGGCAGAAAAGGCTAAAGACTCTGCAAGCAATTCAGAGATGCAAAAAGGTGATGCAAGTCTGGACCTACTTAGAGCAACCAAACAAACTGGTAATAAAGGAAAAGCAAAGCAGCAGCCGGTGGAAAACGAGATTGACCTGGTGCTGGGTCAGAGTAGAAAGACTGAGGCAGCTCAGCAAACTGAGGAGGTGAAGAACTCTCAGAGAGCAGAAGGGAAAAGTGCAATGTTAGCTGGCAGTGGAAAATGTGCTTCCTCTGCAGAGAATGTTCCTACTACTGGTCAGTCAAAAGCTAAGCAAGGACTGGGGGGGGTCAGAGGTGGTGCTGCTGAGGAGTTACCTGGGAGTGCAACAGGTAAAAGGAATGTCCATAACACAGAGCCCCCAAAACCCAGCAGAAATGAAGGGTGTAAAGTGAGAAAAGTCATGAATGCAAAGCCCAGATCTAAGAGGAAGAATACCTTCCAACTGAAAATCTCAAGTAAATTTATTGCAGGTCTGAAATATGCCCGGGACAGGAAGAAATCGATGCTTTTGAACAAAAAGCAGAAAGCAGAGCGTTTGCTCAGCCAGAGCAGTGCCTTGGGAATGGAGACAGCTTCCCAGGACACAGATGTACTTAACCCCTTGCCAAAAGGGGAAATTACACCAGCAATAAAAGAACCCAGTTCTTCTCAGAAACTCATTGTGGGAGGGGCGAGTCCCCATGTGGCAGAAAGCTGTGCAGGAGCTGGGTGTGTCCAGGAGGCAGCTGAGGGTTGCAGGAAGGCTGATGCTCCAGGGGATCAGTCCCAGTGCAGCCTTCCCTCACAGGAATGGAGTGTGGCTGCAGGAAAAGCTGATAAGGTTGGCAGAGGAACCTCCAGAGCTGAGAACACCCAGATGTGGATCAAGGAGGGAGATATCCACCAAGGCAGCTGGGCTGACCCCACTGCAGATCCCCCACACCCTGAGTGCAGTGTGGGAAAAGCAGATAAAGCCAGCAGAGAGCCAGCTCAGCACAGTGCTCAGGTGGACAGTAAGGGAGGGAATAACCAGCTGGACAAGAGGCCAGATCCAAGTTTAGCTTGCCCAAGGCATGAATTCCATGTGACAGCAGCAGCAGTGCATGATAGTGGAGGAGCACGTGCAGATAACAGTGTGCAGATGTGCATTAAGGAAGAAAAAGCTGACAGGCAGGGAGAAATTCAGGTATCCAGCTCCAAAATGGAAGGAAAAATACCTGTCCTGCAGAACAGGGAAGCTGCTAGTGAAGTACACCAAGGACAGGAATTTTTAACCAAAACCTGTGCAAAATTTACTGACCTACCTGCAGGGGATTGCCCAGGTTCCCTCCTGGGAAAAAAGGTTTCAAATATGTAAGTACTTTTTTTTTTTTTACACTAGCAGTCTTTTTATAAAATAACTGTGATTGTAATTACCTTGATAAAGCTTGAGAGACGAAAGGAGAGGCAGTGGGAGATGCTGATACCTGTATATCATAAACACACTAATGTGAAAATAATTCTATTTAACAGGGATATCACGGATAGGCATTCGTAGCTTTTGTAGAATTTTGTAAATTATTTAAAGTGCTCTAAGGAAATATTTTTTATAATGATTTTTAGGGCTTGCATTCCTACAGGATGCTGTAGTTACTGTAGATAAGATATTGGCTAATCACACTTTAAATTATGAGGCCTCTAATTGTCTCTCAAAGGGAAACCTGTTTGCGCACAGAATTTATTTGGGAGCCTGTTCAGAGATCCTAGGGAAGCACAGCCTTGGATAGCTATGCAGATGTGACACTGGCCACATCCCAGCTGCCTCGGGACAATCCTGTGGGGTGGGGTTTGCTGGAGCTCAGTTTTCCCACCCTGAGGACTGTGGGATGAGGTCCCTGAGCAGAACTGGGGGTGTGGAGATCCAGCCTGGAAGACACAAATGCAAATTCAGGTAAATCAAGTGGATGGCTCTGTCTGCACCTCCTGTGCAAAGAGATCTCAGCAGCTGCTCAAAGTCCTTTTACACACCCAGAACCTCCTGCTAGCAATGATTCCAAGCACAATTGCAGTCCAAGACAAGTGAAGGAGTGTGTCTGTTCAGACAACATGATTTCCCTGGATTTCCCTGGATTTCTGTACTGTTGGGCCTGCAGGGCTCAAACAATTCCTGTTATTCTCTACTCTCTCCTTTTGATGCCCTGCAGTTACCCAGAGATGTCTTTTGGTTTCCTGAATGAACTTTCTGGAACTGAGTGCCCTTAACTTTCCTTTTTCAGAAGTGGTTTTTAAAATGTTACATTTCTGTGAACTTTTCACTGACAATTTTGGTGCAATAAAGCAAAGCTGGGTTTGCTGTAGGAAGTCACAACACAAACGGATTTTTTCAGCCACGTATATTTTCAGCACTGTTCTTTCTTCAGGCTCTTTCTCTGCCTCCGTTTCCAGCAGCCAGAATAAAGCAATTTTTCACTACTATCTTTTTATTTGTACTGACTTTCAACGGGATTGAAGTAGCACATTCACATCACACACACAAAAAAGTGCCCCCACACTGGTTTCGCTGCAAATTCAAAAGGTGTAAATTGGAGCTGTTGGCTCTTTCATTTTCATTTTTGTGTTGTGAAGTCCTTGGAAGAGTTTGTTCTCACATCTTGTCCCTGTGAATTGATCTGATATTCTCTTTGTCTGCTCTTCTGCAGAACTTCTCAGCCAAACCACCACTTGGCATCACTTTGTTTCTCAGTCACTTGAGGAGTCTTCCTCCAGGCTGGCCTTAAACTTGCAAAACGGAGCAAAAGCAGCCAGGACTGGATCCAGAGTCCCGTGGTGTCCCTGGTGTGATGCAGAATGTGGGCAAAATACGGTGTAGCATAGAGTAGTGACTGTGGCATGTAGAGAAATAAACATCTTGGTGTGTTCATGCTGTCGTGCAGCTGCGTTTGAAACATGTTCCTAGTGCTCACTTGGCATTTCTGACTGTCCAGCCACCTTTCTGTAGCCCTGGGGTTGGTTGGCCGGGTTGTTTAAAGGTCAGTGTGTTAATTCATCTCCATTTTGTGGTAGGATACCTTGGACAAGTGTTTTTTTCCTTAGCTCAGTGCCTGCACTCCCTCTTCACAGGTTTATCTTTTGCTCTGCCTTGATTCCGTTGCAGGATTTGAGCCTTTTGTTTGGAATAGGTCAATAGGCTGGTATTTTAAACTAGAAGTTTTCCAAGTACCTTGCTTTAAAAGGATTAAACTGTATACTTAATTTTCCTAGAGATGTTGGAAGCACTCTGTACTGTTTGTATAAAAAGCTGAATGTTTCTTCTCAAAAGTTTTCAGTAAATCCACATTAAGACTTCAAAGGTGTCTCGTGCCCCTGTTGCTGTGTCTGTGTCCTCAGTACCACTCGTGACCTGATCCACTCCCAGTTAAAATGCAATTCCAGTTACCTTGTGCTTTAAATAAAACCTGATTTCAAACAGCACTTTTTTATTTTAATTGATGAACTTGATTTGTATATAGGAACTGGTGTACATTGCTGAGTTTCTAATGTTTAATAAATGGGGTTCTGCCCATGGACCGTGCATCTGGAGTGTTCCTATGGTTTGTGTCATCATCTTGAGTGAGTAATAATTTCTATGTTCCCTCTTCTTCCCTCCTCACTGAGGATGTCATTAATTCTTTGTAACAAAAACTGAAGGAGGAGAATTTATAAAATACAAAGGGTTGGCTTTTGGGAGGTGAGAATGGTGCTTGTGGTAGCAGAACCCCAAGAGATTTTTTTCCTGGTGTTTGATCAAGAAGTGGAATCTTTGCTTGTGTAATTGGGTGTGTGTCAAGGAGCATCTCTGGAATTGAACAGCCAAGCTCCAGTGGCAGTGTCTTCATCCTGGCCCAGTTCTCATCACTTGTTCAGAAAAGAGAAGTCTGGTGGTTTGCAGCAATAGGAAATCCCTCTTACACATCACTAAAGGCTGAGCAATAAAAAATATTATTTTGAGTGGCAATAAATTCCCACACGTGGTACCAAGGCTGCAGCACGAGTCTCTCAAGGCTGAATCTTCATACCAGCAGTTCCAAAAGCAATTTTATTTCCTGTTCATGGTGCCCATGAGAGCCCCAGGGAGGGCACAGAGTGGGCACAGCCTGCACAGCCCTGCTACTCCATTGCCAGCCCTGGGGAGTGTCCAGAAACTCCTTTTCCTATTTCTCCCACCCTCCTGAGACACCAATTAATTATAATTACTGCAGTAGATACAGGGAGCCATAAACCCAGCTCTTCCAAAGCTTATTAAGTTACCTTTTTTTTAATGAGTGCAGGTTCATATTTTTAAAAAAAGCACAATGCTCATTTTTCTTTCCAGTCAGAGCCCAAAACTTGTTAATTTAGATATTAATGCTTAAACCACTTGGTGTTTTTGATTATGGCTCTGGTGAGTTACAGATCCTGGCTGCAGTACCACAGCTGGCAGGTAAATCTGAACAGAGGTTTATTGCTTCATTTTTTACCCCAGTGACTGGTTTTGGGTGCTTTGGGAACAATCTTCAAGGATCCTCAAGGGACAGCAAGGACTCCCTTAATTTTTTTATTCCCAGTTCTTTGCTGCTGTTTTAGGAACACGTGTTTTGACATGTAGCTGCTCTTTATACAAGGCAGGAACATCCCTGCCCCCGTTTCTTTTATTAATGTAGCTTTTCAATTTTTCATCCCTTCAGTTGGTGATAGTTCAGCCTCACTTAATTTCATCTGCAAATGTGAAAATCTTCCTTTCAAAAGACAGAGTAGAAAGAGATTGTCTGAGGTAGATCCTGTGTGGTAAAATGAGTCATTTTTTGGAGGGTATTTTGAATTTGTACAGGTATTTCTTTTTTTAAAAGTGCATTTGGTTTAACCTCTGAACACTTAGATACACTGCACGCCACTCTTCAAAGGATCTGGTTCCAAGAATAAAATTAAATTAAAATTGAGGCAAGAAAGAAGAGGTGGGTGTTTTCAGATGGAGTGGGAAAATATGTGACAGAATCCACTCTGTTAATATTTTTATGAGGCAGCCTTATCCCTAAATTATGCCACCTGCAGAAAAATCAGTGGATAAAAATACACGTAACATTGTCACAACTATTTCTATTGATGCAGCACTTTGTTATTTTCTCATTTCAGGAGAAGAAAGGGAAGTTCTAAAGAAGCTCCAGGTATTGTCTAGAGTCTGATACGAGGATCACAGCAAATGGAAGAGGGTTGCTTATTTATTTTCAGATGTTAAATCTTTGAAATGTTAACTTTTCAGGCCCATTTCTGCTCAGTTTATTTACCTGTTCCAATTTATTATTTTTGGTGTGTTTGCAGCTGGAGGATTTACCCAGCTCTTACCACATGTCACAAACAGGGAATGGTTCTGACATGTGAAGAGTATCAATTGCAGTAGTTTGGACATAATGTTCCACTCATTATTTATATTTTTGGCAAACAGTTTGAATAATATTATGCTTATTTTTAATGTTTTGTTACACCTATAAGATGGGACTGTTTCTCATCCATAAACAGGCAGAGTAGTTTCTCTTAAAAACTCATTTTTAAGCCAAAAATGTTCGGGTGCTCTTTCAGTGCACTCACTGTCCAACTGATGCAGTTTTTTTGCCTGTACCTACAATTGTTCCAATAAAACTTTTAAAATAATCTTCTTCTTGATTACTTGTCATTATTTGAATAATTTCTTAAAACTTTGTAGTTTGGACACAGAAGAAACATGAACTTTCTACAGGAAATCCAAAGCATTCATGAATAACTCTGGAAAACTTAGAGATTGATTATGCAATAAAGACTAGAGAAGCAGTTTAGATCTTAATTTTTAATGATAGGTAGTAAATAAGGCAAGAGTGTAAAGGATCACTAGTGACAGAGAAGGGGATAAGGGGATAAAACCAGAATTTATGTTGTCCTAGTACGTATATGCTGCTGATAAATCAGGTAAAACGCTTCACATGAGCTACCTAACTGACACTTAACCGCATTAAACCTTCACTAAATAGTGCTAATAACATTCCCCCTGCAATCTAGTGGCTCCGTTTAGGATCAAGGCCGGCTGTGGGCGTTTTTAAGGCCGACAAACGCCGCCTACGGCGGCTGGTCGCGGCAGTGCGAGGGCCCGCTGGGGTTGTAGCTGGGGTGGAAGTCCATGTGCTCGTAGGCGGTGATGAAGGTGTCGGGGCCGGTGCAGTGGCTCTTCTCCAAGGACGTGTTCAGGCTCTCGTTCCTGCACATGCCAAACCTGCCCAGGTGATCCGAAAACGTGTGCGGGAGGGTGTGGAAGGAGTTCTGTGGGGGCGACAAAGGGTACGGGGTAAGAGGGGGGGTAGGGATGGTTTAAACACCAACATGGACAACACCTGCAAAGGCCGGCTGTGTGCAGGGCTGGACGCGGCTTTGGGCCGTGTCTGCATCCATCGGGGTGCTCCTACCGGCAGCTCGTGCACCGTGGGGGCCCTGCTGCCGTAGCTCTGGTTGGCGGTCCGGTAACGGGGGTGAGCCGGCGGCTGCCTGCGGGGGAGAGCAGAGATATTGCGGGGACAGAGCACAGCTATTGTGGGGAGCGGGGCCCGGCCGGCCCGGCGGCTGCCTGAGGGACAGAGCACAGCTATGGTGGGGAGCGGGGCCCGTGGCCGGGGTAGAAGGAGAGCTCCGGGCCGGCGCTCACCCGTAGCCGCGGTAGAAGGTGAGCTCCTCGAAGCGCCGGGGCACGCCCGGGCTGGGCTCGGCCATGGCGGAGCCGCCGGGCCGGGCCGAGCCGAGCCGGGCCGCGGGGATGGAGCGTTACCCGGCGACCAAAGGAGGAGGGCGGGGAGCGACCGTAACCGCCCCGGGGCGCGCCCGCCCCGCCCCGCAGGAAGCGGAAAGCGCCGCTGACCTTCCCCGCTCCTCCTCCTCCTCCGTCCCCGTGCCCTGCGGCGGGCTCGGAGCATGGCGCTGCCGCGGCTCCTGCGGGCAGGTGAGCGGCGGGGCCCGGCCCGGCCCGGCCCGGAGCGCCCCGGCCACCCCCGTGTGACCCGCGTGTTTCTGTCCCGCAGCAGCACCGCGGCTCTACAGCACCGCCCCGGCCCCGGCCCCGGTCCCGGCCCCGGCAGGCAGCCGGCCCCGCGGTGAGTGCTGCCCTGGCACCCCAGCCCCGTGCGGTGATACGAACCGGGCACGGTGCGTCCTCCCGGCCCGTCCCCCTAAACGCAGTGAGTATTTGTTTCCCCTCTCTCAGCTGACGATGACAAGCTGCTGACAGAGCCTCTCAACCACCCCGACTTCTTCAGCGTGAAGGAGCTCTTCACCCTGAAAGATCTCTTTGATGCTCGGGTGCACCTGGGCCACAAAAAGGGATGTCGGCACAGGTGAGTGATGCTTTTCGTGATGCAGTGCTTGTTGACAGCAGGAATGCTTCTGCTGGATTGGTCTGAGCCTGGAGCTGCCCACACAGGGACACAGTGTGGGCACTGTGAGGATGTGGCGCTGGGACAGACACAGGGCTCTCTGTGCTGTCAGCCAGGAGCAGGAGCGTGGGATGGTTCCTCCCCCACATCCAGAAACACTCAATACCTGCACACCCCATCCCCGTGTCCCCCTGTGCCCCCGCAGGTTCATGGAGCCCTACATCTTCGGCTGCCGCCTGGACCAGGACATCATCGACCTGGATCAGACCATGCAGCACCTGCAGCTGGCCCTCAACTTCACAGCCCACGTGGCCTACCGAGGGGGCATCATCCTCTTCGTCAGCCGCCGGCGCCAGTTCTGCCACCTGGTCGAGAGCACGGCGCGGGCGTGCGGGGAGTACGCGCACACCCGCTACTGGCAGGGCGGGCTCCTCACCAACGCCAACATCCAGTTCGGCCCCGGCGTGCGCCTGCCCGACCTCCTCATCTTCCTCAGCACCCTCAACAACGTCTTCGAGCCGCACGTGGCCATCCGCGACGCGGCCAAGATGAACATCCCCACGGTCGGCGTGGTGGACACGAACTGCAACCCGTGTTTGATCACCTACCCCATCCCCGGCAATGACGACAGCCCCGCGGCCGTGGAGCTCTACTGCAGGCTCTTCAGGATGACCATCATCCGTGCCAAGGACAAGAGGCGGCAGAGCGAGGCCGTGGAGGAGCTGCAGAGAAAAGCCCAGGGCAAGTAGAGCCCCAGGGATGGGCTCGGTGCCTCTGCTCCGCTCCACGGGGCTGGCTCTGCATCCAGCACTGCTGTCGGCACAGCTGGCTGGTGGGGAGGGGGCCCCCAGCCCTGTGCACGGTGATCCCACAGCCATGGAGGGTTTCCAGATCCAAAAAATTGTCCAGAGCAATGCCAGGGAAAATGGAGCCAGACTCCTGTTCCTTGAGTTTGTCACTGTTGCAGGGAGTGCCACTGTCCTGTGGCTTTCCTGAGCTCATGATCTCACCTGAAACCACTTGTATCTTGCGTCTGTTCTTAGTAAATAAAGGGATTTATCCTTGTGATCTTTTTTTTTGGTTTTTCCCTAGTGGAATGGGATGGGGAGCCTGGCCAGGGCAGTCAAGGCAATGGGATGGATAGGATGCACCCAAGCTGGGGATATTTCAGGGTGGCTGATGCAGGATGAGAGGATCCCCAGTGGGGGTCAGAGGGTTCCACATTTGTCCTGGGACAGGCTGGGAGCCCAACCTTTGCCACCACGGGAGGTGAGGGACTCCAGGAGCAGCTGAGAAAAGGGATATCCATCTTTTAGTAGCCTCGTGTCTCCGTGGGAGGCCCTGGAGCAGTCCTGGGCAGGGATCCGTGTCCCATCCCCTGTCCCCTCCCGTGTCCCCGGCTGCGGTCCCCGCCCCGCCCGCTCCCTGCTCTGAGTCCTCCCGCCCGCCAGGGGGCGCTCTCGGGCGGAAGAGCGAGTGCGCAAGCGCGGCCGTTCCCCGCACTATATATTGAGGAGGTGCGGGATCTCTCGCCCTTTCGGTGGGCGCGGGGCGACGGGAGCGGCGCTGCGGTGCTGCCTCAGAGGGACTGGACCGGGACTGGGACCGGCACCGGCCTCAGCCTCTCCCGGCGCGGCCAGCGAGAATCCCCGCGTCCCTCATGCGCACCAAACCGGTGCTGGTGGAGGCGGCTCCACAGCTGCGCCTTCCCCCGCCATGTTCTGGCGGGGCTCCCTCAGGGCCTGTGCCGCTCTCCGCCGGCGCTGAGCGGCTGCGGCGGGAGGAACCGAGCGAGGTGAGGCTGGGAACGGCCCCTTCCCCTCAGCCCCGCGGCCCGGCCCGGCCCCGAGCGGCCCCGGGGCTCGGGGGGCTCCGGGAGCTGCCACGTGCGCTGCAAACCCCCAAATTGTGGAGTGCGCTGGAAGCAAAATCTATCGATCTGTCTATCAATATATTAATATGATGTTAATAATATGTCCATATATTGTGAACCGAATATATTGCAAGGTGTATATTTATATCTCTAATATAAAGCATACACAGATGTGTGTTTTTTTTAATATACTCCACTGAAAAAAGGCAGAAAATTCAGGGATTTCAGGTTTTCAATGATTTCAGTAGCTAATGTGAATCTTCAGTGGATATCATTCTTTTAACTGTTGTAATTCTGTGGTTTTTAGATAAATTGTGTGCTTCACCAAAAAAAGGCTGTTAGGCGATTATTAACAACATTTTTCCTTTGTTTTTCTTTTCTTTCTTCAGTCTGGCGGTGGACAAAAAATAAAGTGACCGGGATGGTGTGAGTTCAGAAATGCAGGGTAATCCTTCAGGAGGGGGCTGCCCAAGCAAGCTTCAGCCACCTTGCTGACTGTGAGTGGTGTGTTACACGTGGTATCTGCACATGCAGCAAATACCTTGCTAGCACTGCTTTTAAATAGTGATAAAATCTTCTAAATACAACAGAATCATGGAATGGTTTGGATTGGAAGGGACTCCTTCCACTCCCAGGCTGCTCAGAGCTGCATCCAGCTGGGCATTGAACACTTCCAGTGATGGACACCCACCCATAATTACATTTTTCCAGTGGTTTTGGGTTATTTGCTCCCCCCAGGCTGCCACTGGCGTTGCAGAGATGGCTGCTGTGGCATCTTTGTGTCAAAGAGTGGCAAGAGAGAGCCAGGCTATGTTCTACGCTCGTTTGTTCTGCACCCCGTGAGCAATCAGAGTGATTGATAGCCTGACATCCCTAATCAGCCTCATGGGAGACAGGGACACCAGCTCTGAACTCATTGGAATGTGGGGTCTGGGTAAGGGGAGGTTTGTTCTGTGCAGAGTGAGAGTTTCTGATCCTGTGGGTGCCACGTGTGTTACAGAAGAATAAGTGGAAGTGATCTGTAAAACCACGTGGTAACACTAGGAATTTATCATATCAGAAAATGAAAATACTCCTGTGCTGTTATTGATACCTTTTAAATTTTTGCTGCCAGTGAAAGAGTACCTGTGTAACCAGGCTTTGGGCTGTGTCTAAAGGCTGTCCATGCATTTCTCTCTTTTCCAGAGGCAGACCAGAGGAGCCCAGCCCAGGTGAGCTCCACTGCTGGAAGGTGCCAGCCCTGCCCAGGTGAGCTGCAGCGCTGTGAGGTGCCAGGGGGTGCCAGCCCTGCCCCATCTCGTGTTGCAGGCATGGCTGCAGTGCCACGTCTGTGTCATTCGGTGGCAGACAGCAACAGGCGAGGTCTTCCCTGGTGCTCTGAGCCCTGTGAGCTCTCAGGATTGCTCAACAACCTGACATTTCAGTTCTTTTCCTGCTCTCTTGCCTTTAATGGGGAATGGTGGAGGATGGGCACTGTCCTTCAGTCCTTCCCTTCCTCAGGGACGCCTTTTGCTGTGCCAGCTTGCTCCAAACCCTGTGCACAGGTGTCCCTGTATCCAAGTGGTGCTGTGTGTCACTGTCCCTTCTCGAGGGACACCGAGAGCAGCTCTGGGCACGCAGAGATTGTGACCCTGAGCTTTGCAGTGAGTAGCTCTGGCACTGCTGAATGGGAAACCTCATTAAACGGCCATTAGAAGGGCAGAGGGGCCTCAGTGGTGCAAAGTGAACCCTTCAACTGGCAAAAGTCACTGGCTGTGGAGAAGAATGTTAATGAGCTTATGGGGATGTGGTTCTGCTTGAGGATGTGGCTCTTTTATTTAAATTTCTTGACTTCTGTTAACCTGCAATCCGTGTTTGGGGTTTTTCATCAGGCTTTGCTCCCTCCAGGGGTCCTGCGTGGGCATGAGTGCTAATGAGTGTCTCTTTAGAACTCCCTGTGAGGCACAGCAGAACCATGAACATTTTCCTGATGGCATTCACTGGAACTGCCCTTCCCCAAGCAGCACTTCTGGGCCATGGAGATTGCTTTGCTGAAGGAAAAACTGGCTCTGAGCTGTGGAAAACGTGAATGTTTTACATGAAAGTGGTTTAGAGAGGAATTAAAAATCTCTCAGCACATAGCACAGCCCTTCATCATCCAGGACTGGTTTATGTCATGGCTTTAAAACTGGAATAAGCTCAGATTTTTTTTTTCCCTGCACTATTAATAGCTTGGCTGTGCACCAAGGTTGGCAAACTCACCTTGGATTTTTAGGGAGTGATGGAATAACCCAGAGCAGGCTCCAGCTATCCAGCTCTTAAATTATCCCTTTCCTCAACTCCCCCAGCCAGATACTTTTCCAAAAACCCTCTGATGTCCTGCCAAAGAGCTTCTCCTAATTTTGTGCCATGTCCTTCTGGGCTGAAGGAAATCCCTGTCTCAAAGTTTCCTTGTGAACCCTGATAACAGCCTTAAAATGTTGCATTTTATATTTAATCTTTATTTCCTCTGGGATGTGAAAACTCTTGGGACAGACCCAAGACAGTGAGGGCAGCAGAGTCTGCATGGCAAGGGTTAATTAGCTCATTAGTGTTGACTTTATTGCTCCCTTTTCTTGCCTGTTTTTCAACTTTCCTGACATCCTGGGCCTTATATTTATTTGCAGATTATGCCTTGAGCTGCAGAATGTCTGACAAACTGAGAACTGCTTGGCAGCATCCACATCTGATGGCTTGGAGATTCCTGAAACTTGATCATCTGTGTTTTCTCTGCATGGTTAAGAAGGATTTAAAAAAAAAAAAAAAACTAAATAAAGATGCCACCTACAAGACTGAAAGGATTATGCTGTGTGTTTGTAATGCTATTTTTTAACCATTCTAGGATGTAAGACTTTGTGGATATGAGAATTTAGGATTGTTTTTGAGCAATTTCAGGTTTTACCTCCATCCTCTTGAGCACAAAGGGGATCCACTGAGATCAGATTATCAGTTTTGGAGTGTCCTGGCTTTTCTTCCATCTCCTGTGGGGAATCTGGAGGAATTTAAGTGTAAAACAGCTTTGCCTTGACTCATTTCTCTCCTGTATCCCAGAGTGGTTTGTAAACTGCACTCACTTTGTGCTTCTTATTAGTGATGAGCAGAATTCCTGGGAGTGTCCAGGGCCACAGGGGATGTGCATTAATGGAACAATTGCTGTCACAAGTGACTTTATTTCAATTAAACTGTCAGGGCCTGGTCCCTCAGCTACAGGAGCCACCTCTTCATAAATATTTAGAGAGGTTCTGCTGTTGGGGAAATTGTTTTCCTCCAGTTCTCCAGGTGCTTTAGCACTGCTTTGAGGGAAGGGAACAGCAGGGATTTAGTGGGAGTAAACCATGGAGGGAAGGATGGAAAATGGCTTTTCTGCCGCCCTGAGGAGGGGATTTTGGCGGGGGCTTGGGTTCCTCTGCAATGGCAGGAGGAGCTGGGTTTGTCAGGGGAGCTGTTGCCATGGGGATGCAGGACAAGGGATGAGGAGCCTGGAGCCTCATTGCAGAATTCCAGCCCTGCCTTCCCTCCCCTGCACCTGCAGACAGGGCCTGGATGGTGCCCATACCCAGTGCAGGCTGAGGAGCCCTTCAAACCTGAATCCCCCCAGCTGTTGCCATGGGGATGCAGGACAGGGGATGAGGAGCCTGGAGCATCCTTACTCAATGCCAGGGAATTTCAGCCCTGCCTTCCCTCCCCGCACCTGCAGACAGGGCCTTGGAGGTGCCCATACCCAATCCAGGCTGAGGAGCCCTTCAAACACAGAATCCTTGGGAGTGCCCACCTTCTCCATGGATAAATCACATTCCACAGGCCACTCCTCAGCAGGGACTGAGCCCTGCTGGACACAGAGCACTCCTAACACCAAAATCTGCCCAGTGAGAGGTGATGAGGAGCCTAAAGAACCAACAGAAGGAAAATCCTGATCTTTGTCCCCTAAGGGCTCCTAAATTTGCTGCAGTGTCAGGTGTATTTTTATTTTGTGATGGCACATCAGCTGCATGCTCGCTTCCCTAAGGAATTGTTGGCAGGAGAAGCAGCACATGCTCCAGCAGCAGGAATATGGCTGTGCTGGGAACAGAGCAACCTTGGGGGAGTTTATCCAGCTCTTCCTCCCTGCCCAGAGCTGTAGGATTGCTGTAATTGAGCATTCCAAGGAAACAGCCATAGTTGGAGCCCTGGGAGCACAGACACAGCCAAAAAGAAATGTCTGGAGACCTGCTAAAAGCTTTGCCTGGAAATTCATTTTAATAATGAGAGAAGCACTGGATTATTCTGGTATTAACCTTCAACCTCTGCAGGGCAAGCCCAGCTTAGTTTTTGGAGAATTAAACGGAGGGGTTGGCTTATCCCTGCTCTGAGCGTGGTGGGCAGTGACACCCGAGCACACGGAGGGGTCACAACGTTCGTGTTTAGCCCTTTGCCTTTAAGCCATCCTTGGCCTCGGCCGCTTCCAGAGCGGACACGTGAGGGAATGGCTTGTGCTGCCAATTCCTCACCGGGGGCAGGAGCAGCTGGGGGGAGCCTCTCACAAGCCTCGGCATCACCGTCAGGGTCAGGCACTTAAAAACGGAACCAAAGCACTGCCACGATTCTCCACGGTGCAACAGACAGCTGATCTGCTTCCTGTGTGACAGCTGGAGCTGATGGCAGATGACTCAGACACTTAAGGAGAGGCTTTTGAAAGGGGAAATCTACCTTTTCCTCCTTTTTAGATCACAGTACTTAACAGGCTGCTGTTTGGCTATTGATGGACGGGTGTGATTCACATAAAAGCTGTTTATTTACATCAGAGCCGTTCCTCAAAAGGAGATGTGACAAGTACAGCATGAATGATTCATTCCCATCGCTTTGCTCTGCTTTCCTGCTCATCAAGGAACAGTTTGATGCATCCAGCTGGGCTCTGCTTCCTCATCCCTTTCCGCGTCTCCTTCCTCCCCCAAGCCTGCTCAACCCAGCTCAGTGTCCCAGCTCTGCTCCTGCCGACCCATCCCTGATGCTGCTGGGTGGTGCAAGTCACGATGTTGGTTTTCCATGAAGGAGAAGGGGCTGCAGCTCTGCTGAACTCCCTGTGCAGGGTGTGTTTTTCCTGGGGAGGAGAGGATGGAGAAACAGGCCTTCAGCCCTTGGACCTCGCTCCAAGCTCACAGATTGGAAATTCCAGGGCCGTGCTTCCCCCGTTAGGAATATTTGGTGTTGGAAATCTTCTTCCAGAGCAAGGTCTTGAGGTTGTTGAGCACGAGGGAGTGGTGCACTTCCATCTGGCTGGCCAGGCCACTGAGGGTCATGCAAGTTCGGAGCTGTTTCTGCAGCTCTTCCTTCAGCTCCAGGGGAGCTCCATAGAGCAGATAGTCCTGCAGCAGCCCGCACACCTTGGCCAGGTTGGGCTGCACCACGTCGCTCTTGCACTGCTTCAGGAGTTTGTCACACGTGGCCGTGCAGTCCCGCCCGTAGGTGCAGTCCCCGTTCTGCTCACAGTGCCGGCCCTTGAGGAAGCCTCTGATTGTCATCTCCGTGGCCACCTTGCGCAGGTTGACCATCTTGAAGTCGAACTTGTCATTGTAGCCCACGTTCCTGAGGCTGCTCTCGCAGATGTAGAAGCTGCCGTAGGTCCCGTGGAAGATTTCCTCCACGAACTCCAGGAGGCCGATGGCGATCTTGGCGCGCCGGGGCCAGGCCGGCGCAAACCACTGGTGGATGAGCTGGTGGGCGAGGGAAGGCAGCAGGGACTGCAGGAAAGGGGGGACATCCACCCCGTACAGGGAGGTGTGGGGGATCTTCTCGGTGACATAAAGGTCCCCACAGTGCCCCAGCAGCTTGGCCGTGTGCTCCTTCTCGTGCAAGGAGAACATGAGGAGGAACTCGTTGAGCTGGAGCAGCGCCCAGATGGATTTGGCCTCTGCCAGGGACACCTTCCCGTCACGGTTCACGTCTGCCATGGTGATGATCCGGCTCACCAAGGCGGGAAGAGATGGCTGATCCCCCAGCTTGGACTGCAAACAGCACAAAATTGGCATCAGACCCTCACAGCTCTCCATGTTTGGGTGTCACATCACAAAACAGAACTGGGGGAGCAAAGAACTGAGCTGGGGAGGAGGAGGAAATGGTGACACCCCAGAAAATGCCACACAATGTGTGGGCATCCAGCTCCAGCAGAATTTTACCAGCCTCAGGGCTGCTCTAGAGCTGGAACCCCACCACTGCTGCAGAAGCCCCAAGAGGGGAAACTACCAGAGCCACCAAATCAGCTCTGCCCAGCACAGATGCCACCCAACAGGGTAACTACCAGGACCACCAAATCAGCTCTGCCCAGCACAGATGCCACCCACAGCCGTGGCACAGCCACCTCCAGAGATGCTGCTACTGAAATCTCACAGATAAGAACTCATTTTCTCCACTAATCACTGCATGGCACTGGCACCAGCAGTGGATGGGCGGCACAGGATGGAGGAGCTCTCGTTCAAAGGGAAGGAAAAACAGTTGGTGTTTCTGACTCACAGGGCTGTGGATCCCACAGGGCCCTGCACTGACCTTCAGGAAGTTGAGGAGCATCTCCTTGAACTCGTCCATGGAGGTTCCCCGGGTGGGTTTGTCGAAGAGCACCACGTCCCTCCTGGGCACGGAGTCCGGGCGACTCTCGGCCCTCAGGGCTTCCCCGATGCCACATTTGATGATCACCTCCCTGTCCCTCCAGAGCCCTCTGTACACCTGGAGCACAGGGAAGGGCACAGCAGGAGGAGGGAGCTGGGTGCTGGTTTGGGATGGGCACAGGGGGAGATGTGCAGGGTTTGGGGCTGGTGCCCAGCCCTGGCATGGCTGGGGGGCACGGACCTACCTGCTGGCTGGGGGAGGAGGAGAGGCAGCGCTGGAACAGGAGGCCACGCTCCTCACACAGGTCCTTGCACGTGGAGCCAGAAATGATCCCTTTCTTGTACTGGTCACACTGGGGAGGGCAAGGACAGAGAGGAGCTGAACAGGGACAGATTTCTACTGGCCCTTAGGGGTGGCTCAGTGCCTTGGGCTGGCAGGGACCCCTGTGCTGCTGGAGGGATCTCAGGGAGTTGTTCCTGGCTGCTGCTGCTGCAAATCCAGGGGCTTGGGAGAACTTCCTGCGCTGGAGGAGAGGGCAGTGTGGAGTTGGGTGAGGAAGCTCAGGCTGCTCAGCAGAGCCAGGCTGGCCCCAGTCCTGGGGGTGGCAGGGACAGGGACAGACAGTGGCTCTGATCCATGGCCAGGCTGGAGCTGGAGACATCCCTGGGCAGGAAAGGCTGCAGCTCTGCAGCTCCTCAGCGAGGGCACAGCAGCCTCAGGGCTGGAAGCTGGAGCTGCAGACATTCACTGCATCTTTTCCCTTTTTTTTTTTCTGCTGTGGATGGGAATTAACCCTTGGACCTGCTCACAGAGGACACGACCAGACACGGAGCCTGATAGCCCCAGCTCCGAGCAGGAATTAGCGCCCAAGACCCCGCGGTCGGAGTCAGGCAGAAAATCAAATTAAACGATCGTTGCTGTTGTTATGGCAATTCCTGCCTCCCTTCTCTGCTGAGGGATTGATCAACGAGGCTTGTTCTGACACAGCCCAGCTCCCCCTCCTCTCCTGGGCTGGGCTGAGACCCACTCCCATGCCAGGGGCACACACAGCACTCCTGGGGACACGCCATGGGGAACATGGAACATACTACAATCCCATGGAACTACACTGCAAACCCCAAACAGGGCAAAACACACAGAGCCAGGCAGCCACACAGAGCTCTGCTGCTTTCCTTAGGGCTGCTCAGCAGCCACAGACAGGTACCATGGACTGAGTGCTCCCTTTTCCTCCCGCTCTGCAGAGCCCAGAGGGGGCTGTTGTGGTGCTGTCCCTGCCCACAGATCCTGCTCCCTGCCCTGCCATTCCAGCTTCACCTGCAGACATGGATGTGCCCACGCCTGCCTTGGCTGCTTCCCTCTGCCATCTCACAGAATTGTTTCACCGTCACCCTGGCAGGGTAAGGTCACCCCTCCTGCTCTGAGCCCTGTGCCATGCTGGGGACAGCAGCTGCCAGGAGGGCTCCTCCTCCCAGCTCTGGGGCTCCCACAGCCCCAAACAGGACAGGAGCCAGGGGGCTGTGGTGCCACTCACGATGATCATCCGGCAGACGTGGCCGCGGCACAGCTCCGAGTAGGACGCGTAGTGCATGTAGGCCACCCAGCTGCCCACGAAGATGCCCAGCCACACCACCAGCAGGTACTTCACCTTGATGCCTGGGAGGCGGCCCTGCAAGGCAAAGGAAATGCTGTTGAAACCCTTTTGGAAGGGCAGGGCATTGCCCAGGGCAGCACAGCTGGCCAAGGACAGCTCTGCCACACAAACCGACCTGAGCGCTGGGGAAACCTTCAGCCTTTTTTATATATATATTCATCAGTCTCTTATGCAACTCCTGCTGCAAGTAGGTCACTTAAAATTCCCTAAAAGCAGGGGGATTAGCAGGCTGAGCTGCAAGGAGCTGGATGCTGTGCATGCCTGGGAGCTGTGGCCACATCCTCCTGCTCTCCTGCCCTGTGCAGGGCTGGGGTATCCCAGTGGGGCTGCAGGAGCTCTGTTCCTGTTTGGGGGGGACCCCTCTCAGCAGAACCCCCCCTTTAGAAAGCCCCAAGGGCAGGGGAAGCTCCAAACAGCAGTTCCTGTGTGGGAGTGGGTGAGTAACAAACCTGGGAGCTCACAGGTGATGCTCTGTGCAAACAACTCGGAGGCTCTCAGCAGGATTTTGGGTTTTTGGCTTTGTTTCCTTCCCCCTGACCCTGGCACAGCAGCACTGCTGCCATCTGGCCTCCTGCAAGAGAGACTGCTCACCTGGCTCATGAAACGGAGCAGATCCCAGCAGTTCCAAAGGGCAGGGAACGAATCCTCGCACTAAACAAACACTTCCACCCCTTTTCTGTAGGTAATTCTACAGAATCCCTGGCCTTTGACCACCTCCAAACCCTCCTCACGACCTGCTGCTGGGATAGGGCTGGATCTGGGTGGGTGCAGCACCTTTAAAACCTGCCAAGGATCCTGGCTTGGGTCTTGTAGCCCAAAACCACTCCCCACTCCAAAATGCTCCTCCTCAGCCCCTTTCCAGGAGCTGTCAGGGCTGTGGGAGCCACAGGAATGGGCAGAGAGGGTGAGAGCAGGCAGGTCTGCCTCGAGATCGTGACATTTCTCCCATTAATTGGAAACCCTAAAGTGTGAAGAGGACCAGGGTGCCCAGCTTGCCTGTGAAGCAATGGCACTGCTAATTAACATGAAATTAAATTAAAAGAGAAGCCAAGCACAGCCAGGACTTGGCAAAGACAAAGTGTAGGTGGCTGCTCCTGTGAGGTGAGAAGCAGCCCATGGCCCTGAAGTCAGGCACACTGAGACCTTGAGATCCCCCCAGCACAGGAGCCCCCCAAAACTCAGTAAAGGGGCTTTTCCAGGGACTTCCCACTAGAGATATGTCTTGTAGAACCCTGGAATAGCCAAAATGTCACTTTTTACTTATTCTGACTTAGAATCCATCCTGTAGCAGAAGGGGAGTCAGGACTGCTGCCTGAGCATGGCATGGGGAGCTCTGGCTTCATCATTGCCTAAAGGGTGGAAAGAAATGTGGGATTGGGGGATGCATTTCAGTGAGAGATTTCCCTTGAGATTTGCTTGGATTTTGGATTGTGAGGGTTCCTCCAGTGCCTCAGTCTCAAGACACAGGAGATTCTCTCCCCGTTGCCTTCCCTGCACTGAAGGGTGTTACCCTGCGAGAGTTGCTGTGTTTAGTTTTAGAGTGACTCTGGAGGATATGAAAGTGACTTTGGGCTGGGGCTGACTTCAAAGGCAAAATGGATGCAGCATCAACAAAATCCTGCTCCATCCCTGTGGCTCCCCGGGGAACACGGAGGTTGTTTCACAGCACTCCCAGCTCTGCACCCACCTCCTGCCAGCACCCTCTGCCCACCGGGTATCCCCTCCCTCATCCCCTCCGGGATAACCCCTCTGGTCCAGGATCTCTGCCACAGTCAGGCTTTCCCATCCCAGGCTGCAGAGAACACCCCCATTCCAGCATCCCTGACATCCTCAGCATCCCTGGAGATCTGAGGGAGGTGCCCGGCCCTCGGAAGCTCAGGGATGGGAAGAGGACGGAAGATAAAGAAAGAGAAGGAAGGAGCCATCCCTGCCCTGCTGCATTGGCGGCTTCACCGAGCGCTGCGGGCTGGGCTGCCCCGGTGCTCCGCGGCTCCGGCACGGCGGAGCGGGCGCGGGTTATGCAACCGCTGCGGCCCCGGCTGCCGCTCCAGACCCCCGATGTGCCGGTGCCCGGCCCCGAGCTCCTCGCACCGGCGTCGGGGGAGCCGAGGCGGAGCGTCCCTTTGTGCACGGCCGGTGCCAGCATGCGGAGACGGGCGTCCCCGAGCCCGCATCCCAGCGCATCCCCCCGGCCCGGCGCATCCCCGAGCCCGCATCCTCCACCCCGGCGCATCCTCGCTCCGCCGGTACCTGCAGGCCCTTGGAGAAGGGGCAGAACAGCACCAGATGCACCAGCCGCCGGATCCTCCGCATGCTGCGGGCGCCCCGCGGCCGCGGGCCTCAGGCTCCGGGGGGCATGGCCGGGGCGGCCGCGGCCCCCGCAGCGCCGCCGGGGCCGGGGCGGGCCGGGGTCCCGGCAAGGGGGGCCCAGGCGCGCCGCTCGCTCCGCCGCAGCGCCCGGCCCGGCCCGCGGGGCTCGGCGGCTCCGCCCGGCGCGGGGCGGTGCGGGAGGCGGGGGCGGCGCTCGCAGCTCCGCCGCAGCCCGGGGAGCCGGGGCCGTGCTGCCGCGGCCCCGCTCGGCCCCGCTGGGTTAAGCCAACCCAGCGCTCCGCATCTGGGCGCCCCGCCCGGGGGGCTCATGCCCCATCCACCCGAGCATCCCGCTCGAGGATCTCATGGCCGTGCCCATCCCATGTTCCGGGGTTCCACCCACCCGGGGATCCCATCCCCGGGCTCACCCCACCGCACAGCCCTGGCTGATGATCCTGGCGGAGCAGGGGGGGTCTGTGGAGATGCTGATCCCACCTGGCCCCCAGCACTCACAGCAGCTCCAGGTGTATTCAAAGCCATTTTGGGTGGCAGAGGGCCAGCCTCCCTCCTTGTTACCCATAGCAGGTAATCTGTGAGCACAGCTCGGGGCTGCACCCCTCCGGCCTGAGCCCTGCCATCACTGCCGCTCCTTCTCCTCCTTGCTGTGTCTTTTCCCACCCTGAATCCCAGCAGCAGCACTGGCTGGTCCTCTCTGTTTGCACTGCAGCCGGACAGGGAAACCTCAGGGCAAGACTTTGACAGGCCAGGGACAGCCCCATCCAGGGAATCCTGTGTGCACAGGCAAGTTAGAGCAAAGGGGACACGGAGCAGATAATATGATGGGAAATGATCTGTGAGACTCAGTCACGAGGGCATTGTTAAGATAATTCCTTGCCTGCTATCAGCAAATCTTCAGATTATCCATTGCCCCCTTTTCATGGCTCAAGTTGTTCCTTCCTTTTAAATTTGGTTCAAAATGACCTTTGAAAACAAGCTGGTCACTGCGAGCCCAGATCCCCGCTCAGTGTGAGCGCCAAGCACCGAGTTATCAGGGCCTAATGAGCAAAAGCCTTTGCTGGACTAATCCAAATAATGGTGATGGATAAGGAGCATCACACAAAACTGCCTGAAGCCTCCCAAATCCTGCAGCGTATTTGCTGTCTGCTTTTAACCCCGAGGAGGTCCCTGCTGCTCCAGTGCTGAGCCCTGACCTCTGTGTGGGCTGGGCTGACATTGCCCGCAGCGGTGACAGGGACAGGGACAGTGAATGTCACCTCGGCCACCCACAGCCCCTGTCAGGGAAGGTTTTACCATGCCACTGAAGCCAGGATGGTTCTGCAGCAGGTTCTTATTTTTAGTGTTAATTAAGACAGGAAAGAAGAAGAGCCTCTGAGATTTATTTTTGATGTTGGGGTTGGTAATTTGGGAAACAGCAGGAACGGGAAGGTGCATTGCTGGATGCATTCCACACTCCCTGCTCACCCTGCTCCTGCAGCTCCTTCTGACTTGAACCCTGATTTTGGAGGCCAAGAGTGGGGGAAGAACCCTCGATGGAGATAGGGAATGGCACACCTGGCCAGGACTGAGGATGCCTGGAAATCCACAGAATTCCACTGTGGGGCTCTGCAAAATTCAGGGGTGGATTGTCCAGCGAATCTAATTAGGAATGAGCAGACCATCCCAAGCTGTAATACGCCAAGTAATTAAGTGATTAGTATTGATTGTTAGAATGCCTAATGAGCAGTTATCACTGAATGATTAATTAATCCAATCAAAAGAGTAATAAAAATTCTGCAGGTGTGATGGTACCTTATATTCAACACAGAAGGGAAGTGAGATCGTTCCCCATGGTGCCCATCTCCGGTTTCCATCCCAGGCACCTGGCACCAGGGATGCACTGCCAGGGCTGCTGCCCCTGTGCAAGGGGTCTCTTCCCTCTCCAAAATTCCCCTGGCACTGCCAGGATGGGCTCCAGCACCAGGCAGGCACCCAGAGCTGTTGTAGCTCGAAGGTGGAGAAAATGCTCCCACAGGCACTGTCAGCATCCAGAAGATGCCGGGATCAGCCAGCGCTCAGCTCCTCCCTGGGAATTCTTTCTCTCGCTGCCTTGATTAAGTCGCTTCAGTTTCTCCTGGTCAAAGCCCTGCTAATCCCAGCTAAGCCCGCAGCGTGCCGCCCGCTGGCCTCTGCTCGCTTCCCTGCCAGGCGGTGGCTCTGCGGGCACGTCCCCAAGAGCACGGTGCCCTCAGGACATGGCAGTCGTGGGCAGGCACAGCCCTGCAGTGGTCATTTGCTGGCCCGTAATGTTTGTCTGACTAAATGATAATGAGTAAATGATCTCCAGCCAGAGCTAACAGCAGTGCAGGGCAGCCTTGACTCGTGAGCAGGGACCCCCATGGGTGGCTACCATCCCCTCCGGAGCACCCTGAGCTGCCCAGCGTCCTCTGGGTGGGATGTCAGAGTTGGGTGACAGCTGGGGACAGCCCAGTGCCATCGCCCGCAGTGCTGCTGCCAGCAGGGGAGGCAGGACCCCAAACCAAAATAGGGGCACATGCTCTGCCCCCTCTCCTCTGCCATCAGGATCAGCCCCGTGGCCACAAACCAGAGGGATTTCTGTCCCGATGGCACCCGGCATTCCCAGGCAGTGCCACAGCCCCGGAGATGATGGATCCAGGCTTTAATGCTCTTTTCTGTGCATCTCTGAAGGATTTGAGCTGATCGCCTGCGCTTCCTGCATGGCATCCACAGCTGGCTCTGCACAGCCCGTCAGCTGCCTCTGCTGCCTGCCGGGCCTGCCGGGCTCAGCGCAGCGGTTATAATTAGAAATGCTAATCAGCTCTTGTGTTTCTGGCTTGACAGCCCTGCCACCCCCAGCACAATCTTCCCTCCAATCTGTCCTGTGCTCGCCCCCTCTGCTTCCTCTCCAAATCCCCGCTACTTGTAATTAAGCACTACAAAGTTTAGGGGGGTTGAATGGGAGTGCTGGGGCTCGTTGGATGCTTTGGGCCAGGATTGCAGCCCCCACAGAGCTCCTGGATTGCTGGGAACTGTTTGGGGGTCTCATCCTTCATTCACTGCCATCCACTGGGGCTGGGGACACCCCAGCGATGTCCCTGGCCCTGAACTATGAGGGGGAAGAGAAGAAGCTCTGCAGGCAGTGCTGGGGTTAAAGGCAAAGGGTGGTGGCTGTGGCTGGGAGCCCTGCGGTGCTGGCTCTGGAAGGGGAGCTTCTCTCATTGGGATTTCCATCATGTGCCAACCGTGGGCGCTTCCCAGCCAAGGAGGAAAGGGAGCTTGTAAAGGAGCTCGGAGATGGGGGCTGAGCAAGCAGATCCCTGCGCTGGCTTTGATTATGGAGCTATTCATCATCAGGTCACACTCTGGGAGACACAGCCCAGGGATTCCTCCCTCACCAGTGCCCATGCCAGCCCCCAGCCTCTCCACTCCACAGCCAGGGCACAGCTTTCACCCTGGGCATTTTGCTCCCAAAGTCAGGCTTGGCCAGGGAGACATTCCTTGGGGCAGGCACGGGGCTCAGCTGGCCTCAGAAGAGACAGAGATGCACAGGTGGGATGAGCAGCTCTGGACACAGTTTTTAAGTTAACATTCATCTTCCAGGTGCTCCCTGCATATCAGTTTCAGTGAGGAGAGAGGCTGCAGTTTGGAGGGTTGATGTGCAGAAGGTTTTCAAGAAGGCAGTGGCTGTCTGAGCAAAGGAGAATCCCCTCTTCACCTCCTCTGTCCCATGCTCCACCTGGGACACATCTGCTCACTGCAGCATCTCCCAGTGTGTGAATCAACAAAGGGCTCTCCCTCCTCAGCACAATTTCTCCCTGGAGAAAGGGTAATAAGAGAAATAAGGAGGTATCACAAAAAGAACATGGGAGGGACAGGGCATGGTGGCTTCAATGACGATGCACTCATGAAAAGGCACCAGCAGCACAGCCAAGTGACTGGGAAAGCTCTGGGGGAGAAGTCGGATTGGATTTGTCATGACTAATTGACTCCCTCCAGCACTGTGGTCCAGCCTTCACGCATGGCATGAGCAGGGTCCCAAGCATCCAGGAATTAATGAGGGTCTGACCCTGTCTGCTCAGCCACTTGAGTTTTGCCAGTGCAGACAGCTGGCTTAAGAGGCCCTTTTATCCTTTACAGATCAGATCAATTTGGATAGTTATAATCTAGTCCTGGTGAAAGCTCAGAGCAGACTTTATTGCCCAACCAGCTCAAGGAGAAAAAAAGCAAGCAAGAGGGAGAGGTCATGCTGAACTATTGATTGTGCTGCTCCCAGACTGGCCTCGGCAGAGAGCTCACCTGGGACAGTTTGCCTCTATCTCCTGCTAATGCTGCTCCATTGATCTCCTGTGACAGGCGGCAACTACAAGATTTTTTGAGGTCAGAGTCATTAAGAGGCATTAATCAATAACAGAGGAAACAGAGAGAGAGCAACTGTTTGTTTCATGCAGACATATTCCCCGTGTGGATTTTAGCCTGCTGAGGTGTGCGTGGTTTATTTCCAGGGAGGTGTGCCAGGAAAAGAATTCACCTTGTGCTGGACTCTGGCACTTGGAGGAGATCCTGAGCCAGTTGCAACACACTGGCACCTCCAGCAGGGCTGTGCAATAAGAGGGCAGCACCTGGGGAGCTTGTGGCATCCAATTCCAGGTACCCTAGCATCCTACCCAGCAATTGCCCAGACTCTCTGTTCCCACACAGGCACCCCAGGAAGAGATGGGCACTGATTTCACATGCCCAAAGACCTGGGTGCTGGTTTCATGTTGTGCTTCTACTAAACAAAGCTGCTGCCTGGCCGTGGTGCAGCCAATCCCAGCAGCCTGTTCTGGGATCCAGCCCTGTGTGAGCTCAGCCCCAGCCCAAATTCATTCCTGTGGCAAGACTGGAGCTGTTCACAAGAAAACAGTCTTTGTGCTGAAAGCACCCCGGGCTGCTCGGCTCCCTCCCGCCCTGCCCTGCGGTGTCAGTAGGTTTCCACTGCTCTGTGGTGGCAACGCGCCTTTTCCTTCTCCAGCAGCTCCTGTGCTCAGCCCCAGCAAGTGTCTGTGCAGGTGCTGGAGCCCATTTTCCCTTGGAGAGGCAGAGAAGGGGGCAGGAGACCTGCACAGGAGCAGGAGGATGGGATCGTCTTCAAAGGTGGTGGTTCTGGCACCAGCAGAGCAACCAGCAGCCTCGGGGTGATCTGGGCTGGGGAGGTGCTGGTGCTGCCATGGCTGAGCCCAGCTCCAGGAGCAGCCCTGTGACACACACCAATGACACACCTGGACTTAGCCCAAAGGCCCTTTATTCCTGCTGTGTGCCACAGAGCTGGCACACCCTGTGACACAGTGCTGGCAGGCCTGGCAACCCAGGAATGCCACACTCAGCCTGGGGAGAGAGCACGGTTCAGCCAACAGGGCCTGCACCCAGAAGGTGCCATGAGATGCTGCAGAGAAAGGGAAATGTCCTTTGGGAGGCAGGGATGGAGATTCCAGTGGAGATCAGTGTCCCTTTGTGGGCACACCTTGCCTCGACTCCCAGAGCCCCAGTGTCCCACTTTATGGTGGTCAGTACTGCAGATCCCCAGGGAAACAGGATCTTCCTCGTTCCTGTAATTACAGCCACACATCCACAGCACAGGGATCAAGGGCTGCAGGAGAAGAGGGGATGAGATTGCTGGCTCAGGTTGCACAGGTGGGGCACACACAGCTCATAAACACCTGGCAGTCCAACACCAGAGACACACCCAGAACTCAGCACCACCAGCTGAATCCAGACCACGTGTGCCTTTTTATGAGAATCCAGACCAGGTGGACTCTTTATAGGACTCCAGCCTTGGTGGACGCCTTATGGGAATCCAGCCCAGGTGTGCCTTGTTATGGGAATCCAGCTCAGGTGGGACACATGATGCTGGTGATGAGAAGGGGCTCCCTGAGCTGAGAACCTCTGAGGTGGGAGATGCAACAAACCCCTCTCCAGTCCCAGGTTGTTCACCAAGAGAAGCCCTTGGCTCACAGCTCTGCCTTCCCTGCTCGGTCCATCAGTCTCCAGGTCAACGACCCAGTCCCTTTCACCATCACAAAATCCATCAGAAACAATTTGATTTCCTTTATTTACACATGGCATTTGGGAGAAAGCCTAATCATATTGCAACTTGAAAACAAAAAGAGTTATTCCAATTTTACATCCTTGTGCCTGAGACAGCTCAAGATCTGCAGCCAGACAAAATGTCCTGTACTGGGCACACCCTCATTTACGAGCATGGTGCAGAGACTGTGAGGTGCAGGGGGATTTCCAGCCTGTGGTTTCAAACGTAAATGCAACAGTAAGATCTGGAAGTCTCGTGCTTTTGCTACCTCCTGTTTTTGGCAAAGTCTACCAGAAGCAAAAAAATAAAAGTCAGTGCTGGGGGATTTGGTGGTGTGTTAACCCCAGCTGCAATCCTTGCCTGATGCACACTGGCTCTGCAAACTCCAATTTTCAGCCTCATTGAGAGCCCTGGCACTCTGTGGGGGGCTGGTGTGGCATCCCTCTGAGGATCAGCATCCTGCCTGGTGTCCAGCATGGATTCAAATCCACACCTGGCTGGTGTGAACACTCCAGCAGATGCAGTCTTAACTTTCCAATAGAGTTACTTGTAGGTGAGTAAAGGTTACAGGAAGGAAGGTTGAGATTATTTAATAGCCTTTTAAAACACATTTCTCTCTTAATTGCATGTTGCCAGAGTCAAAGTCCTTTGGGCTCTTTGCCTTACCAGAGGCCAGTGAAGGCTGTGCCTGCGGGCAGTTTAGCAATCTCATGCTTCTGGTTCTTGTGCAAGGCTGTGTTGTGAGCAGGGAGCTGCAGCGCTCACGTTGAAGCCACGCTGAGTCACCAGCTGGTTCCTCCCCAGTGTTTACTCTGCTGTCACCAGAGCGCTGACGTGTGATTACCGAGGAGCCCAGTGAGCACAGGGAGTGTGGCCATGGAGCAGCAGGAGCCAGCGTGGAGGCTGAGGGTCAGGCTGAAGCTCTGCCCCTGTGACTGTGGGCTCACCATGAGCTCCCACACAAGGAACAGCAGGAAAATTTCACCTCCCATGTGCCCTTTTAGGTGACAGGGAAATGAGATTCACCCACATCCTTTGCACAAACTGCTCTTAGCACCATCCTCGCCAAGCAGACTGTGCTGTTCCCAACCAGGGGAAACCGCTTCTCTGTCTTTGCCAGGGCAACACTTCCAGGAAAGATGATGCCAGCCAGTGATGTCAGCCCTTGGGGCAGCCTTGCTTATGGATGCAAACAAGGTTCAGGTTCCCAGCCTGCAGCCCTGCCCGTGTGAAAGTGTTACACAGGGTAAACACGTCAGTGCTGTGATGCTGGACTGTCCTGTATACCCTGAGCTACACAAAGGTGACACACAGTGACACCAGGCCCTGACACATCTCCCAAAGCCAGCTGTTAATTCAGATAGGTGAAGAGGCAAGAGGATAGATCAATGGATGCATGGATGCATGGATGGACAGACTGACAGAGGTCTGGAAGGAGTTACAGCAGATGTGTGGATCACCTCACTGTCCCCAAGCCCCTGACAATGGGGGTTGCTGTGCAGCACGAGGTGCCAAGGAGTTTGTACAGCCCACAGCTTCATGCTGTCAGCCCTTCCTGTGAGGGCTCCCAGGCTCACACATGCGTGCCATGAAAAGGCCACCAACAAGGATGTTTGGCTGCTTGCTACCTCCTCCTCCCCCCCACTTTAATGTCACCAAACCCAGCTGCTGCTTTCAGCACACGGCCCTTGGCAGGAGGCAAAGGGAAGCAGGCCGATGGGTAGAGCTGCCAGAGGCACTGTGGGAAGCCAAGGGCAGAGGCAGGGTGAGGCAGCACAAGTGAGATCCTGCACAAATCCAGCCTTCCTTCAGCACAGCCGGCATCTCCAGAGGGTCCTGCTGAGCACCCACCCAGCCTCGAGCCTCCTGCTGCTCTACAACCTGCTCAGTCAGGAGATGGACACATCCCTCCTTCCTTCCTACCCCTCCAAGTGCTTTCCCTCTCTTCCCTTCTCCATATGTGGGAGATGTTCTCCCTGGCTCTGTTTCTTTACCAGTCAGAAGCTAGTCATCCACAGGGAGGTCACATGCTGTTGCCAGGGAAGCAATAAATTTAGGCAAATAAAAGATAAAGAACACAGCCAGATTATTGTAAGACAAGGGTAATGCTTTGAATTTCATGGCTCTTCATGGAGCCAGGCACAGAAATCCCACCACCAGTGATGCTATGTAGACCCTTCTGCTTGGCACTGGATGTGTTCTTGCTCCTGCCAAGGATTCTGGGCCCTGCTCAGCTACACTACCAGCAGGGTACCCTTTTAACATGTTTAAATAATCCAGTCAGTAGGTTAAATATGCAAAACACACAGCACAATCTAGCAAATCAGGTTTTTTTTGAGTATTTGGAACTGCTTCATCCTGGCTGCTGCAGCTTGGGAGGACAGGGATGGGGTCACCTTTGTCTCTACCCCAAAATGGCCATGTTTCAGGGTGATGGGCTGATGCTCGTGTTGCACAGTGGGCAGAGGCTCTCGGGCCTCCTCCATCAGGCAGTTTGTTAATGAAATGTTAATGCACAGGCTGTCGTCATCTGGCAGCACCACCGCCTGCCTTATGAAATAACTCAGCATGACAGCTCTGCTTGCTCGCAGGCAAGCCCATGTCTGGCTTCTAATCTGGCATCAGAAAGCACTCCCCTTCCTTGAGCTGCAGACTAATACTAAATGTTTCATTTGCATTACTCCAGATAACGCGCTGGAGAGCGTGGGGAGAAGGGGATGGCAGCCAAGCTCCTCCAGAAGCCCACACGTGGAGCGTTGCACCAGCCCCATCACGCTGGATCTGCTCACTGCGCTTGCCGCCGGCACTGTGGCCCTGCCAGGATTTACATTTCAGATTCCCAACGTCAGCCAGCGTTCATGAGCTCCGCGGACCGGCCCGTGCAACTTTCTTCCAGGGACTTTCTTCCCATGTCATCAGAAGGGAAAAGTCACGAGGATAGCACAGAATCGCTCCGGGCCCAGCGTGTGCTCAGCTGCAAAGGTCTCGGTGACTTCTCAGGCATATGTTGGCTGGCACAGTGCCAAGGCTCCCTGAGCAGCCCACACGACACAGGCAGAGGGGATTAATCTCATGCTGTGTGGAGATGCTAATACAATAAGGGTTCTTTGTGGCATTAGCTGGAATCATGAGACCAGCTCTGAGATGTCATTGCCTGGCAGCCGTAGGGAGTGCCAACCAGGAGCTCTCTGTAAAGAAGGAGCCTGTCTCCTGTTCCCAACCCTAAAGCTGCTGTGGGGTAAGGAAAGTGCAGTGAGCTCTCCTTTTTCTGGTGACAGCTTGTTTGGGAACAGCACGCAACTTCTGTTGGTGAATCCAAGGACAGCTGAGGGAACAATGGTTATTTTAACAGGGCTAACACATTTCCATGATTTTTCCAAGAGCTGTAAAGCTGTGGATGCCAAGGGGATGCTCAGAACCACAGGATCACATCTTACCCCACTGAAGTCTCCGCGGAGATTTGCAGGACTTGCGTTTTGCTATAAAAAGTGTTGCAAAACCAGCCGAGCTCAATGAATGGTTTGTGTTGGTTCCAGCAGACACTTTCATCTCCCACATCAGCTTTGTACCCACAGAGCTTCAGGGCCTGATCCTATCCTAACCCCTGTGCCAGCAGGGAAAGCTCCATCCTGCCCAGCATGTTTGTGCCGCTGGACAAACAGCATCAAGCACCAGCAGAGAAGGTGGGTAAGGGTCTATGAAGTTTGTGTCCCTCACAGTGCCCTGAGGGACACAGACTCCCTCACAGCATGGAGGAGACCAAAGCCTTTCCATGGCGCCACACAGGCAGTGAAAATCCCCCACAGAGCTCCATGAGAGTCTCAAAGGCCCACAGGGCTCCATGAGGGTTTCATGAGGGGACCAAATCTCCCACAAAGTTTTATGAGGAGACAAAACATTCCCAGGGCTCCATGGGAGTCCCAAAACTCCACATGATTCCATGAGGGTCCCAAACTGCCACGACCAAACCCCCACAGGGCTCCATGGGGAGACCAAACCCCCCACGGAGCTTCACGAGGAGACAAAACGCCCCCGGAAATCCATGGGGGGGATCTCAAAACTCCTCATGCTTCTATGAGAGTCCCAAACTTCCTCCATGCGGGGACCAAACCCCCACAGTGGTTGGTGAGGGCACCAAACCCACACAGTGCCCCGTGAGGGAACCAACGGCCCTCCTCCCCTCGCCATGGCCACGGCGTTCCCCGCCCAGCAGCCCGAGGAATGCCCGCTCCACAGGGAACGTTCCCCGCTCGTTAGCCCGTCCCGCCCCGCCGAGGGAGCGGCAGGGCGGGCAGGGCCGCCCACATAAGGCGGGCTCAGCGCGGGCTGCCCGGGGAAGAGGCGGCAGCAGTAGCGGCTGGTCCGGGTGGAGCCGTCATGGAGATGGGGTGGCTGCTATGGAGCACGGCCGTGCTGCTGCTGCTCCACGTCCTCATGGAGCTCAGCCCCACCGTCAACTTCGCGCTGCGCATCGGCTTCTACTGCGTGCTGTGCCTGGTGGCCTCGGCGCTGGCGGCCGTAGCCTGCCTGCTGATCAACGGCGGCCGCACCGTCAAGAACATGAGGTGAGAGGGGAACGGGGGCCGGGGACAGCGGTGTCACCGCCCCGCCGCTGCCCGGAGCTCCTGGGGTGGTGGCGGCCTCTGTCACATCGGTGGCAGCGCAGCCCCGGGGGTCCCCTCTAGGCTCAGGGGTGGCTGTCCTGGCCTGTGGCAGAGCCCTCGGCAAGGCATGTTTGGGGATGAAGTGTCTGGAAGGTGGCGGTGGTGGCTTTTTAAGGGAAAGCTGGAAGAGAGCGGTGTTTGTTGAGAGTAGCAGAGCGCTGGAGCAGGCTGTCCAGGGAGTGTGAGGAATCTACCTGTCTGGAGACATTCCAAACACACCTGTGTCACTGGGTGACCCTGCCGTGGTAGATGGAGCCGGTCTCTAGAAGGTTCCTTTTGATCCTGACAGTTGGGTGGTTGTGTTTGGGCTGTTTCCTGCCCCGGCAGCAGAGGCTGGCAGGCTGTGTGCCATGTGCTGCCGGGGCACGGCTCTCCTGCAGCTGTTGTCCGGCCCTGTGTCCCCTGACAGGACACCTGTGACAAGGGCCAAGGGGCTGCTATCATCCAGCACCTCCTCTCCGTGCCAAGGTACATTCTATGTACAGAGCTGGCACTTCTGCTGGCAGCACAGGACAGCTCATTTCCTGGTTTTGCTGTCCCCTTGGCAGCTTTTTACCTCTGCTGAGCATGTCGTGTGGATGCAGCGGAAAGGAGAGCCTTAACATCCTTTAGGATCAAAGGTTGGCAGCATCCGAGCAGGTGGAGCTGGACTTTGCTTTGCAGTGTGGCTTTCACATGTAGGACTCAGGGTGGAGGGAGCTGATGTGGTGCCTTGAGGGCTGTCCTCTGCCGGTCCCAGCTGGTGCCATGGCCCCAGGCAGTCTGCTCGGTGATCTCCAGCCTGGCTCTCTCTCCAGCTTTGGTTGCCTTGGCTCACTCAGGAGCAGCTTTCCAACACTCAGCTAGCTCTGCAGCTGGGAGAATTTATGATGTCAGTGATGGAATTGCTATCCTTTTATTTCCCCCCCAAAATAAAACCTCTAAACTTTATGTAAACTTCAAGGAATTATTTGGGAACAAGAATTTGCATTGGATAACTCCTCCTGTTGAAACCCAGGCTGAATTTTGGCCAGAGCCACCCTTTTCCTGTAACTTAAGCCTGTTGTTTCCTTGTAGTGGCACTAGCTGAAGATTCTGGTGATGTATCCCAGCCCCTGGGAGGTCCATGGCTGAGGTGATGCAGTGAGTTCCTTATTTCTCCAACATCCCAGGCTGTTTATTCCAGCTTGGGAAAGGGGGCTGGAGCAGAGCTTGTGCTGGTGGACAGACAGTGATAATGGTGTTGTTGCCTGGCACAGAACACCCCGTTCTTGCTGTGCTGCTGGCTCCAGTGTTGAGCTGGTGTGACTTGGAAGAGGTTACCCAGGGTGTCTGATAGAGATAGAACTGTTTATCTGGGGTAAAACATCTTGCACGAGCCTCCAATCTGGTAAGCAGATTTCAGTAGTCCTTGAAAATCAGAGCATCCCAAACAAGCCCCTGTGACTGGCTGTGGAGCAGAGCACGTGAATCTGGGGGCTGCTGGCTTTCATACTCACACTGTTAGGGATGCACTGAAAAGTCCCATTCCCTGTCATTTTTGTGCTCCTTGTCTCTGGCAATAAGTGCACTGGTTTTACAGCTCTCTGCAGCTGTGGCTGCACCACGTCTGACTCAATGATTCTGACAGAGAAGTCACTTGTGGGGTTGTGGGGACTCAGATCCATCCTTTAACCCTGTGGGTGACGTGGCCAGCCCAGCAGGTCACCCCTGCTCTTTGTCTGCTCTGAGCTCTGCCCCTTTGCCTCTTTCAGCAGCTCACGCCACATCTTGTGCAAGGAAAGTCTGTCCCCGGGCTGGCAGGAGGAAGCTGGATGGTTGCTCTTGAGTAATGTGTAACCAGCCTCTCCCAGCAGCCAGTGAGCACTGTGACTTCCAGAGCGGTGACCTCTTTTTTGGTTGGCAGTCAGAAGGGAGGAGAAGTGTGATTTAGGTCACCCTGGTGGCCTGGCATCCCCCATGACCTCTGTGGTTTGTGTCACCCTGCCTCTGATCACCTGTACTCCCATCTCTTCACCGGCACTGCACCCCTGTAACCTTGGAGCAGCCTGCACCCCTGTAACCTTGGAGCGGGCTGTGGAGCTCTGCATTCCTCCCTGTGTCCTTTCCCCGGGTGTGGCTCTTTGCAGCAAGTTGAAATGAGGACTGATAACAGTGTCACCTCGGGGCATTGGCCTGGCCTGAACTCCGGTGTCACAGCCAGCTCGGGTGGTCTGCATGGGGGGACACCCCACGGAGATGTGAACCCTGCTGTGGGTAGGAGCAAGCTGGGAAAAGTGCTGTGGCTCAAAAGTTTATGGCAACTTTCAGAGAGCAGATGCTGGGAGCTGCTGTCAAGAATGAGATGCTGTCCAGGTGCTCACCTCCCACCTGAGTGACAAGATGCCTCTCAGCAGGATGGTGCTGCACAGTTTCCAAGCTGGACCCTGTGGTGGGGACAAAGCTGGCTGTCCCTCACTCTCCTGCTGCAGGAAGGAAAGCTCCGTCCCCTGTCTGCCAGGGGAGAAGGTGGCCCTGAGGCAGGACATCCAGGTGCTTGCTGGAGGTCAAGTCAGCTTGAATCAGCTCTAGGGAGAGCAGATCCAAGCTGGTGGCTGTTCCTGGGAGCCTTGTTCACGTGCAGGCTCCTCTTCCACCTGTCCTGTAAATGGCTGTTCCCTTGCCCAAAATAGCCCCTGTGTTCTGCCAGCTTCTGCCTGTGTCCTTTGGCCTAGCTGGAGAGTCCCCAGGTGCCCCGATCAGGGGGTGGCATAGATGGGCCCTGCTCCTGTGGGCTGACAAGGAAATGTGCTCCAGTGCTGGCATGGCTGTTGGAGTGTTCCAGCTGGGAAAAGCTGGGAGCTCTGTCAGACCTGTACATCCACTGGGGAAGGGCAAAAGCTTCAGCACGGTTTTGCTTGGGGGCACGCAGCCTCTGCCAAGCCACGTGGGGAGCATCCTGTTTGCTGCCTGCATCCTTGCCTTGTGCAGGGAAATGTTTCTCACCTTCATTCCCCTCCTTCCTTGTGCACCCCGGGTTTGTTTGTATCACTGAGCCCCATCTCCCAGCACTGCAAGGAGCAGACCTGGCACAGCCTTCCTCGGGTGTCGGGTGTGCTGGGGAGTGGCAGCTCCTGGGAGAATTGTTTGACAACTTTTGGGGCCCTGCTGCTTGCAGGAGGAAGAGCCTGGTAGCACCAGGGCAGCCCAGAACCCTGGCACTGAACAGCACTCCTGCAGCACATGGGACCGTGCAGGACAGACACCTGGGTGGACCACAGCACAAATAAGACTGGAGGTTCTCTGTCCCAGAGCTCTTCTTGTCTCCTTCCACCCCCACTGGGTATTGCAGGCCTTGGCGCCTCTACTCTGCTGCTGTTTTTTTTTTCCTTCTGCAGAATCATCAAAGCTGTTGTCAAGACCTTCAAGTATTTCTTTGGCTTGAGGTTTGAGGTGAAGGGACTGGAGAACTTCAAGGTGGAGGGCCCTGCTGTCATTTTGTCCAACCATCAGAGCATCCTCGACATGATGGGTGAGGAGCTGGTGGGAGGGAAGAGAACATTTCTCCTGCTCACCTTTGGGAGAAGTCCTGCTTGTACCTCCTGGACAAGCAGCCTTGGTGCAGCTTCCCCATCAGTGCTGGTTGTAGGGAGGGTCTCCTGTCACTCTGAGCAACCCCACACCTCTGCAGCCCCCCAGGTTCTGCTGTCCTTGAGGTGCTGGCCCAGCACATGTGCCAGGGGCCCTACTGGACTCCCTGGGGCTGGGGAATCAGCTGCTGTCACCTGCAGCCACCCTGCCCACTAACTGCTGTGTGCCAAGCCTCCTGCTCTCAGAAGCCAGGAGAGAAGCAAGGCAGCAGCCTGTCCCTGGTGCCCCTGTCCTTGTCCCAGGGGTGACTGCTGGGTCTTGCCCTCTGCCATCCCACTAGGGCTGATGGAGGTCCTGCCCGACAACTGTGTCCAGGTGGGCAAGAAGGAGCTGATGTACATGGGCAGCGTGGGGCTCATCATGTACCTGGGTGGAGTCATCTTCATCAACAGGAAGAGCACCAGCAGTGCCAAGATGGTCATGTCAGAGGTGGCCAAGACTATGGTGGCTGAGAATGTGAGTGTCGCTGCGGAGCTGGGTGGGGTGGCATGGGGGCATTGTGGCACTCCTGGTGCTCCTGGCTCAGCTTGGCAGAGCTGGCTGGTGGCTCCCACCACTGCAAGTGGATTTCTGGAGCAGAGCGTTGTCTCTCCATGTGCAGGTGAAGGTGTGGGTATATCCAGAGGGCACGAGGAACTGCACTGGGGATTTGCTGCCATTCAAGAAAGGAGCATTTCACCTTGCTGTCCAGGCACAGGTAACGGTGCTTTGCCCCTGCATGGGAGCTCTGAGTGCTTTTGCAGTGGCACTGCACACTGGTCATGCAGTGTGTGGTTTGTTTGCTCTCAGATGAGCTGTGTTCCCAGGTAAACCACTGGTGTCAGAAGTGCTGCCCTGCAGCAGCCAAGGGCCTTTTCCATCCCCTCTGGGAATGGGCATGAATGGCTGTGGACAGTGGAGAATTG
The DNA here is from genome assembly GCF_027887145.1 of Ammospiza caudacuta. NCBI lineage: Eukaryota > Metazoa > Chordata > Aves > Passeriformes > Passerellidae > Ammospiza > Ammospiza caudacuta. The sequence goes on along the minus strand of NC_080613.1, from coordinate 2,768,108 downwards.
CCCTGTCCTCTCTCCTGCCTGCCTCAGTCCTGGTGTCCCCTCTGGAGGAAGGGCTGTGAGGGACAGGCACACTTGATCCCTATTTCCAGGCTTTCCTGGCAGCATGGCAGGGCATTGCCAGTGCCCAGGGCTTCCTGGGGGCATGGCTGCAGCCCAGAGCTCGCTCCTGGCAGGGAGCCCAGTGGGTTCTTTCCTGGGGAAGCCCAAAGCTGACGATTCATTTCTCAATCCCCCAGATCTCAATTGTGTAGTGATGATTCAGGATTGTTAATTCTTGTGCTTTAGAGCAACATCTGGGCTTGCTCTGTGTGAAAATAGCTGCTGCCTCCCTGGCAGCCATATGGCAGTTCTTGATGTGTCTTTTCTCTCCAAAATGACAGCATCCATGAGCAGTTAGTGGGGGAGCAGGCCAGAGCTGTCTCAGGAGCAGGGTGTTTGCCTGGGCACAGTGCTGGGGCAGTGTGCCAGAGACTGGGATGACTCGAGGCCTTAGGGGAAACTGGTGCTACAGCAGGGATTTTGGGAAAGGGAAGAGATGCCAGCTCTCTGACTGGGTTCCTTTGGCCAAGCCCAGGGTGTAGCCTGTGTTGTACCATCCCCATTCCTGCCTGGGTGATGCAGCCAAGGCAGAGCCTGGCAGCTGCTGGAGGAAAGGATGACGTGGAACTGGTTCCTGCCTCTGCTACACCCCCCTGAGTCACCAACTGTAGATCCTGGCTGTGTTACCAGCACTGCAACAACAGCTCTGCCTGCCCTCCTGGCCCTGTGTCTGTGTGAAGCTTCCCCAGGAGCAATTGATAACAACTGGTGACTCCTTTTCTTAGAAACTGAGAGCAGAGCAGCCACCCTGCCCCAGACACGTGCCTGTACAGCAGGCAGGGCCTGTCACAACAGGCAGCCTGCAGTGTTTGATTGCAGGACAGAAAATACCTGGGGTTTGGAGCCTCACTTGGGTCGAGGAGCCCTAAAAGCCAGTGCTGAGCTGAGGCTGGGGTGGAACTTGGCCCTGGTTCCTAGAGTATCCCTGTGCCTTGAGTCTTTGGGGAGTGCTTTTGATTCCATTTGACTGCTGATTGTTCTGCCCTTTGGGAGTGGGTGTTGCTGGTGGGGCTGTGTGTGCCCTGTGTGTCTGAGAGCCAGGCCAGGTCAGCTTTGCAGCATGGGATTTGCTGCCTGTCTCTGGCCTGCCCTGAGCTGCTGAAGTGTCACTAACTCCTTTTTTTCTTCCCTTCCCAAGGTCCCAGTGATCCCTGTGGTGTATTCCTCCTTCACCAGCTTCTATAACCCAAAGACAAAACTGTTTACATCAGGTAACAAACAGTCACTTGGAGACAGGGTTGCTGTTGTCCTGTGTGAAGATCTGGCTCACAGGGGTGTGGGAGGGAAGCAGAGCTGGGGTGAACAGGAGGAACCCTGCTGGGAGATGTTTGGAGGCAGTTCAAAGCACTTGGCACCAGAGCCTGGGCTGGGTTAACTCAGGAAGGGCTGTAATTAAATACACTGGGGGATGTTTTCATTAAAAATTGGGTGCCACCTCCTGCTCTGGGCAGGCTCTGGCTGGGATGGCAGTTTGGGGCGCAGGGGGATTATTCTGGGTGGCACAGCTGTTGGAGCTGGGATCTAACTCTGCCTGTGCTCCAGGGGTGGATGCCTGAAGCCCTGGGAGGGGCTGAGGGCTGTGCTGGGGCTGTCCAGGGTGGGGACAAGGCACAGAACAGAGCTCCTGTGGTGTGTGGGTTTCTCACAGGCTCCTCTCTTGTCCCCAGGCAAAATCAAGGTTGAGGTTCTGCCTCCAATAGAGACCAAAGGGCTGACGTCAGACGATGTCACCGAGCTCTCTGACAGATGCTTCAGCACCATGAGGGAGACCCTCTTCAGGCTGTCAGGCCACCCAGGCCAGGCAAAGGACTCCTCCTAGAGCCTCCTCCAGTGGTGTCACCGTGTGGTGGTGGCTGAAGGGACCTACCTGTCTGTTCTTGCCAAATACTGAAAGATCTTCTCCTCCTCTGCAGTGATTTCTAACTCTTGGGAGCACCACAGACTGGTACACACAGGGTGTCAAGCCAGCACTAAGGTTCCCCTCTGAGTGGATTTCTCTTATGGGTTCATTTTCTCACTTTGCAATATCTCCTTTTTTCTGAATTTCTCAGGCATCAAACTTGTGCTACCAAAGGGCTCAATGACTAGAGAGGTGAGTTCCCCCAGCTCTTGCAGCTAGCTTGGGGTGACAGCAAAAACCTGCCTGGACCCTGAGCTCTGCCTCGTGTGACTGTCCCTGCAGCTGTGTTCCTGCAGGCTCAGCTCCTGAGGTGGCCCTGTGATGTCCCAGGTGGAACCCACCAGGCAGCAGTTTGTATCAGCACAACCTTGATGCGCCAACAGGGCTGAGAACTGGGGCGAAAATCCAGATTTTGGCTTTTCAGCAGTGCTAGGAGTGTGGTGTCCTGCCTGGACAGCCCAGAGCACTCCCACCCACCAGTGGGACACACAGGCCTGTCCCCTTGAGGTGCCCTCGTGTCACAGCAGCATCACGTTGGGAAACTGCTGCCAGCTCCCCGCCGTGCTGGTGGCTCAGCCTGGTCACATCCCTGCAATGCCCCTTCTGGAGGCAAAGGGCTCTGTCGCGCTCCGTTTGTCACTTGTCATGGTCAGCGCTGGCCGAAAGATGGTGCCTGTCCCGCGTCTCTGCTGCTCTGCGGGGCGGAGCCGCTGCCCTCCAGGGCTGTCAAACCCCTGCAGAGCCACACGGTGGGTGAGCTGCAGCTGGAACGCGGCTGGGAAGGCTTCAGCTCCCCCTTTGGGGGATATAAACCGCTTTTCCAGCCGGATAAAACGGGTTCCCTTGTGCCTTGGGGTGATGGACCAACAGAGCTCCTGCATCCCTCACCGGGACCTGTGGAATGTTGGGGGCTGGCTCAGGTCCATGGTTCTTTAGCTTTAGCTCTCCTGTTCATGGCACAGGGGGCCTTGGGATAAACCAGCTGGGGCTACTCAGGTAAGCAGCACACCCAGCTCCTGCAGCCTGCTCTGGTGCAGTTGTGTTTGTCTGGCCTCAGCTGGGAAAGGCAGGGAGCTCCATGGAAGGAGCCCTGGGGCCCAGCTGGTGCTGCCAGGGCCTTCATTGGAGGGGCCTTAGTACAGACTCAGGGGATGGGAAGGGTCGGGGTGGGAGGATGGGAACCAAACCAGCACTTTGTGAGAGTGGCAGATAAAGGGCTGTCATGGAGGGTCAACCCAGGAGGGCCCTGGGAGGGCTCCTGGGGAGGGGAACCATGTCTGACTCCTCCTAGGAGGAGGGAGCAGTGCTTCTATGTGCAGTTGTCTGCTGTTCACTTTTAATTGGGCTGAGAATGTTATCTGCTTTACAAAAAATCAACCAAAAAAAAAAAAAAAAAGGAAATTACACCTTTGGTTATTTAAATAAAGGAGCCTCCTTGTCTTTTGTGGGGGCTGAGGGAGGAGGATGTGGGGTGCTGAGCTCTAGCAGGGGTTGGTTTGGTGATGGAGGGGCAGGGGGGGGTCCTTGTCACCACCCTGTGACCCCAGACAGGAGGGCTGTGCCTCACCCAGCCTCACTGCTGAGGCACCATCCACCTCCAGAGCAGAATGGGAGCTGCAGGCATGGGCACCCACTCCTGTACCCAGCTCTGCAGACACCAGGTGCTCCTGTCCCTGCTGTGACACCTGGCTTGGGGCTGCAGGGACTTGTCCCCACCTTCTCCCTGCGACAGCAAGCCCAGGGAGCGTGAGCTGGGCCAGGTGTGTGTTCCACAGCCAGCCCTGTGCCTGCTGCTCCCTGGGAGCTGTTACCCCAGGATAGTGCTGAGGGGCAGCTGAACACCCCCAGGTGACACACAGGCAGTCTGGCACAGGCAGGCACTCATGGCACGAGGTAAGGCATTTATTTGCTGCCTCTCCAGCAGGGAGAGGGCTCAGAGTCCAGTTTGGAAGGAACTGTGTTGCCTCTGCTGAGGTGAGCTGGAAGAGAGAATGATGAAGATGGAGCTCAGCCTTCTCCTGCTTTCTCCTGCCACCCCATGCCTTCCTGTGATGCTGAGGCTTCGTCCCCAGCCTGGGGCTGGAGAGGGAGAGAAGAGCTGTGGGCACACTCAGCTTGCTCCAGGTCCCCAGGCACTCTGCTAGAGTTCGTTCTTGCAGGAACCTGGGAAGATTGGAAAAAAAAAATAAATTCAGCCTGATAAATTCAGTCATTAGCCTGGCAGAATGAGACTGAGCTGAACCTCTGGGAATGTCACCCACACTTGCTGCTTTCCTTTTGGCAAACAGCCCCAGGCTGGCTTCATCCCCCCACACTCAGGAGTGTCACTGTCACCTCCCTGGCATGTCACAGTCCTTGCCTGGGCCCTGTGCACAATGTCCCCAAATCCAGTGACAGTAACAGCCTGTGCTGGATCAGGGGCCAAAATCGTTATGGCTCACAGAGCTCTGACCTGGTGCCTCTGCTGGTGGTTTAAAGAAGAGAAAATGGGGGTTTTGGTCATTGCACACATCCCCACTGAGCAGTAAATTAGGGAGTGCAGTTGTAGGGTTGCATTCAGTTGGGAAATGTTCCACCAGGCACAGAACAGGGATGGCTGAGTGACTCCATGGGATACCCTGTGAGCCCAGAGCTCACTGGGGTACAACAGGACAGCTTTGTGTCCTACAGGGACCATGAAAATAGACAAAAACATGGGTTTTTTTGTGCTGAGACAGACTTGGGAGAAATTAACTTCAGGACTTTGGAGTCATCCCTTGGAATGAATCCATGTTACCTTGTGATACTGCTCACATTCCTCGGTGCTGTCACTAATAATATGTGCAGGGCACTACTAGAAAACCCAGCCTGCTGGAACACTCAGTGGTTCTGGTAATTACCCCTTTCTGAGATGGTTTTTAAGTGTCTATTTGCAGCTACTTTGTCTTCAGACAAGTTCTTTGAATTCTTTTCCTCTCTCAGCCATTACTGCAAGCACTGAACTGGGACTGAATATGCCCTGAACCAGTTTCTCCTGAGTCTTTCCAAGACTCAGCAAGCTGCTGTTGCACACCCCAGCCGTGCCTAGTTTCTGGAATTATTTAATGGGAAAATGAGCTGCAAAGAGCTGCCTATCAAAAGAAAAGAGTTCAGATGGTTGTGTTCTGCTTGGAGTCCAGGTGAGCACCACAGGGACCCGAGGGGATGCTGTCCCTCTGCATGGTGGGGACACCAGGCAGGACCCCCACCTCCAGCCATTTCACACATGACAGCTCTCACTGGGGGCCCTTCCTCACTTTGCTACCTCAGAGACCCTCTCCGGTGCCCTTACTGGTCTGTAAACTTCCAAAAGAAATGCCTAAAACTTCCCAGGCTCATAAATCTGCCAACTTCTGCACGCTCCCTAAACTTCCCTGATTGACTTTTTGGGCTGTTAATTTCCCAGGAGTTGGGGGATCTTTCCTAAGGACTGAGTTACCAGAAAGGGACAAGAGTTGTGAGGTGCTGCCTGCCCAGTGCCTCCCTCAGCCCCACAGCCACGTTTCCATGTGCCAGTCCTACAACTTCTGGCTGCTACGTGGGCAGTCAGATGGTGCAGCCATAGAAACAGCTTTGAAATGAAGCTAATGGGCTGTTTGTGTTCATCCTTTATTAATTACAGGCTGCTGAGCTTGAGGCAGATCCAGATTAACAGTGGCATATGTGTTACTGATCTCGCTGGCCCACATGGCTGCAGGGACATCCTCTCCCACTGATTTTCCAGGCACTTACAGGTCTCCAGCCTCTCCTCCAGGAAGGAGATCTGCTCGCTCAGGGAGTCAATCCTGTCCAGCTGCTGCAGGGAGTGCGACAGGCGGCTGATGGGGTCTGCACCCACGTCCTCAGGCGGCATCAGGTTGTGGAAGGGGGCCAGCACCAGCTGGAGCTTCTGCAGGGAGAAGGGGAGCTGTGAGTGCATCCCCCCGGCCAGCAGGACCACCCGGGGGATGCAGCACCCACCCGGGAGGGCTCAAGGGGCTGGAAAAGCCGTGGCGTGGGCGCTGCCGGCGGCTGCTGCGGGGAGCACAGCTGGGATGGTAAAAACAGAGCCGGGGAGGAGGGAAACCCTGGCTGCAAACAGCCCCTGGTGGGAGCAGGGCACGGGGATGTGCTGCCACTCACCTGCTCCAGCGCTTCCACTCTGCTCCTCAGGTCCTTCATTTCTTCCTTCATTTCACTGGAGGCACCTGAAAAAGTGACCAAGGGGATGTCAGTGAGTTAAAGCCCACTGCTGAGGGAGGTGGAAGCTGCTGGGGAGGAAGACACGGCTGCAGGGCTCTGGCCAAGCCCTGCTGCTTTCCACCCCCAGGGTCATCCCCCAGAGCATCAGCTGGACCTGCTGGCATCTGGTCCAGCTGCTCCTGCTGCTGCAGCACCTGCAACAAAGCGGGGAGGGTTTCAGGCACTGGGGTGGTGCTCTAAGGACAAGAGATCTGGTGGATCCTGGCCTTTTGTGCCCGTGCTTCCACAAAACACCCAGCTCTGCCCTGTGCTCAGTGGGCACAGGGGGTTGTCCCTGTCAGGGCCCTGCACAGGGGCAGAGGCAGGTGGGGCAGGTGCAGGCTGTCCCAGATGTTTGCTGCTGATGCCCGTGCTGGCCACAGCGCATTATTACTCACGGTACGAGTTTGAAGTGTCACAGCGCGTACCAAAAGTAATAATGGGCCGTCACCAGCGCCGCTCCTCGTGGCTCCAGAGCTGCCCTGCAGGAACCAGGATGATGAGGGAGAGAACAGACACATCCCAGACAGCTCCAGCCACAGCCAGGCCCTGCCACCCTCACAGGGATGGATTTGTGCTCAGGGGAAGCTGTTTGGGTGGGAGAAGCACTCCTGGCTCAGAGAGAATAAAGCTGAGGGGCTCTGGCTGTTGTCCCCTCTCCCATCTCCTGCTATTCTGAGTGTTCCCTCAGCTCTCACTGGGGCTCAATGTGGGGACAGGATACCTGCTTGGCTGGAGGTGTCTGTCCCAGGGGCTGGCACCAGGGGCTGGCAGCCCTTGGCATCGGCAGCCAGGCTGAAGCCGTCCTGGCAGGCGCACTGGAAGCTCCCGGCTGTGTTGATGCAGAGCTGGCTGCACCCGTGGCTCTGGCTGGCACATTCATCCACGTCTGGAACACAGGAACAGCTCAGTGAGGAGGGGACAGGGTGAGGGACACAGGGGGGCTGCAATGGAACCCAGGGAGTGCCCTTCAAGTGAGCTGGTGTTTGGGCTGGGCACAGCTCTGGGTGTCTCAGCGCCTGGGGACAGCCCTGGATAAACCTGGGCTAAGCTGGAGGGGGTCTGACCTCCTCCCCTCCTCCCCTCCTCCTGCTCCCCCCACAATACCACCAGGAGGAGAAGCTGTGGTCAGAAACGTCCCAGCTCTGGCCAGGCAGTGCTCGCTCTCATCCCGGATTTACGGCCGGGGTTTTGGTTCCCGCCAGCTGTGGCGAGGAGCTATCAGCCTTTCAAGTGTGTACAGAACCCAGTAACCTCTCCTCACACGGGGGAGTTATTAAAGCTGTTCCCACAAAGCAGAAAGAGCTGAAGCTCTTCCCACGCCCGGGCAAATCTGTTTTAGGCAGTGGGAAAATCCTTTCCCTCGGAGCTGGAGCTGTCAGCGATGGGCTCAGCCCTGCCTGGCCCAGCATGGGTCAATGCCACACGCTCCTCCTCTGCCTTACAGGAGGCTGGAGAGCTGGGAAAAGCTGGGAAATGCCGTGGCAGGGGTTTGCAGCACTGGTGTGCAGCACACTGCCTGGTTTCTCCATGCTGTGAGGAACACTGGGGCTGTTCCTGTGCCTGGACATCACCAGGCTTCCCCTCCACCCCCAGATATTTTTGGTGCATGGATTTTTAGTCTCTGCAGTAAAAGGGCATTTTAGTTTACAGCAAGAGTTTACAAAGCCTGGGAGGGATGATCACAAACACACAATCCCAGGCTGGCCCCACAAGGGCTCTGTGCTGCAGAGAGGCTCACAGCTCTGCTCACTCTGACCCAGCACAGAGCAGCAGGCACAGAAAATGGGGCTGCACAGGAGGGAGCACTGAGGGAGCCAAAGGGAGCCACACTCCCCATCCTTCCCTGGAGCAAGTGTCATGTGTGTGCAGAGGGACAGAACCAGACACGGCCCACGGTCTGATAAGGGATAAGCTCTGACAAGGTCCCTGTCCCCGCTGAGGGGTTGGTGTGGGGCAGAGGACACCCAGAGCCCCATGGCAGCTCTCCCAGCAGCAGGGCGGGTGTGACACAGGGGCAGGGACAGGGGGACATGGCCAGTACCTGTCTGGCAGGCTCTCCCCGTCCAGCCAGGGGGGCAGGAGCATCTCCCAGGGAAGGCACAGCTCCCTCCGTTCTGGCACGGCTCCCAGCACACAGCTGTGACAGGAACACAGCACAGCATCACCCAGCTGCTCCCCAGCTCCCTCCCTGCCCCCTGGGGCTGTGCACACCCCAAAACAGCAGCACACAGCTGGGCTGAGCTGCCCAGAGGGAACAGAGCTCGGGATGGATGGGAGGAAGAGGAGCTGGGAAGAAACTGAAGGCCCTGCAGGCAGCAAAGGTGGGAAGGAGGAGGGCAGCAGGCGGCAGCAGCAGCCCCTGATGCCACACTGAGCCATTGGCTGCTGCTGTGGTTCGTATTTGTTGCCTCCTGACAGCATTTCTCATCCATTTCTGCTGATTTAGATGGGAAGGAATTGTTTTATTGATCCTCTGGTAACTCTAAAGGTAATAAGCGATCCCAAAGGAAAAAGGCCCAAGAGGCAGCAGGGAAAAGCTGGGAATTAATCAGATATTGAACCACATTTGGCTGTGATGCTGAAAATTTAATTCAGGGAGAATCCACTGACAAGCAGAGGGTTGGTAAATGAGAGATGTGGTCCTGGGGCTCCCTCCAGGGACACGAGGGCTCTGGGGACAGGCAGTGGCACCGGGGTGACCCAGCAGCTCCTTACCTCTGTTACAGCCCAGCGTGTGCCCGTTTGCTCTGCTCCATCCAGGACAGCACGAGGCCATGGGCTGGGGCAGCTGCCTGAACCTCTGCCTGTAGGCAACCCTGTAGATGGTCCTGCAAGGCAAGGCTGGGCTGAGCAGGGCACCCCAAACCCCTGCCCTGCTCTCAGGGGCTGGGATCCCCATGGCTGTGGGGGGAATGTCACAGACATCTTTCATGAAAAATCTTTTCTTCAGGATTTTTCTTCTTAAGAAGCTGAGAGGCTTCAAGAACAAAATGTAAACAATGGTTATCTGTGGAATGCAACAAGCAGATCTGTGATTAGCCCATGTTAGTTGTTTTTAATTAATGGCCAATCACAGTCAGCTGGCTCAGACTCTCTGTCTGAGACAGAAGCTTTTGTTATCATTTTTTCTTTCCTATTCTATTCCTAGCTAGCCTTCTGATGAAATCCTTTCTTCTATCCTTTTAGTATAGTTTTAATGTAACATATATCACAAAATAATAAATCAAGCCTTCAAACATAAAATCAAATCCTCATCTCATCCCTCTACCTGAGACCCCTGTGAGCATGGTCACACGGGACAGAATCCCCACGCCTGTGGGGGCACACAATCCCCAAAATCCCCACAGCTGTGGGGGCACACAATCCCCAAAATCCCCACAGCTGTGGGTGCAGCAGGGTCTGTGCTGCCCCTGGCACGGACAGGAGGGCTCACCTGTAGGTGCTGCAGAGCCTCTGGCCCGGGCAGGTGGTGAGGTAGGGCTGGTACACGGGCTGCACGTGGGACTCGGTGTGGGCGCTCGGTGTCGCCGTGGCTGAGCACACCCTGCGCCTGGGCACACAGAGCTGGGTCAGTCCCACACCCTGACACGGCCTCAGCTCCCCTCCCTGCACTGGGGTGCCCCAGTGACCTGGGAAGCCACTTCAAGCTGTTTGGGGTCAGTGACACAATTCTGGAGCGGCGCGGGCGCTTCCTCCCCCGTCCCAAGGGACCCAGATTTAGGGATGATCTACTCATTGCATCCATTGTCTCCCTTCCCCTAAAATCACTCACTTTCTGGGCGGATTTTTCCTTTCTGAGACATTCCTGAAACGGATGCCCCTGTGGTCACTGAGAAATTAATGATTTCACAGGAAGGGTCAGGCTCACCGCAAAAAAAAAATTAGAGGTTGGACAAAAGGCACTCCCCAGCCTTGCTAAGATAAGTGTTATCCAGGCAAAAACTTTCCCAAGGTTGACAGCCAAAGTGGTCTTGGTTAAACATCCTTTTTTCAACAATTTCCAGCCCAAGCAGGTCAGTCCCACTGAGGAACCCATCTCCTTGTCTCAGCCTCCCAGTTCAATTAGAAACTAAAATAAAGAGCCTGGGAATTAGCATGGACATCAGATGGTTTCCATTAACTCCAGAAAACTCCTCTCAGCCTCATGATTAATGTTATAGAAGATGCAATTTTTAAATGGCAATTGTTTGCTTTGTAAAATCCAGAACAAAGTTTTAGCTGCAGCCTGTGCGTGTGAGCGAGGAATTCAGCTGCGGTTTCAATCCTAGACAGAATGTGAAAGGTTTGACACTGGAGGAGCATTTCAGTGTAAGAACAAACTTTGTAGAAAATGTGAGCTGTGTCTGGGGGAGGGTTTGGAGCTCCAGCTCCTCTCGGCTCAGGAAGAAACTGGGGCAGTGAGCTCTGGGCTCCCCCAGAGCAGCAGGAGCTGAGCTGTGCCTGCCCTGGCTGTGCTGGGAGCTCTCCCAGACCCATTTCCCACAAAGGGAAGGGGAATTGCTGGAGCTGCCCCTGCTGGGGAGCACAAAGCCCAGCCCAGGGTTTCCACACCTGTGCCTGGGTGTCCATCAGAGCTGGAAGCTGCATCCTCTTCCTATGGGAGCTGCATCCTCCAGTGACAGCTTGTTCACAGGGCTTGATTTGTGTGCTAGCAGGATTTCACACATATTTTCATGAAGGATGTGCTTGAAAGAGAATGTAATAATTCCTGAACAGCTCAGGACCTGATGAGCTTTTGGGACAAAAAGCCCAGAGCGTCTTTGTGTCCCTGCCTGGAGTTAAGCAGAGCTGGGACATTTCCTCTGAGAGATGCTTTAGCTCCAGTGAGAAAGCAAACAACCAGCAATGGGCTGCTGAGGCATGGGAGAGCTTTTTCCACCTCCTCACCATCCCAGAGAGCCACACAGGGCTGTTCCCCCCCAGAGAGGACCTGGATGGAGAACACACCTGAGAGCTGCAGACAAAACAAAGCCTTACCCTGCTGGGGCAAAGCCCTCCGTGCTGGCGGTGCTGAGGATGAGGAGGAGTCCCCAGAGGAGGCAGCTGAGGCTCCTCATGTCCCGTTCCTCCTGCAGCACTGCGTCCTGCTGTTCCCTGGGATGTGCTGGCTCCTTCCTACTGCATGGCTCGTCCTTCAGCGGGGCTCCCTGCGGGCAGGAGGGCACCACTGTCAGTGGGAGGGCATTGCAGGAGAAAATTCTGAATTGAAAGAGAGATTGGGCACTGGGATGGGCTGCCCAGGGGGGCAGCGGAGTCACCGTCCCTGCATGTGTTTATAAAAAGACTGGATGTGGAATCAGTGCCATGGTGTGGTTGATAAGGAGGTGTTAGATCAAAGGGCTTCATCTCAAAGGTCTTTTCCAGCCTGGGTCATTTTGTGAGGTGTCCCTGCCCAGCTGGTGACACCCAGCAGAGCCATGGGGACCAACCCTGGCAGGGTGGGAGCTGCCCCAGGCACAAACCCACCCTGCCCTGCTCATCCCATCACTGTGCACAGCATTAATTCAGGAATTACCCTTGATTTACCCCGGGGGATGCCTGGAGATGCTCTCAGGGCACCAGGGGCTGCCCAGCTGTGTTGAGGGGCAGGGAGGGGATGTGTTTTGCCTCCAACTCGCTGCCAGTTCCAGGCAGTGAGGGTAAAACAATGGCCTGTCATTTCTTAATGCACACAGCATTGTAAAGCTGTGCTTTCCCACCACATAAAACGCTGAAATCTGATCTTCTTCTCTTTAAAACACAAATTCGTGACAGAGAAAAGTGCTGTAAGGGCCATATGTACCATCTGCAGAGTGAGCTCTGAGCACAAACCCAGAGGTTTTGATTTTCCAGCACAAGACAAATACAAAACAAAGCTGAAGAGGGTCAGTAACTATATCCTATTGAAACAATATCTCATTTAAACAAAGCACTTGGCCTCCGGAGGGCAGCAGCTGAAGGAGGAAGAAATAAAGAAACCCACCTTAAATATGCACCAATTAAAGAAAGAATCTTCTGGTTAAATTTTCTGAAATGGGAGACTACACAACAAGAAACCTCCTTCTGAGACTGCAGATTTGGTGAGCTGCAAATCAACTTTCTAAAATCCCCACACGCTGTGGGGCAGGATTGGACTGGAAAATTGCAGTTTGATCCCCAAACTCCACTGGGAAATCCCAACTCTGAGGCAGGATTTTACAAATAACCATGGCAAATCTGCAGACATGCAGGTCCCCAAGCCCTTCTCCAAGGATTGTCCTTTCCTTGGTGCAGGAGAAGAATCTGAGGCAGGGAGAAATGGAGATTCACATCTGGGGAGAACCCAGCCTGGTGCCTTCCTCCTTCATGTCAAATATCAAATATCAAATATCCCAGCAGATTTCCATGCAAGCCCAGCCCTGAGGATGCAAGGAGGATTTTGGTGCTTTAAAGCCTGTAGTCCTCCATTGTTCTTCAAACAATGCAATTAGTTTTATTTCCTAATGAAGAATTCATGGTACCTCCACCATCAGGAAAGCAAATCTCACTTGTCCTGCAGGATTTTTTTTTTTTTTTTTTTTAATAGTGAAGGAGCTTTCCCTGTCCCCATTCCTCCTGGAAACATTCCAAGGACACTGGTGTACAGACACACACCAACTCCCCTTGGCTCCATCAGCCAGCTTTTCCCAGGGCTATACCAGGACACAAAACTTCCCTGCAACCCCAGATGCTGAATTCTGGAAGCCAAACTCTGCCAACCATCCCCATCCTCCCACAGGATTCCCGTGGCTGCCATGGCAGCTCTCCTTGTGGGGATGGCAGCAAACGCAGGGCACGAGCCTGAAACACAGAGTTTGTTTTTTCACTTTGAACTGGAGCTGCACTGCCCTACCTCGAGGGCCATAAAATTATGGTTGCTTAGTACCAGAAAAAGCTGTAAAAGTAGAAAATATCACAGTCTAGACTCATATTTTTTTATGGGTTTACAAAAATCAACCTCTTTAAAGCTGCTGAGGATCCTCCAACCTGTTGCCACCATCTATACCATGCTTAATAAAGCACAGAACTTGAGGAAGAAAAAAATTTTGCTGAAGAAAAAAAGAAATATTTTTTTGTCTCTGCCTTTTAAGCCTCTCACATGAAGAGGTCTGAGAAGTGAAATTATGTCTTAGGGGTCAGCAAACCCTCTTTGGACCACGTGCTCTGCGAGTCTGGGGGTCCCCATCCCACCAGCCAGAACCATTCCCAAAATTCTCATAAATTCCCGAAATTCTCCTAAATTCCCAAAATTCTCCTAAATTCCCCGAATTCTACTCTGGCCTCTCACCTGCCACAGCAGCCGAGGGGACACACAACCCACGGCGCAGGTGAGCAGCACTTTCTGCAGCTCTGCCCACGGAACCAAAACTCCAGCTGAGGGCAGCAGGAGGAATCGCTCTGGCTGCGGAGGGATGAGATGAGATGAGATGAGATGAGATGAGATGAGATGAGATGAGATGAGATGAGATGAGATGAGAGAACCCAGCCCCGGGCGAGGATGCGGTGTCTCTGCCGGGACCCGAAGCTGCTCTTTGCCACACAGCCCGGCCTGGTTGTGCAGGTGAAGCCGGGATCCCGTGCCCTCAGAGCCGAACCGTGCCGGGAGGGGCAGCGCCAGCAGCAGGGGATGGATTCTCCCTCTCTGACACCTCCACCGCGGGATGGAGCGGGATGGAGAGGGACACGGGCATGGTGACACCGCCGAGGGGGCTGTGGCACTGTCCGGAGGGACACGGGGACAGCGTCACCATGCAGGGAACCGGGTACCGCGGGGGCTGCGGGGACACAGGTGTCCCGGGACGGCTGTAGGGACACGAGTGTCCCGGGGGGCTGTAAGGACACGGGTGTCCCAGCACGGCTGTAGGGACACGAGTGTCCCGGGGGGCTGTAGGGACACGAGTGTCCCGAGGTGGCTGTAGGGACACGAGTGTCCCGGGGGGCTGTAAGGACACGGGTGTCCCAGCACGGCTGTAGGGACACGAGTGTCCCGGGGTGGCTGTAGGGACACGGGTGTCCTGGGACGGCTGTAGGGACACGGCTGTCCCGGGGGAACGCGGATGTCCCGGGGATGCTCCCGCGGCCGCATAGCCGGAACCCCGAGCCCTCCGGCCGGTCCATCCCCCCCGGCCGCTCCCCGCGCTCGGTACCGAGCCCCGCTCCGCCGGTACCCCCGTCCCCGCTGGGGCTGCGGCCGTGCCGAGCCCCCCCGGTCTGTACCGAGCCCCCCCAGCCGTGCCGAGCCCCCCCGGTCTGTACCGAGCCCCCCCAGCCGTGCCGAGCCCTCCCGGTCCGTGCCGAGCCCCCCCGGTCCGTGCCGAGCCCCCCTGACCGGGACTCACCGGTGCCGGTGGCGGACTCGCTCCGTCCCTCGCCCCCCGCGCGTTTCCTCCCCCGGCCCGAGCCGGTCCCTCCGCCCCGGCCCAATGAGCTCCGGGCGGGGAGGAAAGCGGAGCCTCCCGGCCGGGGGAAGCGCCGGGCCCGGGGATCTCCGCCTGCCCGCGGCTGCCCGGGGCACGGCAGCGCCGCCGGGACCCGCGGGAGCCATGCGGGGACACGGCAGGAGCCCCCAGCGCCCCGCCCGGGTGAGGGACACGCGGCGTGGTGTGCCGAGCGTCGCTGATGGGGACGGGGTTGCGGGGACACGGGTGGGGTTGTGGAGCCTTACCTGTGACCCCAGGGCCCCACACGCGGTCCCTGAGCCCCCAATGGCCCGGCCCGGCTGGGTGGGCTGGGGATCAACAGCGAGAGATCGCGGCTCGGCCCCGCAGACCCCTCCGGGGATGGCCCATCACCAGCGCAGTGCCCAGGGCAAACTGAATTTTCGGTACTAAAAATGACTGTCCTGCTCCGCGCTCCCCACCACTGAGGATTTTCGGAGACATCGCCCCTCCCTGGGTTAGAGACCTGCTCCAGACCCTGTCCCTAATCCCCCTGAGCTCATCCCAAAGTCCTGCAGGCGCCGGTGAGGAACCACCAGGTTTCCAGCAAATCACAAAGGATGCTTAGGGGATTCCTCAGAAGCCCCCCAGCTGCAGAGGGACTCTCCAGGGTGACACCCAACACCTGCCCCAGCACAGCCCCAGCCCAGCTGCCTACAGGCTTCTCCTCTTAAACACCCAGTATTTTATCAAAGCTGCTCGGTTTGTGCCAAAATGCCACTTGTTTTGTCTACATTTTTGTCTGGAAAATTAAAGCACAGAGGGTTATTGTTTTTCAAGTGACTTAGGTGCCTGCCCATGCACAGAACCATTCTTGAAGATAGCAGGGATCTGATGTGCAAATGAATGGCAGGATACAGCCCCCTGGGAATATTTGTTCCCATTAAAGCCCTGTAAGGTTTTTTGAAAGCATGTAAGCATTTAAAGGAAATATTTACCAGTTCAACAAGAATGGCTCCAGGAGAACAAGTGAGATCACTGGCCCATCCCCTCTGTTTCCTCAGGGATACGCTGGGGCTGCTGGTGGAACTGGAGCTCTGGGGAAGCTGATGGGTGCTTGGGGCTCTCAGTGTGAAAGGAGCTTTGGTGGGAAGGGAGAAGAGGGGAATCCTCTCTGGAAGTGCTGCTGGAGATGGAGATCCCTCCCTGCAGCAGGGAAAGGTTTGCTGGTGCTGGTGGAGGTGCAGCTCTGTGCTGTAAATCATCTCACACAGGTTTGTTCACCCTCTGGAGCCATCCTACCTCTGGGGAATGATTTCAGCTCCCTTAATTTCATCAGCACAGGCAACTTCTCCCAAGAGCCTTGGAAGCACAGTAATTATCTTGTTATGAGAGAGCATTACTGTCTTTTTTTTTTCTGGTGTACGGGGGAGATGAACAGAGCCTGAATTATTGTCTAATAATTGCAAAATGCACGTGGAAGCCAGAGCTTCTCTGTGTGGCCATGCTGAAAACACAGGGTCTCATTTTGCAGCTGAGACAACTCACCTCACCCACGGTGCTCCATCAGGTGTGCTGGGCAGGGATCCTTTGCTTGTGGAGCATCCTGGTTTCTCTCTGTGAGGACAGAAAAAGCCCAGTGTTACACTCCCCTGGTCAGGCAGGCAGAGAGCAGAGACCCAGCCCTCACCCACCACGGACCTGGTGCTCCCTGGACACTCCTGAAATCCCTGCAGGGTGGTGGCCACAGAGCCCCTGTGGCACTGAGCTCACGCTGCTGCTGTGCCACAGAGGCACAGACACTGTCACACCCATGGCAGGGCACGAGGAAACCCATCCCCATGGCCCTGATCCTCCCTCACCTTGCTGTGATCCCAGTGGGAATCAGAGCCACGGTGCCTTTGCAGCTTTTAGGGCTGAGCAGGCTGGGGGACGAGCAGGGGCTGATGAGCAGAAGGGATTTGCTGAGCAGGATCTATCCCCTCCAGCAGCTCAAGGCTGGGATTTTCCAAGGACCAGGAGAACAGGAGTGCAGCTGGAACACTCTCCCAAATGTATCCCTGATTTGTGATCCCATCTGCTGTTCCCCAACACTCTATTTTACCATTACATTCTATTTTACCATTACACCCTATTTTACCATTTACCCTCATTTAAGGACAAGCATCCCTCACTTCCCAGGAAACCTTTGCACGAATCTCTGGGATTCCAAGTGTAATTTGATGGTGAGGAAGAGGATGGACTCATCCTTCAGCTCCTCACAGGACTCAGCACGCTCCCCCAGGGACCCCACTGGAGCCTGCTCTGCCACAGGCAGCCACTCCTTAAATGCACTGAGCATTTTAAAATTCTGCCAGTATTTTAACTGCAGAAAGTTTCCTTTCCAGTTCCATTTATTGGGTCAAATCGTTGCTGAAGAAAAGTGCCCGTGTCAGCTGCTAAAGAACTGCACACAGCCCATTAAAAGAGCATTTAATCCTCCGCTCTCAGGGAGGGTTCTCTGTCTTCTGTGCTAATATTCATTATGCTGGGAGGGAAATCCCCCAGGACAAGGCCTGGCAAGGTTCCCTTGGAAGCAGAGGAGTTATGGCAGTGCAGGGTGGGGGAAGATCAGATCTGCTGGCACTGTTAATGTCAGTGTGATGAGCTCCTGACAAAGGCAGCAGGGGATTCTGGCTCCTGCCCGCGTGGCCGCCCAAATTCAAAGTCCTCCCTTGCCCCACGTTTTACATTTTCCCCCCACAGCTTTCTCCCTTGCACACCACAAGTGTACTCCCACGACATCTAATATTAATGCTTGTCTCCAGGCCAGCAGAGAAATGTTTCTGCCCAGCCTCCCTCTTCGATCCAACCATGTGAAAACCTCCTTGTCTCCCACTGCATTTACCACCAGCGTGAGCTGGGAGGGACAGCGAGGGCTGAGCACATCTCAGGCTGAGCACCAGGTGAGATTTTCACCCACATCCCAATTTCCTAGAGCCTGCCAAGCCCCCTGCACCTGCCTGGGCATCCAACATCCCCCTGAGAGCATCCGTGGGGATTGAGGGCTGGAGATGAGGGCTGGGAGCGCTTCCCGGTTTGGTAGAAGGGTGGGAGGTGTCTGGGGCATGAAGAAGGAAGGATGAACAGTGGAGAATTAATGGATCAGCACCACAGGCCCACATCAGGAACCTGCTCTTTAGCATTTCCAGCCCCTGGCAGCAAATGGGACGTGCCCAGGCACACGAGCTCTCCCAGAGTGCAGTGACAGATGGATGGGGACACGGGCAGCAGTGACACACATACAGATGCAAAACCTTTCAGCCCCCCAAGCCGTGGCTGACCCCACACCTGCAGTGCACAATGGGCTCCACGGGGGTCTGGCACAGAGCTGGAGCCACTGGCTAAAGCAAAAGGGAATTTTTGGTGCTTCTCAAAAATAGAAAAAGGAGGAATGGCTTTTGCTGTTCCAGGACAAATTCTTCTGCCCGGGACTTCATGAGGCTGTTTGTAAACTTTACACTTTGGAGCAGCCCCTGTTCTGCAGGGCTCTGTGAGGAAAATGACCTCCCACTATTCTCCTCTGGCCCACATTGTTCTCGGCTGCGTCAGCTGCACTGCAGCTATCTCAGAGGAAATCTAGGAGCCCACTGATGGCAGTGGGATAAAACCAGGTCAAACCAAGAAAAGGACTTGACCCATAACTCTTGCCACCAGTGGCTCAGGACTCTGCATATTAAAACTGAGACCTGAGCCCCACAAAGTGATTTAATTGTTGGCCTGAGTGAGGATTCACAAGCATTATTTGTCTCAGGACCAGTGTGTTATAACTTAAGGTGCCCATAGGGACAACCAGCAGCTGAGCTGGAGCTGTGCAAACACAAATGCAGGAACAGGGCACACCCCATAGCCAGCTTTATTTTCCCTCCCATGCACACTTGAATTTTTATTTACATTTAGAGGAGAAGCAATGGCTGCAGTGTAAAAACTGGGAAATATTCATCCCACCCAGGAATAAACTGAATTTTGCGTCTCTCTGTAAAATTTCCCCGGCAAAACCTGGCAGTGAAATTTCCCAGTGAATCAGCCCATGGGAAGTGTGGTGGGATAGCTGCAGGATGGCTCAGCCCCTTCCCCATCCCAGGGAGCAGCTCAGCACAGAGCCTTTCCCACAAAAAATCCTTGCTCTCATTGTCTTTTCTCTTCCAGGGGAAATTTTCCAGCTGCAGGAACCTGCCCTAGGCAGGACAGGAGCTCACTTTGGGACAGAGGAATGAACAGTTCTGATCCCCCCTTCTGTTTGCAGAGATATTTTTGTTTCCCAGCCTGGTCTGGGACCTCTTCCCCGGTGTTCCTCCCAGCCCTCCTGCCGCTGGGACAGCGGGCCGGGCTCATTTTCCCCGATTTGCTGCAGTTTGTAAATCTGCCTGCCCGGGGCCAGCCCCATCTGCAGCACGGAGCCTGGGAAAAGGCTCAGACGGATTCCATTTCTCGTCCTTACCTCCGGGGGAACCTGGCAGAGCTGGAACAGCAGAGAGGGGCAGCAGCTCCATCGGCGCATCCAGGGAGGGACGGGAGGACCTGCGGGGGCAGATCCGCGTTCCCACCGCTGCCCAGAGGATGAGGATGCTCCAGCCACATCAGCTTTCCACAGCCTCCCAAGCACTGCCAGACCTTCCCAATCCAGCTGGAAATTTATTGAATCACTGGCCAAGGCTCGCTGTTTCTTTCTGTGTTTGGTTCTCTGCTCGCTGCTCCGCGAATGTTGGACCCTGGGGGAAAATGTGCTGGGTTATTTCTACCAAGAGCCCCTCACTGGTGTGATTCTGCTCCGTATTCCTGCACAGCCAGACAGCGCCTGGTGCTCCTTTATCCCAAAGGAGTAAAGTTCTCCTCCTGCCTGCACTGTGCAATGCCACAGACGAGGACAGCAGGACCCACAGACAGCATGAAAAGCGCCCAGCACCGTGGTTATAAACTGGGGGGCTTTGCTGAGCTCCTGGTGTGCACACCCAGCACGATCCAGGCTCGGCTGCTCCTCAGGAAAAGCCTTGGTGGGACAGCCAGGACAGTCCTGCCCATATCCCTGTCCTGCCCATATCCCTGTCCTGCCCATAATTCCTGTTTGCCCCACATCCCCTTCCTGCCCCACATCCCTGCCCTGCCCCACATCCCACCCGGGTCTGGGGTGAATTCAGCAGCACTAGAGGAGAGCAGGGAGGATGGGCAGCCTGGGGATGTACCCTGGGTATCCAGAGAGCAGGCACAGGGAAAAGGGAGGCAGTCACAGAAAGAAAAGAGATTAGCCAAGAATTCCCAGCTATCTCACAGGAATTTGTGCAAGTGTTTGCAGCCTCTACATGCACAGGAGGTAAAATTTACCCACTGGCTTCTCCTCCCCGTGAAAACAGCCTGAATGCCAGTGGGGTGACTTAAAAACAACAGTGCTGGAGGCTGTGCTTAGAGCAAAGCCCTGCTCAGCACGTGGCTGAGAGCAGATCCAGCCTCACCAGGAGCAGGTGGAGGCTGCCTCACACACCTGTGTGCTCCAAGGTTTGCTTTGCACACCTGTGTGCTCCAAGGGATGCCTTGCACACCTGCTCACTCCCTGCTGGGTGTTCAAGCATCCCCAAAGCCACCAGCATCACGAGCAGGGCCAAAACCCACTCAGAGCTCACAAGGACCTGCTCCCAAGGAGCTCATGCTCCTGCTGCCCACAGAGCTCACAAGGACACATTCCTGCTGCCCACAGTGCCAGCTCCCTGTGCCATGCCATGCCATGCCATGCCATGCCATGCCATGCCATGCCATCTCATCCCATCCCATTCCATCCCATCCCATCCCTCCATGCCTCCTGGGGCTCTGTGGTACCTTGGGTGCCCCCCTGTCCCCTGGTGGTTCCTGGTGGCTCCTGGTGTCCATCCCTGCCTTGCCACCCTGTGTCCAGCAGCCTCATTGTCCCCGCTGTCCCCGCTGTCCCCATGGCTGGCTGC
Source organism: Ammospiza caudacuta (assembly GCF_027887145.1). Classification (NCBI taxonomy): domain Eukaryota; kingdom Metazoa; phylum Chordata; class Aves; order Passeriformes; family Passerellidae; genus Ammospiza; species Ammospiza caudacuta. Next base: position 2,747,520 of record NC_080613.1, on the reverse strand, counting down.
TGGCTGTGCACAGGCAGGAGGTGGCTGCCGAGGTGGAAGGGCGGCTTTTTATGCTTTTCTTCCTGTATAAATCAGGCCGGGGATGGACAATCCCAGACAGGACTTCCTGTGTGTGTTGCGAGCTGATAACGGCGCCGCGAGGAGAACAAACACGGGCGCCCCGAGGGGGAGAGGGGCACGGGGCGGGACCCCCACGCCGAGCCCACCACCAGGGGAGCAGCCACCGGTCCCTGGGGACAGGGGAGGGACAGGGCTGCAGGCCCAGGCACCTCCTGAGCTCACACCAGGCCTGGGATGGGTGGGACCCAGCCCAGGGCACATCTTGGCAGCTCCCGCTCCCGTTCCCCCCCCAAAAGGGGACACTGGGGACCCCCACAGCACCAGGGACATGTGGCAAGCATGGCAGGGTTGGTGGCCACCTCCTCAAGAGGGGCCATGTCAATGCTGATCACCATTGGAGCGCCTTCTGGGGTGTTTGTGACCCAACAAAACTTGGGTACAAGGCTGTGCTCGGGTTGTTGTCACCCTGTCACGCTGTGCTGGGTTGGGAAAGAGGGAGGTGTGTGGCTTGGGCCACTAAACCTGCAGGACACCCCCTGACAGAGGGGGAAGTGTGGCAACAACTGCCCTGATGCCCTGAATTTCAAACCCATTTGTGTGCAAAACTGATTGTATTCCAAATTTAATTTCTCTGTGTGTGTGTGTGTGTGACCTCAGTTCTGGGCAGCCAAAGCAGCAACAATTCAGTTTGTAAAGGGATTTTGGAACCTCCGTCCAGACTAAAACCAGGCATTTTGGAACCTCAATCCCGACTAAAACCAGGCATTTTGGAACTTCCATCCAGACTAAAACCAGGCATTTTGGAACTTCCATCCAGACTAAAACCAGGCATTTTGGAACTTCCATCCAGACTAAAACTCCTGCGCAGGCTCAGGGGAGCGCACAGAGTTACTCCCACCCTGATTCAGCAGAACTGTGCTCTGGGCAAATCCCCCGGGAGCTGCAAAATATCCCTGTGTTTATTTATATGAATGCATGGCTAAAGAAAGCCCCCTCTTGTTTTCCTTGGCAGAAAGGGCTTCAGAGGCTGCCCAGCGCCAGGTGATTTTGTGCCCCATGTGTGAGTGCAGCACTCCCAGCTGAGGGAATCTTTGGGAGCACAGATATCCAGGGAATCTCACAAACGAGTCCCTGAGTGCTCACACTGACTGCAGGGAGGCTCAATCTCCCTCTTTTCCTCTCAGTGATGGATTTTGAGCAGCAGCTCCCCATGGAAAGGCTCAGGGGTGGCTTGTGCCACATGAGGGATGTCAGACCCAGGGCTGAGACCTCTCCCCACCATCAGCACACACACAGATTCAGTCCTGCAGTGCTGAACACCCCCAGAGCTCTCCCTAAAACTCCACACCCCAATTTCACCATCCGCAGCAGCCCTGCCTGGCGCTGTGCCATCTGTGCTGGGATGAGAGCAGGTCACAGAGGACACCACGGGGACACCATCCTGTTCCAAAATCCTGTTACAAATCCTATCACCCACCCCCCCTGAGCCCACACTGACTGCAGGAGTGAAATGGGACGTGTGGAAAACCCAGGTTTGGAGCCCTGAGCAGTCAGCAGGGGCCACGTGAATGGAAGGGATTAAATCTGAGCTTGGGACACCAGTGTAGGACCCAGGTGGGCAGAGTGACCCACACAACCTCTGGGATGCTCCTTGTGCACTCTGAGGCTCAGCCACCCCTCTCTCCTGACAGACAGCCCAAGGGAAGCCTGGTAAGAGAAGAGGAGAAAGTGAGGGAGCAGAAATTTAGTATTGTGCAAGTCTTGAACACAAGCAGCAAAGGCTGGGGGAGAAAGAAACTGCAGCTCAGGGCTGGAGGTGTGATCAGAGGACATCAGATATGTCATTTGCTTTGCTCTGTGGAGGTTTATTCACAGAATCACAGAATGGTCTGGATTGGAAAGATCTTAAAGATTTCCAACCCCCTGCCTTGGGCAGAGACACTTCTACTGTCCCAGGTTGTTCAGAGCCCCTTCCAGCCTGGAATTGGACACTTCCATCCACAACTTCTCTGGCAGCCTGTGCCAGACCCTCACCAGAAACACCCCTGTGGGTGTATTGACAACCATTAATTTATTTTTGCCATTATTTGACAACAGAGCCCAAATCCTAAATGCAGAGCCTTGCTTTCAGCAAAGATCCAAAGCACGTATTTTGAATTCTCTGCCAAAAGTAACAGCAAATTATGGATCAGGTAAGGACTCCCACAGACCTGACATTGATTTCATGAAATCCCAGACTGATCTGGGTTGGAAAGGATGTTAAAACTCATCTCATTCCACCCCTGCCATGGCAGGGACACCTTCCACTGGCCCAGGTGGCTCCAAGCCCCATCCAGCCTGGCCTTGGGCACTTCCAGGGATCCAGGGGCAGCCACAGGGAGGAATTTCTTCCTAAAATCTAACAAAAATCTACATTCCTTCAATTTAAAGCTATCCCTCCTTATCCTATCCCTCCATGTCCTTGGAAAGGTGACTTCTGGGCTATTCCATCCTCAGCAGAGTCCTGAAGGCTGAACCCTCCTCTTCCTCTTCCCGGCCTGCAGCCAACCATCTCCTTCCCAGCAACTCTCACTGGTCACTGTAGACGACAAAAATTGACATTTTAAACCTTCCTAGTCACAAAACAAAACACCTGCAACTGATTAAAACATTTTCTACCTTGAAAAAATACTCTGTGCATGGGAAAAATGCACTCTAAGGGCTGGTTCTGGTCTGGTTGTGTGGGACAAAGCCCAGAGGAGCTCTCCATGGAGAGGACCTGAAGAATGGACAGGACGTTACATTAATGGTGTTGCACACAAATGATCCAGCCAAGTAAGCCCCAGCTGAACAGAGCTCCACAGCCTTTTTATAAAATTAATAATGCGTGGAAGAGATAAGTGTGTCCCATTAATGGGTTTAATACCTTGGCTTAAAAGTCCTACCCAGGAAACTTCCATGGCTTTTCTGCTGACTCCGCTGGATTTCAGAGCATAAGAGAGAAGTGGAATTCAGCCTAAAAGGCAGACAGTCAATGCAGAAGTCAGGACTTAGGAAAAAGATTTTTTTTTAAAAAAAGAGATGTTGATATTTCTCCTCTCTGACACGTCCCAGTCTGTCAAAATGGCCACTGCCTTTATTTTGTTTAATCACTTATCTCCACGGAGGGAAGAGGAAATTCCCAAGAACGCGCGGTCGTTAAAAATATTAACCAGGCACTGGTGATTATTTTTGGTAGCTAAAAACTTCCTGGCTGAGGGGTCTGGGTTTGCATTGGACTCGAGTGAGTGTTTTAGGATAACTTTCATAAATACCCATTATGCTGAAACCAGTGGGCAGTTTACAATTCAGCTGGGAAGGGCGGGGACATGTTTCTCTTTCTTTTGTTCTGCCTGGCCGCATGCTAAAGTGCATAGATCCACACTGAATTAGCATTTGGCTATTTTCTTGTATCCTTAAATAAAAGACCAGTTCACACAGTCAGAAATCTCTGTTTCCTTTCGGGCAGGAAAAAGGAAGTGAATGCGAGGGGCAGATTTGGAGTTTGCTTGCAAGAACAATTGAACTCCCATCCAGAGGGGAAGGGGATCTGCGTCAAGAGGAATTCACTTTTTTTTTTCTCTTTTTTTTTTTTTCCCCCCACCCCCAGCTCTGGAAGGGAAGAGAAAAATGACCTTTAGTTTAAAAGCCTGAAAGAATAAAGGTCTGAGCCTTGAGAGCTGCCTGCACAAACAGAGCCATGAAGGGTTTTTCCTGAGCAAAGGCTCCTCCAGCGGCCGCGCCGCGGCTCCAGCTGCTCCCCGCTTCTTATCCCAGGTGCAGGGCAACACCCAGACCTGTCAGCAGCTCCTGCCCACCAGGGACAGGCCCTGGGTGGTGCTGAGCAATATCTGACATTTTCCTCGCTGTCCCTCCCCAGTGCTGCCCGTGCTGCTGGGCTGGATGAGGTGGGATTGAGAGGATCCCCTTGCCTTGCTCACCCAAAATCTCATTTATAGATGTGTGTGCATTGATTCAGCACCTCACACTGGCCCCATTTTGGTCCTTTTACTGCCCACCACAAAGCCTCTCCCAGCTTCTCTGGGCAGGGGAAGTGCACTGAGCTCTCAGCGGCTTGACCAAGCATCAAACCATTTTCTGTGTGGTCTCATCTCCATGGTCTCACCCAAACCATTCCAGTCCTCAGCACTACTCTCCATTTAGTGGGCCTTCAATATCCACAGACTATTTTTCTCTGTATTTTTCCCCCATGCAAGCCAGATTTCCAAGACAAGCTTCCAAGGAGCTGGAGAACACAGAGGTTGAACCTTGTTAGGATGTTTGAGCATCCCCAAGGGCATTAAGGGCTTTGGGATGAAGGTGGGTGACACAGGCTGGGGTGCCCCCATGGTTCCCAGTGCAAGCCAGATTTCCAAGACAAGCTTCCAAGGAGCTGGAGAACACAGAGGCTGAACCTTGTTAGGATGTTTGAGCATCCCATTAAGGACTTTGGGATGAAGGCGGGTGCCGCAGCTGTGGTGCCCCCATGGTTCCCAGTGCAAGCCAGAGCAATCCTGGCAAAAGAGGGACACACATCAGCCAGACCTGTTCCAAAGCCAGGCTCAGACCTGCCTGAGGGGTCTGTGCCCCAGAGCAGAGCCAGCCCAGCAGCTCCCACCCTGCATCCTGCAGAGCATCACTGCATCCCTGCAGGTGATCCCGAGGGAGCACAGGGGATCCAGCTCCACTCTGCGTACCCACAGAAGCTCCTCAGAGCACTTTTCCTCCCATCCAAGGAAAATATTTGCTGGGAGAGGGGAGCTGTGGCTGGGCAGTGTCAGCAGCAAATGTCAGTGAGTGCTGGCAGAGAGGAACTCAGGCAAAGTGGCCAAATTCCCCCAGGAGGAGCTGCCCTGTGATCTCTGCAGCAAGGATGGATTGCCCAATCATCACTGACATATTTTCTGAAAAATACCTTTGCCAGGATCCTTCTTTTCTCCTGAGAAGGTGGGAAGCCTCGGCTTCTCCATGTTTTGCTGCTTTGGAATGTGATTTGGAGATTGTTTACCCAGCATGTGAGATTGTTTTTAATTAATATCCAGTCACAGCCAGCTGTGTCAGAAGATTTTATTATTCATTCTTGTATAACCTTCTAATGACTCCTTTCTCTCTCTTTAGTATTGTTTTAATATATCACTTTCTTTTAATATAATATATATCATAATATAATAAATCAACCTTCTGAAACATGGAGTCAAGATTCCCATCTCTTCCCTCATCCTTGGGACCCTCAAACACCACCACACCTGATGGTTCCATGGTCATTTTGTGCTCTCTCTTTGCCCCTCTCCTGGTTTTATCTCAGGGGGCCGGTGACCCTCCTGACAGCACACCACAGACACCTCCCAGCTGAGCTGGGCTGAAATCACCTCTCAGTGTGGGTCTCTGAGTGTATTTTGGCAGGTTTCCACTTTTCTTCTCTGGGCTGTCCATGCCCAGTGAGTGCAGCTGCAGGGATGCCCCCAGCAGCCCTCGGAGGGACAAAGCGGAGCAAACAGACCCAGAGGGACAAACAGCCGGTCCCAAAGCAGGCAGGCATCCCCTCTGCTGGGCTCAGGTGTCTGCAGGGCCTGGCACCAGGCAAAGGTGCATCTGGGAGTGCTGGGCTGAGTCAGTCCTGGAGGAAATGCTGTCACCTCCAGCCCCGTGCAGCAGCCCCACTCCCTTTACCCTTCACTGCCAAAACTTCCTGACCAAACCCCGCCAGTGTCGGAACTCAGTGCATCCCTCCACTGTCCAGAGCTGCCAGGACCCCATTGGGGGGCTCAGAGACCCTGGCACACAGCCCAGAACACCTGAGGACTTGAATTTTACCCTTAGAGCAAGTTACCAACCTTGTATGAGGACATGGAAGTCACACAGGTTTGAATAGTGTAATAACAAAATGAGCACAGGGTGAAAATGTAGATTTTAGGATTTTTGGTATAGGGGTATGGGGACAAGATGGAGGAACTGGGGCATGTCCAGCCTTTCTTCTTCTTCTTCTTCTTGGTCTCCATTTTCTGCAGTGCTGTTGGCACTTTGGGATTGGTTTCGAGTAGAAGTGCACTGTCTAACACGGGTGATGGGTATTGGGAATTAAGTGTAAATATGATATAGGTAGTTTGTAGTATAAAAGGACAACACAGAGCGCCTGTGGCTGCCCTGCTGAGCAGATCTCAGAAACAGAAAATTTTATAGATAAGGATTAATAAACAACCTCAAGACTGAAAAGTGAAGAGTCCAGACTCGTTCTTCAAAAGCAGAGACATCCTGCACATCTCGGGGCAGCAATGAACAACCAAAACCCGAGACTCCAGCTGGAGCCTGAGTGAGGTTCCAGGCCCTGCTCATGGCTCTGTTACATGAGGGAGCCCAGCTGGGAGCCCATCCCCACATCCAGCCAGGGTGGGAGCAGAACAGCAGTGGGAGAAAGGCAGGATCCCACGGAGCACGGGGAATCTGCCATCCCCGTGGATTTCCAACCTTATTCCTGTTCCCCTGGAGCTCCCAGCGTGCAGGGGCTGCACCTCCTGCCTTGGTGCACCAAGGTAATTCATTAACTGCAGGAATGAGGAGCCTCAACTTTCCCCCAGTGCCTGGGACAGCAGCAGCTCCCGTGGTGCTGCCAGGCTGGGGACAGTCCCCGGGGTGGGGACAAGGCAGGGCATGTGTGCCCAGCTCCTCAGGAATGCAGGGAAGGCACCAAGGCCAGCTGGGTGTGAGGGGCTGGGAGCAGCAGGGATTTTGTTCCCCTCATGGAAAGGTTGGGTTCAGCAGGGTCACAACACCAGGTTTGGGGTTCCAGGGCTGTGCAGAGGCTCCAGGCAGGTTCTTCCCAATGGAAAGCAGATTGTGACAGGGTTCTGAGTGCTTGTGCAAGGCCAGGGATGGTGGCAGAGCTGGAGCTGTGAGCCCACAGCACCTGCAGGGCTGCCAAGTGCCCTGTGGGGCTGGAATAAGCTCATTGCCTCCCCAGGCCTTGATTTACCCACCAGAAGCAGCAGAACCAGTCCCAGAAAGGGCTGAGCAGACATTGGGATTGCTGCCCCAAATATCCCAGCAAAGAGGATAAACCTGTCCAGAGGGAACACTGGAATGACCCAACTTGAATTTACAGCAAAAGAACATTTTCCTTCTGCTCCTGTGGCACCCCCAGGGCTCAGGGCTGCTGCTGGAGGCTGTGCCAGCCCGCTGGGGAGCCCTCAGCTGCTTTATTCATAGAAACCCAGAGCAGCCCTGGAGCTGGCAGCAGCCCAGAGAGGGTCTGTGCTCTGTGGAAATGGGCAGGGCAGCCCAGGGCCCGTGCTCCTGCTGGGGAGACAACATCTGGATCAGCCAGGGCAGTGTCCCAGCAGCACAGATAACATCTGGATCAGCCAGGGCAGTGTCCCAGCAGCACAGATAACATCTGGATCAGCCAGGCAAGGGTCCCAGCAGCACAGATAACATCTGGATCAGCCAGGGCAGTGTCCCAGCAGCACAGATAACATCTGGATCAGCCAGGCCAGGGTCCCAGCAGCACAGATAACATCTGGATCAGCCAGGGCAGGGTCCCAGCAGGGGAGATAACATCTGGATCAGCCAGGCCAGGGTCCCAGCAGTGGAGATAACATCTGGATCAGCCAGAGCAGGGTCCCAGCAGCACAGATAACATCTGGATCAGCCACAAAGGGAGTCATTGGGGCAGGACCCTGTCGTGCCCTGCTCCTCCTGCTGCACACACGAAGGGTTCAGGCTGGATCATCCTATTTTCCATAAACACTCCAGGTTTGTAATCCTGGATTTGCAGGACAGCGCTGCTGGCACGGCGCTTTGAGCTCGAGTGTCAGCCCTAAACCTGAGCTTTGCTGAGATTAGTCCCAGGTACAGAGCCAGCAGCACCCAGCAGGTTCTGTATGAGCACAAAAATTGGTTGGATCAGGATTCGTGTGGCACACTGAGCGAAATCACTGGCCTGTTATTTCTAAGTTCCTTTTCTTTCCTTTCCTTCTTTGCTCTGTTTTGATTTTGATTTATTTCTCCCCCGTAGGAAGCAGCTCAGAGATTGGTTGTGACACAGCCCAGGTCACCAAAGCCTGTTTTCCAAAGGAAACATTTGCCATCTCACTCCCAGCTTGGATTTGCCTGTCCCTGCTCACTTGCCAGAGCTTGTTCTGCTGTGTTAATAGGGAAATTTCTTTGCACAGAGCCAATTGTGCCCCAGTGATTTTGTTCAAGGGATAAAAAAGCACATTCACTTGGTGTTTGAGATGACATTTATTTGGTGGGTGAGCTGGAGAGCTCGGTGGGCAGAGAGAGAACAAAAACCCACCCTTGTCAGGAGCTCTTTGAAAAGCAAAGAAACAAGAGCACAGCAGAGATAAGAAAATGACCATTTGCAGAATCTGGGAAAGCCTCGTGCAGAGGGACAGAGACAAAGCACGAGAATGCACTTTATTTGTGACAAGCTTTCCATCCTGGGCAGCCAAACAGGACATCCTGCCTCAGTTCTCCTTCCTCTCTTTAATTAGAGCTGCGTTCAGGACGCTGCCATTAATGTCATCTCAGCATTTCCATGCCAAAGCCCTGTTTTTGCTGGACTTTAGGAACTTGGCCCCAGAGAAGGCTGTTATTGGTGTGCAGAGCTGTTCAGCAGGGGGGCTGGAGCAGCTTTGTGACATTTCCATCACAGGGAGCTGCCACCAGCCCGGAGAGAGGCGTTTCCATGCAGGATGTGGGGGCAGTGGGGGAAATCAGAGCCCCTCTCTGGCCACAGAGGGATTCGGGGCTGTTTGTGCTCCAGGAATGTGTCTCCGTTTCAGGTCGGGGCTGTGGCACCTCCGTGACATCTGAAAGTCACTGAAAACACACCACCCACATTTTCCAAACCGTGAGTCACCGTGGAAGCCTCTGTGGCTGCAAATAATTAAAGAAGAGTCTGAAAAGTGGATTCTCCAGCAAAAGTGGATTCTCTCAGGTGTTTTCGCTGCCTGAGAACAGGGCCTGGCTGCAGCCCCCCCAAAAAGGAGCCCCTGAAATCCCTGTCAGCTGTAAAACCCCCATGTTGGAAAGAAGCTGAAATGCACCTCCAACACCAGCACAGCCTGGCAGCTCTGCTGATAAACCAGATTCCTGTCATGCTTGTTCTGTATAAACCCCTTCCTCTGGGTCTCCGGGGCAGGACCTGGGGTTTGTGCACAGCTCTGAGCACATAGACAGGAGAAATCCCCATTCCCATCCCACTGAGAGCCTGTTACCCCAGACTGGGCATCCCTGAGCAGGAGAAGCCAGAGCTCAGTCCAGCCAGCTCCTCTGGGGCTGCTTTTGGCTGGAGAACTGCTAAACATTATTAGCAAAAAGAAAACCACTTTTATTTTTTTTTCCACGATGGAAAAACGAGTCCTTAGTCCTCCCAACCCAAAATATCAGTGAGATTCCAAAATATCAGTGAGATTCCAAAACATTAGTGGGATTCTTCCACTCCTGAAGGGAGGGCAGACAGATCCCTTTGTTCCTGCTGCAGCCCCAGGTGCAATGCTGGCAATCCAGAGCAGGGCAGGCTCTGGAAGAAGCTGTAAAGCAACATTTCATCACAGGATACTCCAAAGCAGACAGGGTTAAGCCAAACATCCTTTCAGTGCTCCTCTTTCACTTCCCATTCGAGGGGAGAGCGCACAATGGCCCTGCACCCTGAGCTAGGGCTCTGCTGGGGCATCCCCAGCTGCATTTTCTGCTGGCTCCCTGCATGGCCAGGCTGCTGTGTCCCCTGGCCCAGGAACTCCCACCAGGAATTCCCTGCCTTTCCCACCAGGAATTCCCTGCCTTTCCCACTGGTGCTGCTACCCCACAGCTTGCTGAGGAGCCAAATCAGAGAATTCCCACCAGGAATTCCCTGCCTTTCCCACCAGGAATTCCCTGCCTTTCCCATTCATGCTGTCACCCCACATCTTCCCTCCCTTGCTGGGGAGCCAAACCAGAGAATTCCCACCAAAAATTCCCTGCCTTTCTCACCCTACAGCTTCCCTCCCTTGCTGGGGAGCCAAACCAGAGAATTCCCATCAGGAATTCTCTGCCTTTCCCAGCCCTGCTGCCACCCCACAGCTTGCTGAGGAGCCAAACCAGAGAATTCCCACCAAAAATTCTCTGCCTTTCTCACCCCCCAACTTCCCTCCTTTGCTGAGGAGCCAAACCAGAGAATTCCCACCAGGAATTCCCTGCCTTTCCCACCCCACATCTTCCCTCCCTTGCTGAAGAGCCAAATCAGAGAATTCAAATGGATTAACAGAGGGAAGAAACAGTGGAATGGGGCTGTTTTGGGGCTGTTTCCCCAGTTCCCCACCTGCTGGAACAACCTGCTTTGGGTACAAGGCACCGATGCCACCACAGGGCACAATCCCACTGTTTTTGGGGTTTGGGCTGAGGGGGTTCGGGATGTGCTGGCCCAGGGTTCCCCAGCAGTGCCCCCCGATGCTGGGCAGCCCCGGGGGGGGGCTCAGGGCTCTGTGCCCCCCCAGCAGAGCAGGGCAGGGCAGGAAGGGAGCAGGGCAGATGAGGAGATGAGTGTTTCCTGCCCCTCTCAGCAGCGCTGTCACTCAGCGGCCCCTGCAAGTGCAGCAGCAAGATAACTCCAGACACAGCCACCAGCACTTCCCCCCTTTGTCCCGGGCTTTTTTCAGGCCTTCCTGAGCACAAACGTCCCATCTCCACAGGAATGTCCCTGCTGCTGCTGCTGGCTGCCCCCGGGGATGTGGGTGCTGCAGCAGCCCGGGGTGAGGGGCTGCCCTGAGCTGGGCACTGCCATGGGGGGCATGGAAATGTCCTGGCATGGAATGAAACTGCAGCTGGGCACTGCCATGGGGGGCATGGAAATGTCCTGGCATGGAATGGAACTGCAGCTGGGCACTGCCATGGGGGACATGGAAATGTCCTGGCATGGAATGGAACTGCAGCTGGGCACTGCCATGGCGGACATGGAAATGTCCTGGCATGGAACTCAATTGTGATGGTGTTCACAGGGGGTCTCAGGTTGAGGGGAGAGACGAGGATCTGACTCCATGTTTCAGAAGGCTTGATTTATTATTTTACGATATATATTACATTAAAACTATGCTAAAAGAATAGAAGAAAAGGTTTCATCTCATCAGAAGACTAGCTAAGCTAAGAATAGAAAGGAAAGAATGATAACAAAGCTTCTGTCTCGGACAGAGAGTCCAAGCCAGCTGACTGTGATTGGCTATTAATTACGAACAAACTAACATGAGCTAATCACAGATGCACCTGTTGCATTCCACAGCAGCAGATAACCATTGTTTACATTTTGTTCCTGAGGCTCTCAGCTTGTCAGGAGGAAAAATCCTAAGGAAAGGATTTTTCATGAAAAGATGTCTGTGACACTGAACGGCCACAGGCCCTGGTTCCTTGGCCTGAGTCACTCCCCAGTGCAGGAGATGAAGGAGCTCACTGAAAACAACGAGCTCAGGAGCTCAGGGCAGCCTGAGAGGCAGCAGAGCAGTGTGCCACACGTTCCTCAGGCTCCTGGGCTGGCACAATTCCCCTCCAGCCCCACCAGATGCTCCAGGAAGGTGCCCACATGACGTTTCAAGCTCCTTGCCTGTCCCTGTGTGGTGCCCACTGAGCCCGCCTGGGGTAACACCCAGGCACTGCTGGCACAAACCCCTCTGATCTGAAAGCAGGGAGCACTCCCAGCCCTTCAGTTAGGCTGTATTTTCCCCCAAATTCCTTCCCAAAGAAGGCTCTGGGTTTGGCTTTTGGGATGCCCTCACCCTGCAGAGCTCGGCCTGTGACTCTGCCCAGCACAGACCCTCCAGTGCCCACAGCTGCAGAGATCAGCCCCACAGGAGATTCCTCACTCCCACAGCACTGTGGGGCAATGGGGGGCTCTGACAGGAGCAAGGGGGACACGTGGCACCCCCAGAGAGGGCCCGTGGCCGGCACAGCACCAGCGTCCCCAGAAAGCCAAGGCTGGAATGCAGCGAGGCTGTTTCCTTATCTCCTCCCCTGCCTCTCAAGGACACAACAATCTAACGGTTGTAGGAACGCATTTTTCACCACGGGATCCTTCATTAGTGCTCGTTTCCTCCCCCCCAGCCGTTTCCTGGAAGCAGTTTGTGCTGCAGGAGCTGCAGGGCTGCGTGAGGGAGCACACCCATTCCTGCCATGCTCCATGGGCCAGGTCACACCTGGGCACTCTGCAGTGCCTCTGCCACCAGCTCTGCCTGCCTGGGAACACAGGCAGGCAGGGACAGGGAAAGGAGGATGGTGTTGAACTGGAACAGGAGAGATTCAATTCAATATCAGGGAGAAATTCTTCCCTGGGAGGGTGGGGATGCACAGAGGCTGCCCCTGGATCCCTGCAAGTGTCCCAGGCCAGGCTGGACAGGGCTTGGAGCAGCCTGGGATGGTTGAAGGTGTCCCTGCCCATGCAGGGAGTGAAATGCATGATCTTTAAGATCCTTCCAAGCCAAACCAGTCCATGATTCTATAATTATAAGCACCTCACAGACAGGTCCTGGTGTTCCCAGCCCCATGGCTCCTGCACAGCTGTTTGTGCATCAACCATAAATATTTGCTCCTGGCTGCAGATTTCAATCCACGAGCTATTCCTCCATTCTTCCCTGGCTGTTTACTCCTGGAGTTCCTCTGAGTTAAACACAGCTTTATTTCTAGACCAGCAGGAATGGGATATCCATCATCTCCATCGATTACAACAAACCGATTACAGACTGTGCAGCAACCAAACAACGAAAAATTAAAAAAAAAAAAAAAAAAAAGAAAAAAAGATCAGCCACCAAAGTGCAGCCCAGGGAGGGAGGGAGGAAGAGGATATGGTGCTTCTGGGAGCCGTGGCCGTTTGAAGGCTGGGCGGGAAGCAGGCCAGGGGTTATCCAATCTCTCGGAGCAGACATTTCCGCCTGGCACGCCCAGAGCGCCGTGCTGGGGCAGCCATCCATCATCAATCACCCGCCCTGCCCGGGCAGGAAACAGGAGCAGGGCCCCGTGTGGGCACTGCAGAGGGGGCACAACGCAGCCAGCAGCCCCCAAAGGTCCTGCCCAGCCTTTGCAGCTCACCTGGCAAAAGGAGCAAAAGGAGCTGCGGTGCCCGAGAGTCAGCACGAGCTGGAGATGTGGCTCTGTGATATTGTCTGATATTTTTCTCTTGAAAAGCTGAGAAGCCTCAGAAAAGAAATGTAAACAGTAATTATGTGATTGCTTAGAATGTGGTATGGATGTTGCTCACCAACAGGTGCATCTTTGATTGGTTCCATGAGAATTGTTTTTACTTAATGGCCAATCCCAGTCCAGCTGTGTTGCCTCTCTGGTCAGTCACAGGTTTTTATTATCATTCTTGTCTAGACTTCTAATGTCCCCTTTCTCTGTCTATTTAGTACATAATTTTCTTTTAATGTAATATAATATCATAATATAATAAATCAGCCTTCTGAGAACCTGGAGTCAATTCTCATCTCTCACCTCATCCTGGGGACTCTCAACAATTGGTGACCAGAGAGATGGACAGAATTCTTCCTTCTACCAAGTGTCCATTCCCCCTTCCCAGCCACAGAGAGCAGCAGATCACTTTCCCAGGGAAAAGATAACTCTCCCAGGGAACAGATAATTTTCCCTTTCCATCATTCTTGAAAAGGCTTTGAGAAGATCAGAAAAAAAAACGAGAAACAATACTTGTCTTCCCTTGCTGCACCTGGCGTTGTGAACGTGTGGAATGTGCTGTGGAGATTGGTTTACCAAAGGGTGGTTTCTTGATTTGCCAGTGGTGGTCATGGTGTTTGGATTCAAGGACCAATTAGGTCCACCTGTATTGTAACTGTCTATAAAAGCAATGTGTTTCTTAATAAAGATTATTATTGATGAACCTTCTGTCAATCATGGAGCCAATGGTAATTATTACCTGGCCAGGGGCCCATTCCAACAACACCCAGCTGCCAACCCTGAGCTTTCCAAGGGCTCCTAGGCTCTCCAGGATGCTCTTCCAGCCCCAAACCATGCAAGCAGCATTGTTTCCCCAGGAACATAAGCATGATTTATACCTGGATTTTTGGCAGATGACTTTGAGAAGGTTTTGGCAGCTGTTTGAGCACAGCTAACATGGGCTGTCCTGCTGGATCCAGCCACTTGCTGCTACCCATCATAGCAGCATCCTAACCCTGGTGGCTCCCACAGTGCCCTGACCCCCGGGGATGGATGCAGGGATGCCAGGGGGGTGGCACACCTCATGTCACCCTGTCCTTGCAAGGACACCCTGGCTAGAGCAGGAGGGACAGGGACACCCCATGTGTGGTGATGCAGCCACCCCCGGCCCCACAGCTCCCTGGGGCTGCTCAGTGACACAAATCCCTGCCACCAGAGCTTCCTGTTTTCCTGCTGCAGCAGCTCACGCTTCCCTGCAGTCCTTGACCCCTGGGGCTGTGCTAGGAAGGACGTGAAATTGCCTCTGCTGCAGCCCGAGGCTGGGCTTGGGGCTGCCCCTGGAGCCCTGAGCCCGCAGCTGCTGTGTCTGTGTGTGTGTCTGTGTGTCTGTGTGTGTGTGTGTGCCTGTCTGTCTGTCTGTGTGCGTGTCAGTGTGTCTGTGTGCGTGTCAGCGTGTCCATCTGCGCATACACAATGGTCACACCGTGCCTCACCAGCTGGCACAGCTGCCAGCAGCCTCAGGGGACAGGATCTGATATCTCAGAGGGAAAGCTGAGCCACGGGACAAAGCAAAGCCCAGCAGAGCTGAGTCTTTGATTACAACCCCTTTTTTCTCCTCTCTGAGCAAGGAAATACAGGCTGCAGTTGTTTTCTCACTTGTACTTCCCCCAGATTCCAAAGCTCCAGGGTTTTGTTTTCCCTGCACAGCTGGAAAGAAACTCTCAAAATCCCTTCCTGGCACAATGGCACGGGCTGGGCTTCCCAAAATGCCAGCCAGGGGAAGGTGGGGTGTCTGTGAGAGCAGGAACTGCTGTTCCAGGCTGTGCAGAGCACCATGGACACACATTCAAGGAAACGGCCCAGCCTGGGCCATTGTTGCCTGTCAGAGCCACCACCTCTCATCCCTGCTGGGAAACGATGCTGCTCATTTCCCAGCTTTTCAACATTTCAAGATTTCGAAGTGTAAAGCAAATGCTGATCACACCAGGATGATGGGTGCTTCACTCTGCTTTTCTTGGGGTGACAAGATACTTCGGCTCTGGTTTTGATTTGTTTTTCTGTTGCAGGAGTGCCAAAAGTCAGAAATCCCTCCAGAAACAAACCCAGGTCTCCCCAGCAGCTGCAGCACAGGGAACCCCACACAGACATTATTGCAGTGGGGACAAAAACATGAGCAGGGCTTTGGGGAGGGGGCAAGGACAAGGGCAGAGGGTACCAGTACAACCAATATCAGCCAGATCCAACTTTCTTTGGAAAAATCCAACATTTGTGATCTCTCTTGCCAAAAGGAGCTGTGATAACCATTTATTTCGATGCTTTTCTAGTGGAGATCATCTCATGTAACAGTGCTGGGCCAGACCACCCAGCAGCACCTCGGGGACATCATCAAGAGCTCTGCAGAAGGGCTCAGCCCCCAGAACAGAGGAGTGAGGACACGGAGCCACCCAGGGCTGAGCCCTGTGCACAGGTCAGGGAGCTCGGTGCAATCACAGGAACACAAATCCTCCCCTCCCAGCCCAGGGCTCCAGTTACACCACACTTAATCCTGGAGCCACTTTGGCACTGCAGCTCAGGGCTGACCCACTTGTGAGGCAGCGAGGCCCCCTGAGCTCAGAAATGTTAAATACATTGTAATTGGAGCCACCACGGTGCCTCCGCTTTCCTCCCCATGCAGAGGCCCTGGGAAGTGAATTTTCCAGAGTGTTCCTGGAGAGGAGCTGATTCTCAGCCCAGCATGGACACATTGGGATCTTCCCCATCTGCAGGGTGGTCACATCAATGGCAAAGCGAAGGAAACCCAATCCAGCCGTTCCTGGTTCATCCCAGAGGAAAAGGGAGTGGGGCTGGATAAGGGCTGAGCTCCCTGGGGAAGGGAGGGGAGAGCTGAGCACTCCCTGTTCCAACTTTTGCTCCTTTAATATCAAATCTTGCTAGTGATGCTGCCAGAATCCTGGTGAAGGGACGTGTCACCTGTCCCCTCTCCTTGTCCGTCCTGGGGCACTGGGGACAGCATCAAATTGGGAACAAATCATCCCTGATGTGCTGGAGGGGGCAGCACAGACATTTGTCCCCACTGTCACCTCTCCCTTTGCCATTGCCAGGTGAGGCTGGAGCTCCTTGGGGCAGAGCCACAGGGCAATGCTCCCAGGTGCTATTTTGGCATAAAAACCAGCATTTCCCCCAGCTTTAAAACACTTTTCCTCCCTCCCAGTGCAGGTGAGCGCTCCTCTCTCGCAGCTGCTGTCCTCTCCAGAGGGAGTTTGAAGGCCACGGTCACAAAATCAGCAAACTGGGGCAAAAGGCTCTGCCAGACACACAGGCAAAGGAAACAGATGCAAGGGGAGCTCTGGAACAGCCTCACTTTGCTACCAAACACTCCAAAACCTCGTGAGGACAAACCCAGCAGGAGCGTGAAACTTCTTCTGGGGACATCAAAGAAAGCCACTTTGTCCTGCTGGAGTTTCCAGACTCACAGGTCACAGCCAGGAGCTGCTGCCTGGGGTGCTGGGGCAGAGCTGGGGCACAGAAAGTCCCGTGGGCAGTGGGGAGCACCCACAGGGGAGGCAGCCAGGCCCCAGCCCTGTTCCCAAGGCTGTGTGGGCTCAGGTTTGGAAGCAGGAAGGGTTTGGATGCTCCCACAAAGCCCTGACACGGCTCCCAGAGGCGTTTCTGCTGGGAGATGCTCTCGTGGTTTGCCTCCCTTTGAAGTGAAAGCCCTGGGAAAGGCAGGAAAGCCTCCAAACACACTTAATTAATCCAACTTGTCACATTAATGACATCAAACCACAGCCACTGCAGCAGAGTCTGGGCCCCATCTCACACCCAGCTACACTAAACAAGGAGACCCCTGTGGCAGGGAGGAATGATGAGGAGGATTCATTCCATGGATATCAGATGGCTAATAAATTACTTTATAATATAATATTTATTATATTATAATAATATATAATAATAAATATACACTATTATATATTTTATAGTTATTATAATAAATATATAATATTTGTTATAATAAATAATTAATATATAATGTTATATGAATAATGATAACAATAAATTTGTACATTATAACAATGTCATAATAATATAATTATAATATATAATATATATAATTATAATTATATAATATAGATATATTATATTATATTATATTATATTATATTATATTATATTATATATATAACTATAATTATAATTCTATAATAATATAATTATTATATCAATATTATATATTTAATAATTATTATCCTAAATAGATATATCATATGGTAATAAATAATAAATAAATAATTTTATATAGAATAGTAATAAATATATAATATAATTTTTTTATTAAATACTATATTATTCTACATTATATTACATTACATCTAAACTGAATCTGCCCAGCACACAACTGCCCAGAATCTCGTGACTGTCAGCCCACAGTCCTCATACACACACCTGGCCCTGACAGGCCAAGGAAACAAAACACCATGACTTTGGGTAAATAATCTCCATGTTGCATTCTACTTTGGCACAACACAGGAGCAGGGAATGAGATAAGAATTGTTTAGACCATTCCTTTCTCTGCTTCTCTCGCTGCTCCTCTCTGGTTCAGAGAATGTGGATCCCACACCCAGCAAAGCTCGGGCAGGACGCAGAGGGCTCAGGGCACAATTTGTGCCTGCACTGGTGCAGCAGTGGGGACAGCAGGAGCAGGACCCCATGGGCTGTGCTCAGAGCCCATCCTGAGCCCCCCGAGTGTTCCCTCCTGTCCCCCCTCAGTGTTTCTGTGTCCCGGGGCTGTGTGTGCCCTTTCCCAGGCTGGGGTGAGGGTGTCTGTCCTGTAGCTGTCCCCACAGCCCCATGGGGCTGTCCCTGAGTGGGGCTGAGCCCCCTGTCCCAGCCCTCGCTGCCTTCCCCAGGTGATAACCTTGGGCAGCTCCCTGTGACCTGGAGGAGCTGGGAAAGGGAAATGTTGACTTTTAACCTCCTGCTGTTCTTCATCCTCTCCTAATGGGCCGAGCTCCCCCCTCCACCCTGAGCCCATCCATCTCCTGCTGCCACAGCCCCCAGCTCTTCCCACGATCCCATCTGGAATGGGAGGAAGGAGCTTCACCTCCAGCCTCAAACTCACCTGGAGCCACAGCTCCCTGCTATCCCTTCCCTGTGACCGTGTTCACAGGGGTCTTAGGATGAGGGAAGAGATGAGGATCTGACTCCATGTTTCAGAAGGCTGATTTATTATTTTATGATATATTTTACATTAAAACTATACTAAAAGTATAGAAGAAAAGGTTTCATCTGAAGGCTGGCTAAGAATAGAATAGCAAAGAATGGTAACAAAGGCTTGTGGCTTGGACAGTCTGAGCCAGCTGACTGTGATTGGGCATTAATTAGAAACAACCACATGAGAGCCATCCCAGATGCACCTGTTTATTTCCATAGCAGCAGGTAACCATTGTTTACATTTTGTTCCTGAGGTCTCTCAGTTTCTCAGGAGGAAAAACCCTAAGGAAAGGATTTCCATAAAAGACATCTGTGACACTTCCCCCTCACCTCAGGGCAGCAGCAGCTCCCAGGCCAGGCCCAGGGACACCTGAGGGGCACAGAAATCTTGCCAGGGCTGCTCAGTGCCCAGATTTTGGCCAGGTCACCGAGTGAGGCAGAGCTGAGCCCGTCCCCTCCCAGCCTGGCTGAAAGGAGCCCCACACCAGGCAGGACCTGGAGATAAACCCAAACCCTTTGATGTGCAGGGGAAAGGAGACATCCCTTATCTCCCTTTCCTTCTGTGCTGAAACCCTTCCCAAAGGCATTCCTGGGCTGTGAGGATGTGACAGCAGAGCCACCCCCTGTCCCCGCAGCACAGGCAGGGCTCAGACACAGCTGGGACACTGGGCTGAGCACAGGAGCCATGCTCTGTCCCTCTGCCTCCTTCTGCCCTCCTCTGGCGTCCCCGGGAGCTTTTCCTTGCATCTTTCTCATCCGCTGCTCCGGCTAAATCCACTTTGGAGGCAGAGCTGTAAGGAAGCCCCCAGGGTGGCAGGGGAAATTAATTATTTTATTATTATTATTATTGACATTTTTATTATTTACATTTACATTTCTTAAGCCTCAAAAGCACATTTCAGGAAACCTTTAGAGGAGAAAATATACAAAACGAGGAGTAGCAGCAGCTGCAGACGACAGGAAGGTGGAGTGGGAGAGCCACGCTAGCAGGAGCTGAGCTGTGCGAGAGCAGAGTTTCTTTGGTTTCACAAATAAGAGGTTCAAAGTTGGAAAATGTGTGAAGCTGTCTGCTGGCGTGGCTCAAATTGAGGCAGCAGCTTCACAGGGAAAGAGGAGGAAGGATGGATGCAATAAAAACATTGAAGTACTTTGCACCAAGGCTTGCCAGCAACAAGTTTAATTCTTGAGCTGCTCAATGTTTTTTGTCTCATCATTGTCAGATATGAAACGTGCTTCTGGTGAGCAGAGTTTTCCCTGAGAAATTGCTCCCAGCCTCAAAAGAAAGAGAAAAAGCCTTTAAAGGATATTGAACAGCCCCCAAGAAGGAAAGGAAGGTTTTAATTTCGTGTGGAACACAGCATTTGCACGATGAACCAGAAAAGGAAACGAGGCAGAGATTCTCCCTTTGGGTCTGAGCCTGTCTGACTTTGCCCTTGTGGTTTTCGGTTCAGCTGCAGAGCAGAAACCTCTGGTTTCCCCCAGATTCTCTCTCTGAGCCCTCGAGAGCAGGCTGGCCATGGACACGGCGTGGGAACTGAGCCTGGCAGTGCCCCTGGAGCTGCATGGATGTGACTCACCCCCTTTGGACGCTGCTGGTTAAAATCCCTCCCCAGTCTTGGTTAAAATGCCTCCCCAAAGCTCCAGGCTCAGCCATGTGTTTCTGTTTACCCACTGTGTGTGCCAGCAGAGCCTCCACACACATCGTGTTTGCATATAAGCTGCAAATTTGAGTTTGATTTGGTGGGCTGGAGCCCCCGGGGCCTCTTGGATGCCTTTGAAAGAGCTGCTGGGTCTGAAAGGTCTGCAGTGCGTGGGGATGTGTGGTCCAGGAGAGGGGCTCAGAGGGGGAGTGTGGGAAGAAGAGCGGGAGGAAAGAGAAAGGAGAAGGAGATGAAAAGGAGGGGGATAATGGAGGAATTGCAGGGAGGAGAGGGATGGCAGGGACAGCACTGGAGGGGCAGAGACATTAGTATTAGTATTAGTATTAGTATTAACATTAGTATTAGTATTGGTATTAGTATTATTAGTAGTATTTTAATAATATAATTATTTCTATATCATAATATAATATAATAATACAATAATAATTATATATGTGAAAATTAATAATTAATATATATGTAATAATAAATAATATATAGCTTATATATATTAAAACTAATAATATAATATAATAATATAATATAATAGTTAATTAAGCACAATATAATTAATGATAACGTTATTAATATTAATATAACACTGAGCACCCAGCCAAAGAGAAAGGAAAAGGAGATGCAAAGGATGGGGATAATGGAGGAACTGCAGGGAGGAGAGGGATGGCAGGGACAGCACTTGAGGGGTAGAGGCTACTATTATTATTATTATTATTATTATTATTATTATTATTATTATATCCATATATATATAGGTAGAATAGAATAGTTATAATTATATATGTAATCATATTAATATATTATCTTAACATAATAATATTATTAAATTGATGTACATATTATTATAATATTATTATTACTATTATACCCAGCACCTAAAAAGAAAGGAGAAGGAGATGAAAAGGATGGGGATAAAGGAGGAACTGCAGGGAGGAGAGGGATGGCACCCAGCACCCAGCCCGTGCCTACACCCATCCCCAATTTCCCACATCCCATCCCGGGGGATGTGTGGGATCTCAGCAGACCCAGCCAAATCCCTCCCCTGAGAGGGCACAGAGCCACCTCAGGCCACCCAAGCGCCGCAGTGCCCCCCTAACCCGGTGTCCCTGTGCACAGCCCATCCCTGTGCCCCCAAGCCCCGCGGTGCCCCCCTGGCCCGTGTCCCTGTGCACAGCCCATCCCTGTGCCCCCACACTCCCCCACGCCTGGGGCTGCCCTCCATCCCCAGCACTCCCGTCTGAAACACCCAGCAGGAGGCTGGGAACGTTTGGCTGCTCTCCCAAGGAGATTTTCCTTCATGAAACGCGAGGCAGGCGGGGGCTTTTCACAAGCACCGGGCACGGCTGAATCCCTTTCTCGGCAGCCAGCGGGAGGAGAATGGCAGAGGGACAAGAGACGGGACGGCCACTGCCTTTGTTTGGGGTTTGAGGCAGAAAGAGGATGGTGGGGGGAGTTTAAGGATATAATGATGGGGCTGAATGTGCTGAAGGAGCAGCTTGAGGTGGGGAGGCTTCAGAATGCCATGGGAGGGGACGGGAAAGGTTTGGCTGTCACCGCTCACAGGACAGGGGTGAGCCCCTCATGGTGGGCATCCAAGGGCTGGGGTCTCCCTGCTGCAATCCCTGCTGGTCCAGGAGGGAACAGGCTGCTTGGGAAGGGTCCGAAAGGTGTGTGGGTTGTTGGGGACACGGTGAACAGGTTGATGGTGGGTTATCCATGATCTTTGAGGGCTTTCCAACCTTAATGATTCTATCATTAAATAAATTAATAACCCAACAGTGTTTTGCACTTTGGGGTTTAGGCACTGCCTCACCCCAAAAGACTGAGGAGAAGGGACCCCAGTCCTGCTTCTTCACGGGGCTCTGGCTTTGTCCCCCATGCCTGAGGAGCTGGGGATGGTGGGGACAGGGACACGGAGCCAGGGCCACCACTGCCATGGGGACATGTGGGGGGAGCCCATCCCTGTGTCACTAGATGGCGGCCCCACCCCAGGAATGGTGCAGAGGCACTCTGGGGGCCAGCCTGGGGTGTCCTGTCCCCCTGTGGGGGCCCAGCAGAGCCCCCCATGTCCCCCTGCCACCCGTGTCCCCACTGCCACCACGACCATGCAGGAGGGGTTTCTCTCTCTCCTTACTGCAGGAAAGTTTTCTTCCTCCCCTTTCAGCACCATTCCTGCTGGCAGGACCCCAAGTTGCACCCGAGGAGGTTCACGTTGGATATTAGGAATCATTTCCTCACTGGATGTGGGATTCCCTGTATCCAGCTCCTTCCCACGGGGCTGATCCCGAGCCACAGCTCAGCCTGAGTGTGGTGAGGTCAAAGAACCCTGTCCCTCTCTTCCCCCTCAAGGAAACCCAGATGGAGGCATGGAAAAGATCTCATCTCGTGCCTAGACCACCCCGGGCTGAGGGTGTGAACCTCCTGTGGTGGTCTAAAACCCCCTGCAGCACAGAGAGAGCGCCCCTGGAGCCCCAGGGAGGGTGGGTGTGCATCCCACCGGGACCACCATCCCTGCAAAATCACCAGGGATTCCCTGGCAGGTCCAAAAGCCTCAGAAATGAAAAGCAAACCCTCTCCCCCCAGCTGGTGTGCTGCCCTTGGGTGTGCTCACACTCCCAGTATGACCAGCTCCCTCCAGCGTGGGGCTGGCTCCGCACTGAGCTGCAGCTTTAAGGCACAGCCAGGCTGCGCAGGTTCCTCCTCCCAGCGCCCTGCCAGAGTCAACCTAGCCGAGAGTAATTAGTGTGGTTATCAAGGGACGAGGTGGATTAATGTGGGAAAGTCATTGACGAAGGCAGAGAAGGGCAGATGCTTTCCTGGAGTCCCCAATCAATACAGACCTTGGAGGACGAATGGGCGCTTCAAAGAAAAGCATCAGCCGACAATTGAGCGCTTTTAGCTCCCGGCCGGCTGCTGTGCCTGCAGCAAGGAGTGAAGCAGGGCCCAGGGCAGCCTCACACCCTGACAATTATCGCTCCTTCTGCCCGGCAGGAGCCTCTGCCCACCGCGGGGAGGAGGAGGATGCTGCTGGGGATGCTGCTGGGGTGGAGATGGGCACCGAGCGTGTGGAGGTGGCCGTGTGTGTGTTGGGAAGGATGAAAGTTTGACAAGAGTCTCACAGATATGTGTGCTTAGCAGGAAGATTTTTGAATGTAGAGTCTGATGAAGGAATAGAGATGGAAGCAAGTTTTGATATAGAAGAAAAGAATTGCTGAGCCACTCTCACTGGATAACCAAGAAGGCAAAATGTGTGTTAGCTAGAAAGAGTTTTTATGACTTACAGCAAAAGATAAACCTACCCTAAACAAGATGATTTTACCAAGCAGAAAGACAGCACAGGCAAACAAGTCAGCAAATGCTGCATGTAGAAAAAAGGTTTCAGAATTTTCCACTGCAAGAAAACTGGAAAACAACTTCTAGCTTAAACTGTAATGTACTGACTTTTAGTGACTGGAGAACAGTAACATGAATGTGGTAATTATAGAAGTTATGATGGGCTATAGGTAAAAGTTAAGGTATAGATTGGTTCTACTGTATTAAGATGCTCAGCAAAGAAAATTATATAATGCAATGTAACCAAAAGAAAAGTATATAATGCATGTAACCTAAAGAAAAGTCTATAATGCATTGTAACTAAAATAAAAGTCTATAATGCATTGTAACCAAAACCAAAGGGTCTCCAGGCCTGCCTGCAGCTGGAGCTGCCACCACTCCTGGGTGTGAGGCGCACACAGACCTGTCCCTGTCCCCAGCCTGGTCCCCTCCAAGGCAAAGCCTTGCCGGTCTCCAGGCTGCAGAGATGTGTTGCTGTTGTTTCGGGGGAAACTGAGTCACGGAATGGTGCCAGCCAGGGGATGGATGGGTGTCCCTGTCCCCACCCCGGGCTCCCTCCATGCCTGCAGCACCCAGCGCTTTACTCGAAAGCCAGGCAGGGCGGGACAGCTCTGCAGAGAGGGAATAAAGAAAACCCAAACAAATCAGAGCATGTTTTTTTTTTTTTTGCTCTCCCGGCGCAGCTCGCAGCCCCTCCTCTGTCATTCCCGCTGGAATGTGTCTCCGAATTCCTCTCTGGCTCGCTGCGTGCTGCTGCCGGCTCTGCCCGCGATTGTTCGCAGCGATTGCGCTTTTCCCACACTCGGATCGCGGCTCGGCTCCAGCGGCTCCGCATCACCCCCAGCGCCAGCGGCGAGCGCAGGCCGGGGCGAAGCTGCGTGGCTGTGCCCTGAGTCACACCTGAGTCACCTCCGAGCCCTTCAGCACCTCCTGCCCCTCTGTCCCGGCTCACTCGGGGCTGGCAGGCAGGGAGAAGTGGCTGCTGCCCTTTGGTGGGTTCCCCATGGGATGGTTCCTGCAGTCTCCATCACCATTTCTGCACAGTCACAATTATTTTGTGCCTCTTCCCCACTGTTCGGGCTGCAAACTTTGGGATTTCTTCGCTTTGGGAGCAGTTTCCCAGCCGGGCTTTGCTGTGTGCTGCCCTTGGGCCCTCTGAGCCCTTCAGCACCTCCTGCCCCTCTATCCTGGCTCACTCAGGGCTGGCAGGTAGCAAGAAGTGGCAGCTGCCCTTTGGTGGGATGGTTCCTGCAGCCTCCATTGCAATTTCACCACAGTCACAATTATTTTGTGGCTCTTTCCCGCTGTTCAGGCTGCAAACTTTGGGATTTCTTCGCTTTGGGAGCAGTTTCCCAGCCGGGCTTTGCTGTGTGCAGCCCTTGGAGAGGCAGGTGGGTGGTGCAGGGATGTGTTTGTGTCCTGCTCTGGATGTGTTTGTGTCCTGCTCTTTGTTTTTCCTGGCTGGGGCCGCGTCTCCCTGCCCGGTGTCACTTCCCTGTTCCCTGTGCTCGGGGCAGCTGCCGTTTCCATCAGTCTGGAGGCTCTCAGGAGATCCCTAAGCTCCAGTTCTGGAACATCACAGCAGCAGGATGGTCCCAGAACTGGCTGGGAGCTGCTGTGCTCACACAGAGCCCGTGTCCATCCCAAGTCACCTACTCTCAGCACGGCATCAGCTGGCAGCCACTTCTCCTTGAACACCCCAAAACTCCCTTATCTGCACCATAAACCGGGGAAGAAGCCCTAAGGAGAGGTGTTATCTGCTGCAGACACGCAGGAGGAGGTCAGGAAACACCTGGCAGCCCATGGCCTGGCCTGGCAGGCTGAATCCAGGCTCCCAAAGCCCGGGCAACCTCAGCTCACTCCCAATAATGGACTGTGCTTTACAGGGACTCCATAAAGCAGTTAATCCTTATCTGCAATTTATAAAAGGATAAACTGCACGTGATTAAAACCATATTGTGTGAGGCAGGCAGCTCCAGCAGAGCAGCAGCACAGCCCCTCTGAGCATCCAGCACACGATCCCAAAACCCTCCAGCCCCTCCTGGGACTTGCCAGGGGTCACCCACAGCCCTGAGCACCCTCCAGCTCCTGTCTCCCAGCTCTAATCTCAGGGCTCAGGGCTCTGAGCATGAATAAACTCAGCTGTTATTTGCAAACAATTCACACACAAGTACTCAATAAACAGAAACCTGTAATTAAGCAAATAAGGAGAACCTTCTTCCCCATTAAACAGCGCTGCAGACGGGCTTCTGTTTGAATTGTTTTATTGCAAAGGGTTTTAAATCACTCTTTTTTATTTGAGATGAGGTAAAAGCTAAACAGACATTAAAAAAAAATTCAGGGGAAGGAGCTGGATGGGTGCCTGGCAGGGCTGTATCACTGCTTTTCCCATAGGAAACCCCCTTAAATCTGCTGAGAAGGGAACAGCCACAGCATCGCTCCTGCTCTGCTGCTATCACAAACCAAACACAGGGCAAGGTGAATGTAAACAGCTCCTTCAGCCCCATCCAATTAACACGGTTAAAGGTTGGCCCTAATTGCTCCTGGAGAAGGGGTGGCACAGCACAACACCCCCAGCCCTGGGGGGACAAGGACTCCTGTCCCCCACAGCAGCCCTGCCTCCCGTGCATGAGGGGTGAGGCAGGATCCCAGGTGAGAGAAGCCCCCTGGGAGAGATTTCCCACCAAAGAGAAGAGAAGAGCCCCTGCAGACTTTCCCTGAGCAGCTCCCTGTCACAGACATATTCTATGAAAAATCCTTCCGCCAGGATTTTTTCTCCAGAGACTCCGAAACAGCTGGACTTTGATTTGGTATTAATTAAAAACAACTACATGGACCAATAAAAGATGCACTTGTTGCATTCTACAACAGCAGATAATTATTGTTTTTTGTTTGTTTTTCTTCTGAGGCCTTTCAGCTTCTCAGGAGAAAAGATCCTAATGAAAGGATTTTTCATAAAATATGTCTGTGACAGTTCCCCAGAGCATCCTCTTCCCCTCAGTTCTCCCAGACCTGACTCTCCTGTTTTCCTTGGGCACCGTGATTCCTTCTGGCTCCTGGCCAGCCAGAGCCCCTCTCCTCCACCCCCTGAGCCATCCCAAACCACCAGAACTCCACATTCCCCTGCTGCTGGGCAGGGACACACTCACTGCATGTGCTGGCGCGTGTGGCTGCTGTCACCGCCGGGCAATCCTTATCTCGTTTTCCCAGTCGCTCTCTCCTTCCCCACACAATGAAGGTCAGGGTGCAGAGGGACATTTGGGTTCTTGCCATCAAAACAGCCCGGTTCGGCTTGGTTTGGTTTATTTTATTTTCCTTCTTCCTGCCCATCAAAGCCCATATCCGAGGCTGAGGTGGCTGACATGGGGATGTGGGGATGGGGCAGCCCTGAGCCAGCTCTGCTGGAATCTCACTCATTTCCACCAGGGAGAGCTGGGAAATGACCAAACTGGGAAATTAATGGAATCAACAAGCCTTTGCCTATTTTTTTTATTTAATTTTTTGTTTTGTTTTGTTTTTATAGGCTCCGTTTTTTCCAAGGCTGGGAAAACCTGCCCCAGAGCGAACCCGCTGGGATAGCCAAGCCCGGGGGAGCAAGACAGTTCTGGCAAATTTGAAATAAAACTATCTTTTTTCTTTCAGAAAAACAAGTCCTAGGCTGGCCAAAACCAAATATTCAGAGTGTTTGCTTTTAACACTTCCAGTGCCAGCCAGCTGGGGCATCTCATTTTACAGCAGCTCCTCACCTGAAGGGGGGTGTCAGGTTTTTGACTCATAAAATAACACATTTTAATGCTTGGTTTTGTGAGGAGAAGCTTCCTCTGGCCGTGTGGGTTCTGCAGAAGCCAAAGCAGCTTCCTGCTGCCCCCAGGGCCCCCCCAGCAGCCCCCAAACCACCCCTTCCCCACCCAAACTGCTGTGTGTGTGCCGGGAGTGAGGGGCCACATCCAGGCTCCTGTGACCCTGCAGTGACAGTCTCAGAGCTGTTTGTGCCAGCTCCGTGCCCGTGGGCGGTGGAATGAGAGGTCAGAGAGGCACCCAGGGTGTCACTGCTGGTGTCACTGCTGGTGTCACCTCAGAGTCACTGCGTGGGGAGCTCAGCCTTGCTCGACAGCAGAGCGCCCACGCACCAGAAACCGTCCCATGAAGCAGAGAGCTCCTCCTGCAGGGGAGAGCAGCAGGGCTTCCTGCCTGGGCTCGGCTGCTCCTGGGGCTGCCCCATGCCCTGAGCCCCTCTGAGCCCCAGCCCCAGCCGTGCCAGCCCCTGTGCAGCCTGGCACTGCAGTCCAGAGCAGCTCTGCCACCCCACCATGGTGCCCGTGGCCCTGCAGCTCTGTCAGGAGTTGCTGCAGTGTGACACAAAGCTTTGCTGAGCTCTTTTTGCTTTGTTGATAAAAGAATGTTTCTGTCCATGCTCTCTGTGCAAAGGGGCATCCATCTGGCCTGACCTGACTCCAGGGTGGAGTCACAAACTTCCTTGGAAGTTGAGGATGGGACATCTCCTTGGCTTGGGCATAGCCAGAGGTGGGCAGGGTCAGATTCTCCTTGGTGTCATCCCAAAATGCTTGTGCCACGTGGCCCTGGCAGGGGACAGCTGCTGGCACACAGCACTTGGCAGGGCTCAGAGGAGGATCTCAGGAGTTTGTGTTGGAACCCACAGGTACCTGGGCCTGGGGGGTGTGGAGAAGGGTGGTTGAGTTTTCAAATCCATTGGTTTATGGAGGAGCCAGCAAGGGAGGGGCAAGGAGCAGCCTGCCTCATAATTGTAATTGTGTTAATTACCCGGGCTGGCTCCGAGCAGGATCCCACACTGAGGCAGGTGCCTCACCATCCCCTACCCAGCATCCTGGCCACCATTCCCCACCATTCCCTCCTGTCCCCACCATCCCAGCAGGGCAGCCAGCCAGGCCTGGGCCATGCTGTGATCCAAACCAACATCCCCATCCCTGTCTCACATCCAGATCGCACCTGGGGCCACCCTGAGCGTGCCACGATGAGTTTTGAGAGGCACAGCACTGCTCCTCGTTGGGAGGGCAGGGCAGGGATGCCAGTGATGCTCAGGGGTGTCCCCAGGGTCCCTGCCTGCTGTCCATCACCCAGGCTGTGCTGTGCAGGAGCAGGCAGGGTGGTGTGTGTGGGATCTGGCCCCGGGGCTCTGCCTCAGCCTGGCCAAGTGACGCAATGGAAAGCAGCAAGCAGGAGCGTGCCTTGCCCCTACTTGCAGCTCTTCCAGCTCTAGGGCTCGATGCTGCAGATAAAGGGCCTTGATGGGACGGCAGGACAAGTTCCAACACTGCTTCCCAGTGGCTGCTGCCAGCTCCAGAGCGTGAGAAAATACCAGGCAGGGAGGGAAGGATCAGCATCGCACGGATGTTTGGAGATGATTGATATTTTTATGGTGAAGTCGGGATTTTTGGGTTCCTCCATCCCCTCCACGTGGCAGGTTCCTGGGCTCGGGCTTGCACGCACGTGTTGGGCACCGTGCTGCCCACGGGCACCCAGGGACATGCCAAGGGCTGGGCTGCACCCCAGCTCCTCAGCTGGGCACCCACAGCTGAGTGCAGGCACCCTCTGAGAAACTGCACAGCAGCCTGTGCCCTCTTCACACAGGCTGGTTAGGATGGACCTCAAAACCTGTGAGTTTGAAAGTAAATCAAGCAAAACACTGAAAGCACAAGTGCCCCATGAGTGTCCATCCATCTCCAAGGACAGGGATTCCCTGAGTGCCTGTCATGAATATCCATCTATCTCCAAGGACAGGGATTCCCTGGGTGTCTGTCACTGCTGTCCATCCATCTCCAAGGACAGGGATTCCCTGGAGCTGCCACCTCCCTGCCCACGGGGACTGGCTCTAGGAGAGGGCTCTGGTTAAAGGAGAAGCAGAGAGAACTTGTTGCTTCTCAGGCAGGCAGAGAAAAACCTCCTCTCAGCTCCCAAAATCTCTGGGATCAGAGGGTCTCACTCCCCCACCTTGTTCTGGGTGTTTGCATTTACAGCAGCTCCAGCACTGACCAAGAATGAATTTTCCTGGCCAGCTAGGAAGGACCAGACTCTCCTCAAGATGTTTTAGGACATGGCCTCCCTCTCTTTCCACCAGTGTTCTCTTTGTAGCACTGGGAAGAAGGAAAGCAGTGCAGGGAACTCTGTCTCCTGGCTCTCTCCTAGCAGGTTGTGGGACATGTCTGGGCATAAACCACCTCCTGCTGCAGACACCGTGTGCTCCAGGGATGCTCCCTCCATGCAGGGGTCTGATGTGGGCAGCAGCTTCAGGACACGGCTCCTGTGTCCATCTGGATCCTGCTGGAGAGGGGAAAGCACAGAAAGCCAGCTCAGCTCTTTGGGAAAGCTCCCTGCCTGCATTCCTTGGGGTCGAGCAGAGGAATTCAGCCTGATTATCATTAGAATAAAGGCCAAAGGAGCTGGCTCACCCTGGCTCTCCTCTCTCAGGTTCCCACCATGGATCCAGATCAGGGACCTCCTCTGGGATGCAGCTGGGAGTCCTGCCTGGTGCAGGAGCTTGCTGTGGGGCAGGCAGGGCTGCTGTGAAACAGCAGGAGATGGGACACGCTCCCAGCAATGCCATTTTATCAGCTCCCAGGCCCTCCAAAATCAGCCACGCTCCTGCTCTGTTACCTGCCTGCTCATCAGCACGTGAAATTCAGGAAGGGGGAGATGTTCAAAGGATGCACTCCTGACCCTCCTGCAGCACCTTGTCAGTGCTTCCTTCCACCAGGACGTGGGTCAGGAGCAGGTGAAGCTGGAGGAGGGAGGCTGCTCCTTCCCAGACCTACCTGCCTCCCCGAGGTGAGGCTGCAATTGCTAAAAGGGAGATTTTCCTGAATAAAGATGAGCGTCAGCCACAGAATTGAACTTTAAAAACACAATCTACTTCAAAATGAATGTCCAGTTTGCAAAGGTGCTCCCCACCCAGCGGTGCCCCCGGCAATCCTCCCGCACCGCCAGAAGAGAGGGAGGCAAATCTACCCGGGTAACTGGGTGTTCTATCAGCTAATTTATGTCTGAGTGTGCAAAAACAACCACCACGCACCCTTGGAAGCCGGGCACGAGCTTTTTTCGCCCGGGGCTCTCCCAGTAAACGCCGCGTTTCCGACGGCACCCGGGGCTCGGCTCTCGCCTCCTTATCGGAGCCGGGACGCGTGTGGGTTTGTGATGCGGATCGTGGCCCCGGGCTCTCCACCTGCCGAGGAGGAGGAGGAGGAGGAGGCTCGGCACCGTGGGATCCTCACGCTCCGGAGCGGCAGTGGGGAAGCGGCCGTGCCCGGGCAGGTCCCGCAGCAGGCGGAGCCGCTCTCCCGCAGGCGCTGGGACGTGCTGATGTTCGCCGGCCGGGAGCTCACCCCAGACACCCAGCGCTGCTTTATTCACCTAAGGAATCCCGGCTCCTCCGTGCAGGTGTGAGAGGAGTCTGAGCTGGGGGGTTCAAAGCCCTCACACTGCCCTCCAACACCTGCATGGCTGTTTTCTCATATAGCAAGAGTTCTGTTATCATTATGTTTTGTGGAGATATAGCCAAAAACTCCACAACTTTGTGAAAGTTGTAAAGCCGGTATGTTTATTATTACAGCGCTGGACACATGCAGAGATTGTTCTCCTTAAAAGACATGCGTACCTCTGGGAACTCCAGGTCCCTTTTTATCCCCCTCTCAAATACATATGCATACAATTTCACAACAGATTCATACATATTCCTTTTTACAAATTTCACCTGACATTTGCCACTAGTTCTTCTTTATCTGAAAGAATTCCTAGGTGAGGAATGCTCTCTCTGTCGCTCTTTATCATCCTCTGTCTCCCCCCCCTTATCTCTGTCCTTCACTGAATCCCTGAGCCTAGGCCTTACAGTCAGGCTACATTGCTATGTTTCAAACCACAGACTTAACTCAAAGATGTACATTTCACCTAAATCAAAATTGATTTCTACCCTGGAAAATTTTCCACTTTGCCTCAATTATGGTGCAAGGATTCCATATCACCAGAGAGTCATACCTCCTGTAAGCACTGACTGTTCCTGGTCCTTGCAGTAGCCATCTGACTCCAAATCCCACCAATCCATTATTGTATAACACTGTTCTTATTTGCTACTGTTATCATCAGGCCTGCTCCTCATCTTTAGTAACTGGTTCAGCAGCAACTCTTTAAGATTAAGGTGGTATATATATTAGATTATATTCTATAAGATTACATTCTATACCACCTTCATTTACCCATACTGTATCCCCCTACGCATGGCAATGCTTTAACCCTGCTCTGGT
This sequence comes from Ammospiza caudacuta, assembly GCF_027887145.1. NCBI lineage: Eukaryota > Metazoa > Chordata > Aves > Passeriformes > Passerellidae > Ammospiza > Ammospiza caudacuta. The sequence continues at coordinate 2,715,842 of NC_080613.1, read as the reverse complement.
CCCTCTCCAGCCCTTGGGCTGTTTCCTTGCAGGTCTAAAACGTTTCTGTGAGGATTATGATCCTGCAAATTCCTGCAGTGGGGCTGGAGCACAGGAAGTGTTTATATCCAACCTTTAAAGCAGTGATTTTCAGGGAACTGATCTGCATGAGCAGGATTGTATCAGCCTGTCCACATCCCTGTGTCAGTGATGCTGTTGGGGCTGGAGGGCTTGGAATGTCACCCCTGTTCCCCTGTCCTTTCCTGTCCCCCCCTGTCCCTGTCACTGCTGCACTGGCCCATTCTGGGGGCACCCAGGAGGCAGCACCTGATATGGGCACACCTGGAAAGTCCCAGCCTGTGCCAGGACAAGCAGAAATGACACTGAGGGCTGTCCTGATGTATTGTCCCTGTCCTGTTCCCTGAACAGGGCTCAGTGCTGCCCCAGCTGAAATGGGGCCGGTGCTGAGGTGCCAATGCCTTGGAACAAAAGGTTCAGAGTTTAATATTACACCAGGAAAACAACTGGCTGGAAAGCTGCCACAGTTCCTAAATAAACAAGGGACCAGCCCTGACAGGTCCAGCTCACAGCTCTGATGGCACAACCGTTCCTCCCTGTGCCCTTTGAAAAGCAGGAGTGTGGACAGGGAGCATCCTCCCCCTGCCCACTCCAGCCAGGGATTGTGCCAGGCAGCTGCTGCACTGGCCAAGCTTTTCCCAGTGGCTTTTTCCCAGTCCCTGGCCATGGCTCATCCTGAAAAAGCCACAACTCCTTGGCCCATTCCCTTGGCACATCCCACATTGCCCATGCTGGACACTGCAAGGTGGTTCCTGGGCATGGTGATCCTTACCTGGGGAATTCCTGCCCTAACAGCACCAGGGAAGCTCAGGATAGCAGGAAATCTGGTCTCCAGGGCATGATTAACCCCAGGAAAGCGGAGCTGACTGAGTGGTTACTGACAGCTGTCAATCTACACATGACACAAAGCAGGAATGGCAATTTGGGTGCATCTGGCCTCCAGTGGGGACCCAGGCCAAGCATCTGCCTGCTGGCTACTGATAAAAAATGGTGTTTTCATAAAACTGAGATTTGGGGGGAGGATGCGTGGGGGGGTGACATTTCCAACAAAACTCTTCTCTAGTGCCGGAACAGCAATCATTTTTATCACTTTTTGGCAGCCAACCAGATTTACAACGGCCTTTCACTGAAGAAACAGAGCTTCTGTTTGTTTTCGGGGCACCCACATTCCCAGGGTTTGACAGAAATGATTATTTCCCCCCCTTTTCTTCCAAATGTTGATACAAGAGTGAAACACTCTGCCAGGCTGAGGAAGGGAAATGAGCTTTGCCAGAGGAGAGGCCAGGCCGTGGCCCTGGGATGCTCCACCCTGCCAAGGTTGCTCTGAGCTCAGGGCAGCTGCTCTGGGCCTGATGTACCAGAATTCATCTCTTGGACACCGGAGCCGCTGTGGGCTCATCTGACACTGTCCCCTCACCAAGGGGTGTCCCACAGGCTGGCCAGACGTGTCCCTGCACATCTGCCTGTGTCTGTGTCTCCTTCTGCAGGAGCTGGGAGCTGCAGCAGCCTCCCCATCTCCTGTGCTGGGTGTTTGCATCCCTGGGATGAGGGAAGGAAATCTCCCTGGCCATCAGCTTCCCCTGCTGCTGCCAGTGCTGGGTGTGCAGATCCCAGAGCCCTGCAGGGATGAATCTGGGGGTGCAGGGCTGATGGCTGGGCCCCATGGGACTGTGGGTTTGTGTCTCAGCTCTTGGGGATGGTGTTTGCGGACCAGGCCAGAGCAGGGGCAGCTCCCAGCTCTGTGCCCACCATGGCAAAGCCCCGGTGCTTGGGAAGCTGGAGGCACCCTTCCTCTGGAAACACCAGTGCCAGATTCCCAGGGAACTTGAAACAAAGCAAATCCAGTCCAAGACACGCATCTCCAAGCTCTGTAGCTGGAGGGCACCGGGGGAAGCTCAGGGGGGAACAGGCTGAGGGGAATCAAAACTCCCTTTTGCAGCCAAGTGTTCCTTTTCCCAAATCCTGTGCAGCGCTTGCATCAGAGGCTGCAATCACCCTCTCTTACCCAGACTCGCCCTCTCTGTCTGCACCAGGCTGCCCTGCTGGGTGCTGCCCCATGCTTTGAAGTGGCTCCTCACAGCAGGGTGGAGGTTCATTGACTCTTTGGGGATGAGCAGAGAGACCTCCAGCATCTCCTGAACGGTCAGCAGGGAGAGCACCGAGCATCGGCACTTTGGAGTTGGTGTGCCAAGCACCTGCTGCTGCCACAGCTGTGCTGGCAGGGCCACCCTGCCGCGCTCCTGCCCTGCTGCCAGATGGGGACATCGGCCCGGGGAGGGCTCAGCCCACATCCTGCAGAGCTGATGTTTCCTGAGCGCTGACCGGCGGCACGGCCCGGCGTGTCAGCAGATGGCAATGTTTCTGTGCTCTGCTTATCTCTGCTGCTGGCTGCTTTTCAGCCCACAGCCCACCACCAAACCCCAGCAGGAGCCTCCCGTGGGCCCCAACCAGCACCCGACCCAGAAAATCCAGAGATCCCATGGTACAAACACCTCCAGCACCCTTCTAGCAGGATCTCCCAGCCTTTCTTCTGTGCCCATGCCCTGGACGTGGTCATCTCATCCTCTCCATCGTGGTGTTGCTGTTTCTGGTCTCAGCCCCGGCCAGGAAGGGCAGAGGCACTGACAGAAATAGCCAACAAACTGTTCAATGAAGCTTTTTCAGACGCTTGGGTGTGGTGTGACTTTTGGGCAAGAGATCAGGGGTTGGCTTTTCCCATCCAGCACTGCTCCCCTGCCCAGCTTGGCTTGGCTCGGCTCAGCTTGGACTTTGGGAGCACTAAGGGAAGCAGGGAGAGGCTGGGAACAGCAGAGGAGGTGGAAGAAGCCTGTTCCGGTGGTGAAATGTCAGCCAAAACATCCCTGTGGGGAGCTCTGCAGTGCGAGGTGTGAAGGGCAGCAGGTCACAGGTCGGGGCTGTCTGTCCTCACCCTCCTCCGGCCACAGCACCCCCTGAGCTGTGCCAGCCCAGCCCAGCCCAGCCCAGCCCAGCCCAGCCCAGCCAAGCCCAGCCCAGCCCGCCTCGCTCGCAGCGGCAGATTTCGATTTCCCAGACTTCCTCTTTCGGGTGAGATTTATGGAGGTCTGATCACAGCAATCAGGAACTGGGAATGACCCAGCGAGGCTGCCCCGAGGGGGTAAAAATAGCCCTGGCTGGTGACTCACTGGGGACACACAGCCCTGTGTCACCCTGTGTGCCCTGCTCCTGTCCTGCCCATGTGTGTCCCACATGGTGAGCCCAATGGGGATATTCCCGAGGCATCCAGGTGTGCAGAGTGGGAACAGTTTGCATGGTGGGGGCTCCAGGTGTGACCCAGCTCCCTGGAGATGATGTTCACACCCTGGCAGAGCCTGGCCAGCCGTGCCCATGGATGGGGGCTGCCTTCCCAGGAGCTTCACACCCTGCCTGGGAAAGCAGCAAAGATCTGCAAGAAGCCAGGCTGGATTTTGGGGATGTTTGGGGATTAAACTTCACCTCCTGATGCCAACACCTGCAGCCAGCAGCTCTGTCCCTCCCTGCCTGCAGGCTGGGACTGGAGAGGGGCCAGACCCTTGGTGTGAGCACTGTGTGTCCCTGCCACATCCCCGTGCTGTTCCCTTTCCCTGTCTGATCCCATCAGGCACCAAACTCTGCTGAAGCACAGCCCGGGCACACTCAGCCCTATGTCAGCCCAGCCGAGCAGCGGTGTCTACTGAGGGCGGGGGTAATTGTCCTTCCTCCCTGCCAGCTAAAAATAGGTGTCAGAGCTCAAAGAACCAGGTGCTGGGTGCACCTCAGCAGTGGGAAGCAGGATCTGGGGAGATGTTGCAAGAACAGCTCGATTCAATGCCCCCCTACGCTCCAGTTTCGGGACTGCCTTTTGTTTTCACGGGAGATTTGCACTTGAAAAGCCACTGTCAAATTTGCATGCACAAACATGTAGGCAGGCCAGGAGCAGGAATGGTGCCCTGTGCTTTCCAGAGCCATGGCAGTGCCTGTTGCACACCCAGGGAGCAGCACCAGGATGCCAAGCTGGCCAGGAATGGAGGCTCCATGGCAAATCCAAGGGACACTCCATGGCACATCCAGTGTGTGCTGACCCCTCATCCCACCACAGGACAGACAGAGCTGCCCTGCCCGGTGATTAATGACCCTCTGCTGAGATCTCCCAGAAGGAAACAAACGTCTTCCCATTGGAAGGAGCTCATTTCTAACCCCGACAGCTCCCTCCATCCATCTCAAAGGGGCTTTGACCATGAACTCCACCCCGCAGGCTGACTGTGCATTCCCGGCTGGGGAACAGCAGCAGTGCCAGTCCCTCCAGCCCTGCCGTGCCCCGGGGCACTCAGAAATCAGCACACATCACCCTGGAGCGGAGCAGAGCTGATCCCTGGCTCAGCCCTGCTCTCCTTTCACAGCAAGAGCTGTTCCCTCGCGTGGCGACACGTCCCCAGCCGAGCCACCCAGCGCAGGCAGTGCCGGTGCCAGCTCCTCTGTAAAGCTGAATTCTGAGCCGCTGAAGAGAGCTGTGTGCTCTGAGCATCACAGCCAGGCTGCCCCAGCAGCTGAAGGGAGCTGTGTGCTCTGAGCATCACAGCCAGGCTGCCCCAGCACACGAGGCTGCACCGTGCCAGGGGCTGGGGGGAGTGGGGCTGCTCAGGCTGGAAATGCTGAAAGGAGACACTTTTAGGGCCAGGGTGTCCCCACACACACGGTTTGCACTCCTGCAGATGGTTTTGCATCATCCCAACACTGTGCCACAGGGGAAATGGGGCAAATCACAATCCTGGCCAGACTCAACCATCCCGCTGCCTCAGCTGGCACCCCCGGGGCTGGCCACATTCAGGGAGAAAAGCTCCAAGTGCTTTTGGTCAAGCACAGAGAGCTGCAGAGGGTTCGTGCCAGGAGCTGGTGCTCTCCCACTCGCCTCTGGAAGGGTTATCAGGACAGGAGTGAAATCTGGAGCAGGGCCGAGGTGGGAGAGGTGTGGGAACACAGACAAGGCAGGGTTATTTCCCCTGCTCTGCAGAGAAGCCAGGCAGGAAAGACACACAAATAGACATAATTGAGGCTAAATGTCTTAGGTTTTTGAATCAACATGCACCACTGAGAGCACAATCAAAGGCTCTTTAGTAATTTATTGACTTACCATGAAGTAAAATTATCTGCGTGTATTTATCACACCCACACCCACCCCCACCCCTTCCTATTAGGTAACTGAGTCCTTCCAGAGCACTCAGCTCCCCAGTGCCACACGCCAGGGGAAGGAGGATGGGCTGTGGGACAGGGAATTCTGTGCAGGAGCCAGCCCCACACCAGCCAGGGGCACAGCAGCACCCACAAGGTGCAGCTTTGCTGCAGGTCAGTGGACACAGATGGATCCTGATGCTCTGAAATTCAGATTATATCCAAAAACACAGCTCCAGGCACATCCCCAGTGGGCTCAGAGCTTCTCCAGACACATCCCCAGTGGGCTCAGAGCTTCCCCAGACACATCCCCAGTGGGCTCAGTGCTTCTCCAGATCTTACTGCTCTGAAATTCAGATTATATCTAAACACACAGCTCCAGACACATCTCCAGTGGGGTCAGAGCTTCCCCAGACACATCCCCAGTGGGCTCAGTGGGAATGGGACACAGGGAGATTCTCCTGGCTCAGCAGCACTGTGCCATCCATCACACCTCCCTGCCCAGCCCAGCAGCACAGAGGCTCCCTCAGGATGCTGGAGATGCCTCAAAGATGATTTTGGATTCCTCACCATGTCCCAGCTCCCCAGCTCCCCGTGCTGGTGCTCCTTGAGGGAGTGATTCACCTCCCTGCTCACACCCAGGCAAGCTCAGGGCAGGGCTGTCCCTTCCTGCCCCCAGGCCAGCCCCGGTGACATCCCTTGCAGGCAGGAAGGGGAAGGTGGCAGTGACAGGAGCAGCCAGCAGGCCCCGAGGACAGGCTCTGTTTCAAAAGGCACGTGCAGGTTCCCTGTGCTTGCAAAACTTCCCCAACCCTCCTCTTACGAAAGACCCTCGGCTTGCAAAAGAGCAGGGCCTGGGGAGCACGCAGGAAAATAAACAAATGGGAAAGAAAAACCACGCTTGAGGTGTCTGGCTCTGACTTCCCCTGCACGCCAGCTCGTGCCTCAGTTTCCCCTTCAGCTGGGGGAGCAGCCAGCGCTGCTCCCAGTCCTGCTCCCAGTCCTGCTCCCATTCTGGCACCCAGCCCTGGCCCAGGGGCTCGGAAAAACCTTCCCTCCCCAGCCCACAGTGCAGATCCAGAGCACTGATGTTGATTCCTGACAAATGAGGCGGCAGACAATGGAGGAGGAGGCCAATCCTGACCCCACATCCCTGGAAAGCACCAAGTGCAGCTGTGGGCAGCTGGGATGCACGCTTCCAAAAGGGCTCCAGCTCCCACAGAACGGGAGATAAATCACCAGGAGGTGAATCTTCTCCAGTGGGAAACCCCAGCACCAGGCACAGCCCTCCCACAGGGCATCACCACACCCCAGGGTGGTTATAGGGGGCAGAACACAACTGGAGGGGGCAGAAGCAGTTTTACATGCCAAGGATTCATCCCTGGGCAGCACTGTGGGGTAGAAAGGAGCAGAGGCCATGCAGGCTCCAGCTGGATAGGTGCAGGGTCCAGCCTGACTCATAAATGAGGGGGGATCACGCACACCAAAGCCCCCAGGATCAGATTTGGGGTGTTTCCCTCTGCTTTGCTCCAGCCCTATCGCCCAAAGCCAGCATGGGAAACTGTGAGTGTGACAAAGATAGTGCCAAGGGCAGATATCAGCCACGCTTCCTGCAGCACACTCAGCCCTCCACCCACCCCACAGCCCCTCCGGCTCCCAGCTCATCTACCCTGGCATCAATTAGCCTGATTAACACCAGAACTTGGGTAGTGATTAGAGGGAGAGCCCCATCCTGGTCTGTGCATGGATCAGGGGATGCTTCTTCCCAGGATGGTGTTACCCCTAAAAAGGAGGAGAGCTGAGGGCCCTGCTCCATTTTGGTTGGACACTATCCCAAGACACAGCTGGGACAAGCTTCAGCCTTCCCTCCAAACCATCTTTGGCTGTACCCATACTCACACTGCCCATGTGGTCCCAAACCTCTGCCAGACACCCACTGCAGCTGCCTGATGGGGAAAATTTGACCCCAAAAATTCGAAACCTCACATTCTTGAGCAGAGTCATGCCTGAATCCCACTGCTGTGCCCAAACCACTGAGAGGGAAGAGCTGTGTCATGGGTGCGAGTGTGCAAGGACAGGTGAGCGTGCAAGGACAGGTGGGTGTGCAAGCACAGGTGAGCATGCACGCCTCAGGATGTCACTGGCAGCAGGCACGAGGTCAGAGCCCAGGTCAAGCCCTTCCCCGTGCAGGCTGTGAAGCCCAGGAGCTGGGAAGGGGCTGGATGGATGCTGGCCTGGTCCCCAGTGACAAACCAGCCCTGGGAACAATCTGCAGCAGCTCGGCTGGGGCTGCCCTGAGTGCTGGACTCCTCTCCCCGTGGCAGAAGGCACTGCTTGGGTTCAGCCCTCCCAGCTGCCTCCCCAGGGCTCCCCGGGGATGGCAGCCCTGGGAACGGGCACGGGGGGAGCCCAGCATCCCAGGATGGGACCAGCAGCCTCTGCTCTGCCCTGGCAGCACCATTGTCATGTCCTGAGGTGAGGCAGAGCCACCCCGGAGCTGCTCGTGCTCCCACCACAGCCCGTGGGGGTCCTGCAGCTGGGAAAGGGAAATCCAGCCCATAAATCCATCAGTTTTAGCTGAAAAAAACATCTGGGAATATCACACAGTCACAGAATCACCAGGTTGGAAGAGACCCTCTGAGTCCAATCCAGCCCCAACAGCTCAACTAAACCCTGGCACCCAGTGCCACATCCAGGCTTTGTTTAACACCCCAGGGATGGTGACTCCAGCTCCTCCCCAGGCAGACAATTTCAGAACTTCATCACTCTTTCCATAGATGTCATGGGTAAAGTCACCAGAGTGCTGTGCTCAGCTCAGGGAGGTGTGGGGTGAGATGACAACAAGGGCTCCTAAAACTCTGGCAGCAACCCCATCCTTAAATGTAGGATTGATCCATAGTGAAGGATTCGTCCCTATCACAGGGCCAAGGTGTCCCATTGGGGTTTTCTCACCCAGTCTCACATGTCTGACTGTGGAGTCCCTGTGCTGGCTCACAGCAGGATAAATCCTGGCCCTGGAGCAGTGAGGAGCCTGCATGAGGCAGCTGGTGACAAGCCCTGGGCAAGGAAGATGTGTGGGGGCAGGAAAACACAAGGCAGGGAAATGTGGCAGCACTGGGAAAAGTCAGCACTTTTTTTTTTTTTTCTTTTATTATTGTTGGGGTTTTTTTGTTCTTCTCCTTTTTTTTTTTTGGAAGGTGCCTGGGAAAGGAAGCGATTGTTTGGAGCAGATCTTGATGGCTCCAGGCCCCTCATTGGGGAGATAACCAGGCACAGCCTCTCGGCCGGGCCTGGCCCCGGTGGGAAATGTCCCTCTGCAGCTGGGCAGCTGCAGGGGGGGCTCAGATACCAAAACCCACCCCCCTCATCCCCCTCAGAGCTCGGGGATGGGGTTCTTGGGGTCCCCCAGCAATGCCACCCCACAGCCACAGCTCCAGGCCGTGTCCCCACCTCGGTCCCGTCTGTTTGAGGCTATTTTGGGGGTAAGCAGGAATTAGGTAGCTTTAACTCCTTTCTGATGTTGCTGCCAAAAATCTTGGCTAAGCATATGTAATGAGGGACTCTGTCACTCTTGGAGCTGTTACCCCCCTGCCCGGCGCTGATTTGCAATACCCACATTTTAAACACCGCCGGCCTGGCCCTCTCCTCTGCTTCCCACCACCCCTCACAGCCTGAGCTGGAGATTAGGAAACAAGAGAGGGGTTTGGGGCCTCGCTGTCCACCAGGAGATAGAGCCGGGTTTGCTGTGAGGAGGGAATTATTCTGGGTATGAATTATGTCATTTTCCTCTCCGGAAGCGGCGCATGCTCCCGGGTGTCACAGCTGCCGGGGCCGAGGGGGAGGCTCCTTCCCCGGCACGTCCCGGCTCCCCAAACCACGAGGAGAACAAGGGGAGCAGCCAGAGGGGGAGGGAGAATGAGGATGGCTCCTTTTCCCTGTTCCCCTCCACCCCAGCTGCCCTCCATGAGGGGAGGATGAGGCCGCAGTTGTGAGGGGCCGTGCTGGGCCCGCGGACTCAGCTGTGCCCGGAGCAGGGGAGATTTGGGGTGGATCAAAGAGCCCGAGCCCCCTCCCAGCCCCACAAGGAGCCCCCACGGGCTCTGTGGCATGTGCAGCATCCCAAGAATCAGAGCAAATGGTGGGGGGCTCATCCCCCTGCCCTTGGTGTCCTAAAGATAGAAATGAGGGGAAGCACTCTTGGATGCAACAGTGAGCGGAGCGAGGTTGGGGTGCAGCACCCCACGCCCTCAGAGCACCCCACAAACCCCTCTGGGAGCTGCTGAGGAGCAGCCAGCAGCCCCCAGCCCCTCTCTCGATGGAGCTGTGGTGAAAGGGAGCATTTAGGGCCACGCTGGCACCCTTGGCAGGCGCCGGGGCGCGCGGCCGGCCCAGCTGCTGCCGCTGGCGCCGGAGCCGGCGGCGCGGGCCGGGGGCAGGTGGGCGGCTGGCTCGGCCGCCTCGCTCCCCACAAAGGCTCCCCTTTCTCCCAGGCACCATGGGAGCTGAATGAATCCGCCTGATTTATCTGGCCTCGTTTCCTCAAACGGTTTTTCCGCCCCGCGAGCGTGTCCGTGCCGCCGCTCCCCCTCCTGCTGTTGGCACGGGCCTGGGGCTCCTGCAGCAGCAGCAGCAGATGAGGGCCTGAGGGATCCCCCTGCAGCAGCAGCAGGAGAGGGTCTGGGTGCTGGGGATCCCCCTGCAGCAGCAGGTGAGGGTCACAGCTCAGGGGGTACCCCTGCAGCAGCAGCAGGTGAGGGTCACAGCTCAGGGGGATCCCCCTGCAGCAGGAGGCGAAGGTCACAGCTCTGGGGGTCACCCTGCAGCAGCAGGTGAGGGTCTGGGTGCTGGGGGATCCCCCTGCAGATGCCCAGGGAAGGGGACACCTGAGCATTTTTGGAGGAGAGGCCGAGTGGTTTGCCAGCACCCAGGGAGGATGCTGGGGGTGCGTGCAAGGAGTAAACTGCTGATGGGACTTGCTCCAGAGGCTCATATTTACCCCAAAGTGCTTCAAAAACGTGCTGTGACCTCCTTACATCCTCCCTGAGCGCCGGGCATGAAGAGGGAGAAGCCCAGCAAAGCCCTGCTCCGTCCCCAGGGATATCACCCTGCCCACCCCACACCCTGACCCCAGCAGCACCCAGGGTTCTGCAGGAGAGCTGGGGCCCAGACATGAAAAGGGCTCTGTGCTTTCTTCTTCCTGCTGTTATCCCAGCACAATTTCAATTAAAACCCTCTCTGTGTGAGGATGCAAATGCTGCCTGGCATGCTGGTGCAGACCCAGGGAGTCACCCCGTGTGTGTCGGTGAGGGCCCAGATCTGCTCATTTCACTACCTCAGCCCGTCGGAAACCTTAATTAAACACTGCCTTTGATTTGGGCGTGCTCCTGCACCCTGTGCAGCTCCTGCTGGGGCGTGCAGGCCTCCCCCAGCACCCACCCACTGCTCCTGCCCTACACCCACAGATCCTGGGGGCGGTGGGTGCAAAACCTCCCTGTGCCTCCCTGAACGCCACACACGGGGCAGGTGGGGTAAAACAGGACCTGAGATGGGAAAATCTTCATCGCCTGTTGAAGGCTGGTTGGAGCTGCCTTTTCCTTCCAGGGTTTTCCACTTGAGTTGATACCCACCCAGCCAACAACGCCTGGCTGTGTGTCGGGGCTTAAAAACTTTTTAAAAAAGAGAAATATCAACGCCAAGAAGACGCCGGCGGTCGTGGCTGCTGTTTGCACGCCCTGGTGACAGATAAAAGGCCATCCATGCTTATCAGAGATGCCTCCCCCCAGCATCCCCCCAGCCCTGGTGAGTTTTGCCGGCCAGCCCCCTTCTCCTGCTGCCTGCAGGGGGGTTCCAGGCGGAGGGAGAAGCCTGACAGCTCACAGATGGGGCAGGGCAGCAAAGTAGGACAGCTTGGGGAGGCAGCTCTGCCTGCCCGGCCCCATTGTGTCCCCTTTTCTTCGCGGGAGGACGCGCGGGGCTCAGCATCACGCCGGCGGGTTTCCATGGCATTCCCCCGCCAACCCCAGCCAGCGGCTGCCCCAATCCCGGCCCCTCCGTGCCTGCTGCTGCTGCCTGAGCCTCCCTCCTTCCCTCCCTCCCTTCCTCCAGCCTCTCCTCAGGGCTGGACTATGAGCAGCCGTTGGGGATGGAAGCTGCGGGCAGGGATTCATTGACCTGGTGGCAGCTGCTCCAAGGATGTGTTTCACCTGCCTGCTGAAATCTGGGACTTTCCTACCTGGCTATCTTGGACCGAGCACAGGATCAGCTCGTTTGGTGCTAATTTGCTATTTTGTTCCTGCTGCTACGGCAAATATTTGTGTGTGGTATGTGTGGAGAAGTTCCTCCTTTGTTCAGCAGCCTCTCCCTCTGCCAGTCCCTGCAGCAAAGGCAGTCTGGGCTGACTGGTGATGTAAAGTGGTTTGGCAAGGCAGTTCCTGTCTCTCCCCAAAATCTCCATCAGTGATGGGCTCGGGATGGCACCAGGCTCCACTTCCCACCTCTCTCCCTCCCACAGGCCAAGGGAAGAGGGGCTGAGCAGGGAAAAGTCTGTTCTGGAGGAATCCACAGCCAAGTTTGCAAAGATTTCAGGCATGCACTTCTGCAGACTCCTCTGTAGCAGAGCCAGAGGAGCTCCTGCTTCCCAAGGCATGGGAACAAACTGTTCAAAGACTCCATGCTGGAAGTCTTGATGACCCAAAAAATCCCAAATCCCAGCTCAGGGCACCTGGGCTTTCTGGAAATACTGCCTTGTCCCAAGGACCTGTCCCTCCTGCAGCCAGTGTGCTGGAGCAGAACATTCCCTCATGGAAAAACGGGCTTTTATTGGATGCTGAGCTGCCCCACAGCTCCTGGGGTCACCCCCAGCCACAGACGGTGTCTGCTGCAGTGCAGGGAGGGGTTGGCAGGATGGCAGGGATGGCTGGGAGCATTTACACACCCTGGTCCACCCTGTGCTCCTCAGAGAACTCCAAAATGAGGGCAAGCACCATGCCAAATTCAGCCCTGAAGACAGAAACCGAAATTCATTTGCTTTGTTAATTACCTAATTACCCTGGAGATAAACAACAGAGAGCACCTTGGGGGCCTTTCAGTGTGGTGGATGTCAGATCCCCCTGGCCTCTGAGCCCACCCATGGCACAGCAGATCGAGTTTGGGGTGCCTTGTGCAAGGGGCACTGCTGCTGAGCTGGGCAACAGCTCAACTCCCACCTGCCAAGGCCAGGAAAGGAATTTCATGTGAATTAGGATTCATCCTCAGGTTCCTTTCACGTCTGTGAGCTGTGCAAACACCCACATCCTCATTGTGGAGTATGGGATATGTGGGTGCAAGCAGCCTGGGATGCAGCACCCCAGCTCCGCAGGTACTCCCACATCCACCTGCTGCCCCATCCCATGGAGCAGAGACAAAGGTTGCTGCTTCCTGCACCCTGCCACTGCTGGGATGTGCCCAGACAGATCCCCTCGCCTCGATGCAGCCACCCAGAACTCGCTCAGCTGGAGTTCAAAGGTGCAGGGACGTCCTGGGGCACACACACAGGGGGCTGTGCCCACACGTGGGTCCTCGTGCCTCTCTCGGGAGCTCCACAAACCCTCTGGAGATGGGAAGGAGGGATCCCAGCTGGGATAATCCCACCCTGACATGTCCAGGCCTCCCCCTGGTGCCAAACCCCCCGAGGTGCCCGTGGAGGTGGGCAGGGGGTGCAGGGTGTCGAGCCAGCCGAGCCCTGCTGGTTTCATGGAGCAGGCAGGGCTCCAGCTGGGGCCCGGCCAAAACCAACCCATTCGTTCCAGTCCGGATCTCAGGCTGGCCTTTGCAGCACCCGCAGCGGAGGGGGGATGCCCAAACCCAGGGCTCCTGCTCTCCCCAGCCTGTGTCCCTCCAGAGCCAGCTCCGGAGCTGCGGTGCCACAGCTCTGCTGGCAGAACAGAGGGTGGGGCTGCGCTGCTTCAGCCTCATTTAGATTTCCTGCTCCCCAGGGCCGGGCTGCTCCCAGGACAGCCTCGTGGCGCTCCTGGTCCCGTGGGGATCCTCAGGAGCCAGACTCCAGCCCGGTGTGATGGCAAGAAGAATGTAGGAACAGGGAAAGACATCTCAAACCCTCCCTCCACTGGGATCCTTATGTTTGACACTAAACGCCTTTGGCACAAACGTGCGGGTTGCTCAAGCCCGGGGGGCCGGCGGCGAGCCGGGGGCGTGCAGGAAGGCGGCTTGAATTACCCCAGGCTGTGGAAAGACTCCCCGGAGCCTGGGAAGGGTCTCTGTGCCAGGTGACTCCGCTTGGGAGCGCATTTGGGATTCCCCTATCGCAGCCAGCCGGGTGCGGGGTGCGGATGCGGGGCTGGGGCGCAGCAGGACCGGGGCTGCGGGACACGAGCAGCAGACGGGGGCACGAGAACCGAACCGGGGGTGCGGGGACACGAGAACAGAACCGGGGGTGCGGGGACACGAGCAGCAGAACCGAGGATGGGGACACGAGCAGCAGACGGGGGCACGAGAACAGAATCAGGGGTGCAGGGACACGAGCATCTCCCGGCTCGCTGCCCCGGGGCTGGGATGGCTCCAGCTGGAGCTGAGAACAGCCCGGCGCCCCGCGGCCCGGCCGGCGTGCGGGCAGGCGGCCCCGGAGATGCCCGGGGGGAGCGGTGGCACAGCTGGATACAGCGGTGGCGCTGGGGACAGAAGCGCCGCAGCTGCTGTTCTGCAAAGCGGGGATGCTGGAGCGGCTCAGCTCCCCCGTTTTTCCTTGCCGCAGTCTGGGGGTTGTGTTTGGAAAGGAAAGAAGCGGCCCTCAAAAGTTTGGTTTCCCCCCCCTCCTTCTCGCAAGCAGCGCGAGTTGAATTTAATGTTGTTAGTCAGGCAGTGCCTGGCTGGCTGTGCCGCTCTGCAAGCTGATGGGGAAACCAATTGAGGGCAAAATTGCTGCAAACAATTGTCCTTTTGTCCCTTTCCCTGGGGTCTGTCTGCCAAGGTTAGTGGAGCTGAATAAAACTCACTTGAGCTGCAACTCACACAACATACCAAGGGCTCCTTTCGGGGCTCGGCGGGGCGAGAGGAGGGGGAGAGCAGAGCAAAGCAGGGGAGGGTGGGGAGCAGGAGGGAACCGAGAGGGGAGGACACGCCATCGGGATGTGGAGGTGGGACAGGGAGCATCCAAGCACTCCATGGCCATCCACCAGCAGGGCCTGCACCGGCACCAAGCGTGGCTCTGCTCACCCTCAGCACCCCAAAACCGCCCGTGCTGCCCGCCTGGGGGGCTGCTCTGCCATTGCCCCCGCCCAGAGCCAGCCCAAAAGCAGTTTGGCCGCTCCCTCCTCATGCCCTAAGGAATCGTTCCTCCGTGCCCGTGGGCAAACCCCTGTAAAACACACGGAAACCAATGCCTCCTCCAAATAAATAATAGCACACTTGTTTGATTTCCTGAGCACAATAATTAAAAGCCCGGGGGCAGGAGGCATTGTCTGAGCGCCCCTGGGACCCAGCTCCCTCAGCTGACTCTTTCTATTCCCCCAGTTATTCTTTGCGTTCCTTTTTTTTTTATAGCTTCTCCGTTGGCGAATGAAAAATAAAAGCACTTTTTTTCCATCAATCTGGCTTTGTTACTGGAAGCTGATGCCTGAAAAGAACTTCTGTGGGGTTTTTTTCATGAGTAATGAGCACTTCTGTTCTCGCTGCCCAAACATGTATGTGTTTTCCCATGGGGATGCCCTCGGCTTCCTCTGCCCCCACTCCTCCACGTCTGTCCCAGGAGATTTCTTGTGTTATCTGTGTGATGTGTTAGAGTCACTTTTCCTTGCCATGGTGCTCATCTTTAGGTATTTCCTCACCTGCCAGGTGGTGCAGCAAGGCCCTGGTGGGATCAGCAGGCTCGAGGTGAGGGGCTGCTGAATCTCTGGGCTGGCACATCTGTCCCAGCCCTGTGCCAGGGGAAAAGTGGCATCTCAGAAGAGCGGGAGAGGCTCGGTTTCACCAGCACCTGACACAATATTTGGTGCTGCTCTGCTCTGATGTGGAGACCTTTCAGTCAGAGGGGCTGATGCAGCCTCCGGCCACCGCCAGACCGTGCAAGAAAAACAAAGCAAAATGACACCAAAGAGGGACTGGCTGCTTCCCTATTATCATTCCTGGGTTTGTTTGCAAAGCTGCACTGGGCAAAATCCAGTTTCTGGGGCTGTCTGGGAGCTGGTTTTCTAGGAACCAGCTGTGGGAAGGACAAGGACGGGCGGGCTGGTGGCGGCTGTGCTGCCGTGACAGGAACATTTCCCTGCCAGGTTTCAGTTCCTCCTGGGATCGTCTGTCCCGAGCACAGTGGGGCTGTTCCCCACCTGTCTGTGCTGGCAGCACATTCCCAGCCCAGGCTGGGGTCCCACGGGCGCAGGGGATGTGTAGCAGAGGGAAGAGGGATTGCTCCAGCTGCTGGGATGAGCATTCCCACAGGTGACAGCACTCCCCGTGGTTTTATTCCCCCCTGGAGGCCCTGATTTGCCCAGGGATGAGAAATCTCTCGCCTGCCTGTGAAGAGCAGCTGGGACAGCTGCCCCCAGCACAATCCATGTGGACACAGCCACCCCTGGGACACCCCATTTGTACTGGAACATGAGGAGACCAAGCCCTCTTGCCAGAACCTTGCATACCCCATGATCACCCCCAAAATCCTGCAGCATTCCCAGGAGAAACCTCCAAAAGGAACATCAGGAAGGCTCCCATCACCTGGCCACTACCTAAGAAATATTCTGCCTTTCCATTTTTAGCTTTGCTGATGAGGAAAACCAAGAAACGCCCCCAAAGGAGCTGAGGGAAGGGGGAAATGCCTGAAAATGAATCAGCCAAAGCCAGGCACCGCAGTTTGCAGCCAGGAGCGCTGGGAGGAGCTCAGCAAGTGCTGCACCAGTGTGACAATTAGGTTCATTTCCCACGAAAACATCCTCAAACACCAGCTGAGTGTTGGTTAACCAGGCATTGGTTTGGTGAGCTGGAAACCAGAGAGGCCAAGCAATATCCAACAGAGGTTTGCCAGCACTGCCCACAGAGCTGTGCTCCCACCAGCCCAGATGTGATTCTGACCCAGAGTGGTTTTAGTTTACAGTTGTGAAATGCAAAAAAAAAGTCAAGCCCAAACCATTCTTTTTATCCCTTTTTGGCAAGTTTTGTTCTGGAAAACCTCTGAGTGCTGTAGTATTGTTGTCTCTTTCCAACCCAGAGCCTGCCTGGTGATTTGAAGCATCAATGAAAGCTGCTGCCCCGGCCACAGCAAAATGAGGCACTTTCAGAAGCCTGAACGTGTCGTTGGGAAGCTGCCATCAAACGCTGGTTAAAAAAACACAGCAGAAAAAAAACCTCAAAACAAAGGCAAGAGTACAAACAGACAGAGCTTGGGATCAGAGCGAAGGCAGGAAGAAAAAGGAGTTATGAACTATATTTACTCTGCCCGAGATCCTTCGCTGCTGTGTGTGGTTCTTTATTCACCCAGGGCCAAATCGCAGGAAGCGCTCGGAGCCGGCGGCTCCTGGCAAGTTCATCCTGGAGCTGCTGCAGCTGCCACGGCCATCCTGCCTCCCTCATCCCTCAGGGACCCTGTCCCATCAATCCTGGCTCCTGTATCCTCAGGGATCCTGTCCCAGCAATCCTGGCTCCTGTATCCTCAGGGACCCTGTCCCAGCAATCCTGGCTCCTGTATCCTCAGGGACCCTGTCCCAGCAATCCTGGCTCCTGCTCCTCAGGGACCCTGTCCCAGCAATCCTGGCTCTCTCATCCCTTAGGGACCCTGTCCCAGCAATCCTGGCTCCTGTATCCTCAGGGATCCTGTCCCAGCAATCCTGGCTCCTGCATCCTCAGGGACCCTGTCCCAGCAATCCTGGCTCCTGTATCCTCAGGGATCCTGTCCCAGCAATCCTGGCTCCCTCATCCCTCAGGGACCTTCTCCCAGCATCGATGTCCTGGCTGGAGAGTGCAGTATTCCCAGATGCTGCAGTGGTCCCTGTGGTGGTTCCCCCACCTCCAGGTGGTGGTTCCCAGCTTTTCCAGGTGATTATTGAGCATTGCAAGCTGTCTCAGCAGAGCAGGCTGAGTGTTGGTTTCGTGGGAGCCCAAATTTCACGTGTTCGACCAGAGGAGCTGGGGAGGGGCTGTTTGGGCACCCAAAACTGAGTCCAGCCCACTCAAGTGTTGCAAAGCAAGTGCAGAGGAGCTCAGACTCACCCCAGTATGGTCAGGCTGCTCAAAAGCAAAAGCAGCAAAGGCTGATGGCCGCCACCACATCGTTTTTACTTTTGTTACTTCATTTTTCCACTGAAATGCCTCCTGCTGGGGCATGGGGGTTTCCTAGGGAGCCCCAGGTGCATCCCTGACCCTGCTTTCACCCCTTTCAGGGGCAGCACGTGGGGAATGACTTGAAATGCAAAATCTCCCTTGTTTTCAGATGCTCTTAACACCTCACTGAGGCCGGCAGTGAAAGCGTGGGCAGCTCTGCCGAGCACTTCACACCCAAGTGTGCAGTGCTGGGCCATCCCCAGCACCACCACCAGCCCCAGATGCCGGCACTGGGACCAGCCAGAGCCTGCAGGAAGGTTTCCCTTGGACTCTGCTGCTTTCCAGGAGCAGCCCCAGCGAGGGGTTTCTGCTCCAGGGCTCAGCATTCCCACGTGCCTCCACGCAGGGTTATTTTTCTAACGTTTCTCTTTTTTTTGTTCCACTCATCCGGTACGGTTGTTGTGACACTGCAGTCAGCAAATATCACCGAGCTGTAGGAAACGTGAGGCTTTACTGCTTCAGTGAGATTCGGCTGATGAAAAGGGGAAGGGAGAAACCAACTCTGAGAGGCTGTGAAGCCACCCCAGGCCTCCCTGCAGCCCTCCACTGCTCAGACCCCAAAATCTGAGCAGGGTCTGGTCCAGCTGAAGCCACACTTGAGGTGGGAAGGACACCCACAAAGATGCCAGGGTGTCCCTGCCTGCCTGGGCTGGAAAGGAGGGTGGAACTCCCTCTCTGCAGGCAGGACATGAGTTGGGTGCTGCTCCTAAATTCTGCATAGACCCCTTGGGCTTGTGCTGGTGGCCATGGGCAGCACAGCTCCTTTATCTGATGGGACATTTTGAGGGAACAATGTCCCCAAGGCAGAGCTGGGGTGAACAATGGGCGCAGGCCGGGCTGCGGGACCCCGGGCGCCCTGGCCCGCAGGAAATCCTTTTATTTTTCACTTGTGCACTGAAACAAACACAAGCTCCTGTTTATTTCCTGGTCGATTGTATTTTGGAGGATGGAGGTGGCTTCCCCACGCCGGCGGTTTAACCCTTGCCGTGCCGGCTGGGACTGTCCCCCCCTGTCCCCAGCGAGGTGGTGGCCACGAGCAGGACCCCCCTTCCCCCGCCCCCGCTAATTTCTGTTTAATTTGAAAACCTGCGGGTCATAAATAACACGTGCTGGCGTGGGAAGTCTGGGAAGCGGGAAGGCAGCCCATCCCCTCCCCTGGCTGAGGCCGGGGAGTCTGGAGCTGCTGCTGGAGCAGTGATGCAACATCCCCGAGGTTGCTCCACACCAGCCACGCTCCCATGGGATGTCCCACTGTGAAGCTGAGGGAAACGGGGTGGCTGTGGCTCTGTCCTTGCTCTCTCCATCCCTCTGTGGCTCTCCATGCCATCCCCAGCCTGGACATCCCTCGAGGAGGGGCTGGCATTGCCTGTCCTGCGAGGAAGAGGCTCCCACAGAGGCCGAAGGTTTGCCGACCTCGGGCTTTTCTCACAGCTTCCCCATCACATCCTCCCCGGCTCCCACGTCTGCCGTTCACAGGCGCTGCTCTCTTGGCTCCCGGCCCCGGGGCCTGTGCCTGGCTGGAAACAGCATCCAGATGGAGCTATTTTTTCACATTTTTATGGGGGAGGGGAGGAAGGTTTGGGAAAAAGCTGCCGGGACCAGGAAAGCAGAGGGAAGGAGATTACTTGAAAGGGGTCTGGTTAGCATGGCCCTGTTTCTGTAGGGAATGGAGGGCTTGGCAGGGAAACTGAGGCACGGAGCATCCCACCAGGGTGCTGTCCTGGCTGACAGTGAACTCTGACTGCTGCCCCAGGAGTTAAATCCTTTAACTCCTGCCCTCAGTGCAATTAGTGGGACAGCACAGTCCAGATCCCACTTCCATCAGCACAAGCAGCTGCCCAAACAAGGAATTTGGTGCCCCAGGCAGAATCCAAACTCATCTGTCGCTCATCCAGAGCCCAGAGGGGGAGGAAAAGCCCTTCCACCCCTCCAGCCTTAAATCTCATCCACAGAAAACTTTTGAAACCCCACCATTGTGCGAGAGGATAAACATTTATTGAATATTTCCTGTTTGGCACAAATTCCCTGCGAGTCCTCTACAGCCTTTTTCTTCTCGGGTCTTTAAATGAGAATGATTTGAGTTGAATGTAAAGGAAAAGCATCCCCCGAGCAGGGAGCCCCTGGGAGCAGGGAACGAAGGGAAGCCCACGTGTGTGCCATGCCTGCTTGCTGTTAGCTATTAATTTCTGTCTCCCGAGGTCTGACATGAGCAATGCATTATGCAAAGGTTGTGGGAATATTTCAGACTCTGCATCCCGGGAGAACTACAATTTCAGTTTTACAGGGTTTGGGGTATTTTTTTTTTCCTCCCTGTTTCTTTCAAATGTGTTATTTCACTGAGTTGGAGCAGTGGTTGTGAGTTACACAGTGAAGGGAAGGACGAGATGGGTCTGGCTGGGGTGGCCAAGGGATCAGTGCCTGTCCCCTTGTGTCCCCAGAGCTCTCCAAAACGGGCAGCATCACATGCAGGAGCAGCAGTGTGACCCCACTTGTATATTTGGGTGCAGGAAAAAACTGTAGGGGTGGAAAGGGGCAAAAATCAGGGTTGGAGAGGGGTTGGAAGTGGGGATGTGAGCCATGGGTAACTGATGCTGAGGCAGCAGCCAGGATGGGGAACACACTGGGGTTTGGGCCAACACTTGGCATACCCTGGGCTTGCAAAAAGCCTTGCAAAACATGAGTTTTTCCAGCAGATCAGTCTTGCAACAGGCAGCAGCCTCTGGGAATCTTCTCCCCACCACCACTCCTTGGGATGTGCCACCACAGAGCCTCTGGGCTGGAGCTGGAGGAGGTGGGGGCACTCAGAGCCACCCTGTCCTGTGCCACTGGGAGCCCAGAGGCAGAGAAGAGGCTCAGGCTGAGATGAGGCTGAATAGGGTTTGGTCTGAAGGCAGGCTAATTCTGGCCCAGGCACAATCCAAAGGGATTTATTTTTAGGCTCTGGGCTATCGCTGCTTTGGGTAATTGAATGGAAAATGTATATTTAGCTTCTTTGGTGATATGCTTAGAAAAATAAGCTGCTGTCACTGTTGTGGGTGGTGATTTGTGCCAGCCCTGCCCTTGCCAGGGCTGGGAGGCATCGCCCACCTCACAGCTGGAGCCCTGAGCCCTGGATCTCTTGGGCAGCACAATTGGGAGCTGGATTCCAGGCTTCCTTCTCTTCTGCTCCTCAGGAGGATCTTGCCACCCATCCCACTGTGCCCTCGCTGTGCAGGTGCTGAGGGCACCCTGTGCCAGGGGTTATCCCACCTGGCATCCCAGCTGGGCCCAGCCCTGTCCCCACAGCAGGGACACGGTCACAAAGGTCCCACTGGTGGGACCTGCTTTGTGCTGTGCCCATGGGAAGCTCTGGGGCCTCTCTGGTGTGGAAACCATGCATGAACACATGGCAGGGAGATGGAGTTTCCTCCCTGAAGCACAGGTGAGAGCCAGAAGGGCAGCACTCCCGAGCCTCTCACACTATAAATACACCACATGCACAGGAACCCAGGGCTATTTTTGCCTGCAGGAAGCTGGGATGAGGAGAGCATCCCTCCCTCCCCAGCACGTTGCTGGCAGTGGGACGTGCCCAGGGCCAGGACTGCCCCTGGCAGAGGGTGCAGGGCTCCACGCTGCTTCCAGGTGATGGGAATAGGGGATAGAGCCTGTGGTGGGTGACCCCAGAGCCACTGGACCCCAACATCTTCTGGTTGGGTAGATAATGGAATAGATGTGTTGCCTTCTGCAGGACTGAAATCAACTCCACACCCCACGGAGATCTCAGTGATGTCCTGCTCCTCTTGCATGGGAAACACCAGCGATGGATGAAGAAAGCCCAGCCAGTGTGGGAGGCACCACTGGGGCTGCCTCCTCCTCATCAGCTCTCCCTGTCCTGACTGCCTCCTTGCTCAGCTGTGTCTTGGCTGGCATCACTTCCCTGGAAGAAGCCAAAGGCAAAACTTGCAGGGAACCAGGAACCGTCGATGGCAAATCCCCAGCAGCAGCGTCACTAATTGCACAGATGTTATCAGCCCCCCAGCAGTGCCTGTCTGTCTGTGCATCCTCTCACCTCTGGAAACTGGGACCCCGAAATGCTTCTTGGTGCAGAAAAACTTAAAGCAGAGTTCTGTCTTTGCCAGATGCTTGCTCAGTACCTGCCTGTGACCTGTGTGTGTGCCTCTGGGTTTGAGTGTGTTTGTGTGTGTGTAGAAAGCACATTTTGCAACAGACAAATGGGAATGAAATATTTCAAGAATGTCTCTTAAATCAAGTAATCTTGGGGAATTTGACAGCCAAGGTCACCAATGACTTTTGGCTCTTGTTTGCTCAGTGTGGAGCCAGGGCTGGGCTCTGCCTGGGCAGGGCCCCATGGCTGAGGGGGTGTCTGGTCCCCAGCACCCTGAGGAAAAGCTGTGTGCCTTGAGATCGTGTCCAAGAGCAGGAATAGCTGCAGGACGTGGCTGGAACGCAGAGCTCCCAGCTCAGGAGCAGCCCTGCCTGGGGAGTGCTTCTCCTCCGAGTCCTGGCGTGACCTGCCGGGGCACGCTCCAGCTCCGGCATTCACCCAGAGAAAAGAGAAAAGGGAAAAATCCTCAGCTCCTCGTGATGCAGCCCCGTAATTACCTGTTAGTCTCATATCGAGGTAATTAACAATTAGGCAGCTGTCTGAATCACATGCAGAGGAACAATCATTTCGTTATTAATGGATTCTATTTAACAGGTCCGATTTTCCCACTTGTTGGGTTTTTTTTTTTTCTCCTTCCTTGTGCTCTCATGAATTATCCTCACAATTAAACCTGCACCAGAAAGAGGGAGGAGTAGTCCTAATATTTACTGAACCTTGCAAAGCATCACATTTCTCAGCTTATGAACCTGTCACAAGCCATCGGGGGGCTCTGGTGGTGATGGGGAGCCCGTAACCCAACACCCTGCGCTGTCACCTGCACAGCCCCGCTGGCTCTGCCCTGCTGCTGCTGCTGCTGCTGGGAGCTTATTCATTTCAGTGCAGATAAAAGCCATTATTTACAGTCAGTTACATATTTCCGTTGGCAAACCTCCTCCCTCAAGAGCAGGTTTGAAAACATCCCGCTCAGCAAAGCCAAGCCAGGCTGCTCTCAGGGGGCAGCGCTGCCCCCCTGTCTGCCCGCTGCCCCTGGGGCTGTGCTGGGTGTCACCCCAGCAAGGTTGGGGTTTGGGGGGCAGGGATAGCCTGGAGGGGCCCCTCACCCTCTGTTCCCTGTGCTGGAGGCACCTTGTGATCTCCCCAGGGAGTGCTGTGGGGTGGGATGAGCTCCCTTTGACTGAGCACTGCAAGTTGCTCCTGCATTGCTGTGCTTGAGAAGGGAAGCACATTAATGTTTTCATTTAAATAATGGTTTAATTTAAACTCCCTGAACAGTTAGCACAGCCTGGGTCTGATCCTTAGAGTCATCTCCCATGGGTGCAGAGGTGGTTTTGGTCAGACTGCCCAGGACTCTGCTGGGCTGCCTGGGCGACAGCAGGGATGAGGTAGAGGGGAGGGACAATCCCCGTCCATGGAAAATTTAGTTTTTATTTTCTTACCTTTTCACTTTGTCTTATACCCCAGAGCAGGAGGGTTTGACTCCCTCCCAAACCCCTGAGTCTGGGGTTTCTTTGGAGAGGGGATTTTTTTGGAGTTGTTTCCTCAGTTTCTGACTGTGGACCAGTCCAGCTCGGGAGTTTGTGTTTTCAACAGCCAGCCAAGGCTGTGCCCTTGCATCCACCCTGCACAGGGCCAGGCACCTGCTCCGCTCTCATTTGTTTGTTCCAGGCATGGAGTTAGGGATTTCACTGGAAAACAGGAACTTTGCTGGACAGCAGCTGCTCCTGGGCAGTGAATCAGCTCATCCCACTGACGCCCAGCAGAGCCGTGCCAGCGCCGCGCTCCCACGCCCAGGGCTGGCATGGCTGGGGTCGCCGTGTGTCCCCAGCAGTGTCCCCAGCAGTGTCCCCAGCATGTCCCCAGCATGTCCAGGGAGTGGGTCAGTGGCTGTGACCACCCACATGGCAGCAGTGAGGGGTCTGTGGCTGCTGCCCCGGCCCCAGGACTGTGCAGCAGTCAGCGGCCACGGCCAGGCACAGACAGCTAATGCCTTTTGTCCCAGCCTGACTTTTCGCCTCCCAGCGGGATTAGGATGGGATGACCGGCAAGGAGGCCCTTAATCCCATTAGGGATCCCGGCGCAGCCCTGTGGGGCAGCCCTGGGAACCGGCCCGGGCTCCGGGAAGCAGCGGGTGAGGCAGCAGCAGCCTGTAACACCCTGTGCTGCCACCATCCCACTCAGCCCCGTGCCCTCCAGCTCACCCAAATCCACTTTGCTCAGAGCACTGAGCACAATGCCCTGGTGCGCATGGGCAGCAAGGGGCACACGGGCATCCACAACCCCTGCGGCCCCCCTGGCAGGGCTTAGCCCCCACAGCCACCCACTGAACAGCATTTTTGGAGCAGGTGGCCCCAAGCCCTTTTGGCCCTTTTGGCCCATTTGGCTCATTTGGCTCATTTGGCTCATTTCTCCACGGGGTCACAGCTGAGCGGGCAGCAAAGCTTCTCCCGCCTGGAGAGAGAGTTGTTTTTCTCCCCCGCCAGTTGCGAGGAGCTGTGTTTGTGTTTCTGTCCCTTCCTGTTTACTGGCTGCCATCAGGACACGCTTTGATGTGTTTATGCTGCTGGACATCCGTGGGAGCACGGTCCTGTGGGCTGCTGCATCTCCCTGCTCCGTGGGGCAGGGCCGTGGCTCCATCCAGGCCTTGGCAGAACCCAGGTGCCACAGGGGCACGGCTCAGCCAGGTGCCACAGCAGGACACCACCACCCTCGGCAGCCTCTGCACTCCAAAGTCCAGGTGACAGCGCCAGCCCAGCCCAGCTGTGCCAGGAGCACACTCCAAAGGCGTAAAATCCTGCCAGGAGCGGGGAGCTGGTGGTGGCACGTGGGTCCGACCAGGCAGCATCACTTTGTCCCCATGTGTTGGAACAGGGGGTCGGTCCCATCCATCCTGGGCTCCAGGTGTGTGTGGTTTCTTTCCCTCTTGCAATCCCCGCTTCCTCCCCGGCTGGGAATCTCCCCGCCCTGTGCGGGAGCTGCTGCATTTGAAAGGTCCCCGGGCTTTGAAGTCGGCGGCTCGGGGCGGCAGAGGAGGGATCACACCTTGCTGGCATCTCCCGGCCGGCCGGTTCCCAGCCCGCCACCCGCACGCCGAGCTGCTGCCGGGGGTGGAACGGCACACGGCCGGCCCGTGCCACCGGGCTGTGCCCGCAGCAAACACCCCGTCCTTGGGTGTGGGAGAACAGCCAGGGAACCCCGAGCCCCCATCCCTGAGAGGGGGAACAGCCTGGGAACCCCGATCCCCCTTCCCTGAGAGAGAGAACCCCGAGCCCCCATCCCTGAGAGGGAGAACCTCGAGACCCCATCCCCTGAGAGGGAGAACAGCCAGGGAACCCCGATCCCCCATCCCTGAGAGGGGGAACCCCGAGCCCCCTTCCCTGAGAGAGAGAACCCCGAGCCCCCATCCCTGAGAGGGAGAACAGCCAGGGAACCCCGAGACCCCATCCCTGAGAGGGGGAACAGCCTGGGAACCCCGATCCCCCTTCCCTGAGAGAGTGAACCCCGAGCCCCCATCCCCTGAGAGGGAGAACAGCCAGGGAACCCCGAGCCCCCATCCCTGAGAGGCAGCAGCCCTGCTGAAGAGGAGTGACCTCTCCCCGTGAAGGAGAGACAAAGGATTCTGGCATTGCAAGGACTTGTAGTTAGATTTATTTTTCAGCCTAAAGCTAAAGAGAAACAATGGTTATCTAGGAAAGCCAGTAGATGTAATTGTTGTGAACTTCAGCAAAGCTTTTGATACCATCTCTCACAGAGTCGTGTACGGGCTCCGGAATGAGCTCCATGATCCTGACGGGTTCCTTCCAACTCTGAATATCCATGATCCTGTGAAAACCCATGATTTTCTGGGAAAGAAATCACTCACATAGAGCTGCCCATGAGCAGAGGTCTGGGAATGGGCTCTGGGCTCCTCCAAACCCTTTGGAACTGGCTGTGGCACCATCAAACCCCACAGCCAGCACAGGGCAGGGATCCCCAGTGCCCCGGCCCTTGGGCATGACAGGGCATTCCTGCAGCTCCTGGGTACCCCAAGAATGGCTTGCAGGGGTGCTCCCTCCCTGCCAGGCTGTGGTGGGACACCCTGTGCCCCGCAGCCACTGCTCTCTGAGAGGAAATGGCATCTTTGGGCTGATTTCTCCTGATTCCCATCTTCTTCTTGTGCCTGGCTTTGATTCGCGGCCGAGCCCTGTGATAATGTGGCTGCCTGGGAAGGAAGGGAGTAGAAGGAACTGGCTATTGTGTTTGGCCCCTCTCCAGGAGGTGTTTTTGCTGGGAGGCACCAAGGTCAGAGCTGGGTGGGAAGCGTTCCCCGAGAGCAGCCCTCACACGTGTGCCCAGCCATGGCAGGGGGGGACAAAGGAGCACCCCCAGCACCCCAGCACGGGGCTGCCATTGCCAGTGCAGCAGCCCAGCACAATCTGCATCGGTGCAGAGGACGTGTGATCCTCCCTGTGTGTGTTTCAGGGGGCAAAGGACTGCTTTGCAGCCGTTCTGGAAAGTGAAACATCTCCCAGCCTTCCCGTTTCCATGAGGAAGGAAAGAGGGGGCGGCGGGTGGGAGTGCCCGTGGATGGAGCATCAGCAAAGGCTGCCGTGCAGAAAATCCTTTTTTACTCTCATTTTGTAACCGCTCAAGAATTTCAGCTGTCTTCATCCCAGCACAGGAGTCCCAAATCCCAGAGCTGTGAGAACAGAGCTGGCACTGAACCACCCCTGAAACTCCCTGCTGGTATCAGTGGCACCCCAGGACCCTGCAATGCAGCCCCCTGGGGCAGCACAGCGAGAAGGAGCACGCCCAGATCCCTGTGAGTGATGTCTCCCAAAAAACCTGCCCAAAACCACTGCAGGGCGAGTGTCCACATGGCATGACGTTTTTCTTGAGCATGAGCCCTGGGAGAGGCAGATCCCAGCAGCACAGAGAGGGTGAAACTGTGGGGATGCCAGCGTGACTTGGATGAGCTTGGCGTTGCACCACGGTCCAGAAATCCAGTATCAGGTTCATGCCCAGGCTTGTGCTCAGAGAATCACACTTGGTTTTCACTGCTGTGAGCGATGGTTTTTGATTATTTAATGGAGATATCAGAGGAGGTTTGATCCTGGCCTTTCCACACACTCTGGTGAGCAATTTACTTGCTGAGGTGATGAAAACTGCCTCGGCAGGAAAAGGGGGAATGGAAGAAAAAGCAAAGAAGGGATGGCCTTGAAGGAAGATGCACATGAAATACAAACGTGTCCCACATTTGTATTTGTCCCACATGTTCCCAGGACCAGGACAAAGCTGGACTGGGGACTGCACTCCAAAGAGTCGGGGTCACCCCCTGCATCTCCTCTGTGGTGTGCAGAGCTGTCCCATCCCCGAGCTGGTGTCTGTGACACCCTGAGGAATCGAGGGACAGCAGAGGGACACGCAGGGTCTGCAGCACCAGGGTGCAGACAGAGGCTTGAACAAGCATGGAGGGAACAGGGACACGCATCAAAGGACAGGGAGAGCTGCATTTCCAGCAGCCCATGTGGCTGGGACGGGCCTGGGGACAAGCATATTGTCACTGGCAGCTCCATAAACCCCAGCAGGCTCTGTTTACACAACACAGAATGTTTCAGTTGTTTTATGGAGGTGGATAGGAACAGCACAGGGACCAAGGGGCCAGGGCTGGGCTGAGCAATGCCTGCCCAGCACCTGCTCTCCCCTCACAGCCCATAAAGACATTTTATTTTAAACATGGCACAGATTTTATAGCGCAATTCCCCAGCAGCACCTTTCACCCAGGTACAAACGGTGCGGGCAAAGCTGCTCCTCGGGGACGTCCTCCAGCCTGTCACTAATCCCTGGGTGAGAGTTCCTGAGCTGACTTTACACACTGAGAAATGATGGCCAGGAGCAACCCTGCAATTAAAACCAGTTTCAGCAGCCCGTGAGGAGGGAAACTCAGCGGGTGCCAAGCCTGGCACAGGAGCCGTGCCAGAGCAGGGACACACATGGCACCAATCCCTGCCCGTGGCAGCAAGGACTGATTGTCCTTTGTCCCAACCCAGCCCTGGACATCCTGATGGGACCAAACCCCACTGCACTGGCGGGAGGAAGGTAGGAAAGTCGTCCTTCATGAGCATGTGATGCCAGAGCGCTGTGGCAGAGGGATGGCACTCGGTGTGATTTAATCTGTGACTGTTCAGGCACAATCCTCCACTCAGCTCTTTAAGAAAGATAAGATAAAAGCAAATCAGGATTTAGGCAAGTCTTGCAAATCCAGCCTCTTTCCTCTGGTGCCCCAGAGAATCATGCCTTAATCCCATTATGGAGAAGTTTGGGGGTAGTTTTACCTCACAGACTCCATGACCAGTGCATTTTGATCTGCTCAGAATTTCCAGGATGCTCTACCTGCTTTGATTCACACTTAATTACTAAAAATTAGGTTTTTTTCAGAACGTGAGGGAGGGTGGGGGTGCATGTACCAGCATGAGGAGGGCTAACCTTCCGTGCTGCTCCAAAATCCAGGAGGCAGAGCAATGCCAAGCCAAGCACGGTGGGGAAAGCAGGAGAGATCCAGTTTGATGTCTGCCTTATCAGTCTTATTTTTATTGCACTGAAGGTATAAGAGCAAAATATTGATTGTGATGATAAAGAGATGAAAGTGTCAAGAAGGAATAGGCACACAAGTTACTCAGGCGATTGGAAGCCGCCTTGGTTGTATTTAACAGGCATTTGCCATTAAAGAAAAACGCCTGTTTTTATTTAAATAGCCTCGGGCAAATTTCTCACTAAACCAACTTTCCCACGCCAGCCCAGTGCTCTAACTCTGGTTTTTGGCAAATTTTTTCCTGAGCTGTCAAGGCAAAATATATATAAGAATGCTGGTCTCACTTAGGTTTTTTTCCAGCCCCTGGAGACATGAAAATAATTTACAGATGTGCATTACCTGTTTATATTTGTATTAAGTTTTGCTTAACGGACATGATTTTCTTAGCTTGCAGTAACAAAAAAATATTCCCAGAGTTTCACTCATTTAATTTTAACTTATTAAAACTTTTAAACATGTGTGGAGGTTTCATGTTTTTAAATCACTAATCACATGGACAGTTGCCAAGGTTTCTATTAAAGCCTTTTACAAACACTATTTTTAAAAGGACCTAAAATCCCATTATTTTTAACCCCTGAAGACCACTCAAAAGAAAAAATTTCTTTGGATTTATGTCTTATTCACCTCTTATTGCAAAAAGATTTATGCTGGGTGCTGACTTCTGCCTTCCTCCCTTTTTTTACTTTTGCTGGTAGGAGTCTCTGGAGGAGGCATCTGGGAGAAGGAAACCTGAGGAGGTTCCCCACGAGGATCTTGCAGCAGATCCCTCAGTACCAGGGGAAGGATGGAACCAGATTAAGTCGGGACATCTCGCAGCAGCGCCGGGCTGGAGGAGCCATCCTCGTGTTCAGGCTTCCATGGGAAACCACAGAGCACCCTTTTAGCTCCCTCCCAGCAGAGCCTTGTCCCCAGGCAGAGCCCCAGAGCCGCAGGGTCACAGAGCCCCGGGGTGATGGCAATAAATAGATGTATTTGACCTGCTGTGCTCGGGGGACGAGGCGCCGCGGCTGCGCGGCCGCACGCCCGGTCTGGCTGTGTTTGCGCTGTGGACACCACACAGACCCTCCCAGGCACGGAGCAAACCCAGGGCCAGGGTTTGCTGGCTTCTCATGTGCCCTTCCAGCCCAGCACCTCCAGGAGCAGCCTGGGACACAGGGTTGTGCAGTGTCTCCAGCACCCTGCACATCCCTCAGCATCACCCCCTCTGCATCCCCAGGTGTGGCACCCTGACAGCCCCGTGTCCCCTGGCATGTGGCACCCTGACAGCCACCTGTCCCCTGGCATCCCCATGGTGGCTCAGAGGGGCAGAGGGGTCTCTCCCAAGTGTCAGGGATCAAGTCCCAGAGCACAGCTGAGCTGAGTGCACGGTGCTTTCTGCACATGGAGAACAAGCCCGGGCAAAGCTTCGGCCGGTATTTCCAGGCAGCGGAGCTGAGGTGCTCCCTGCTCCGGGGGCTCTGACAGAGAGGGGGAAAGGGGGAGATGGAGAAGGAGCACAGAGTCTCCATCTCCAAGGACGGCCAAGTGGAGGAACCTCAGGCTGTCCTCACACCTCCAGATGAGGCTGAGGATGGTGGCAAGGTTGTGGTGGTACAGCTGAGGTCACATCCCACTGCCCATTTGTCACCATATTTGTGCCTGCAGGGAGGATAGAACGGGCAGCACCCACATTCTGGAATCGTTCAGGGCTCGAGCTACCAGTGGCACCTGGACCCTGAGTGGCACCATGCTCCACACAGGGCCCTGGCTCCCCAGCCCCAGCCAGGGCACAGCTTTAGAGCCCAGAGCGGGGAAGGCAGGAGGAGCAGGGAAGGAGGGAGCCTCGGCAGCGAGGTACCGCTGCAGGGCTCACGCCTTTGATCTGGTGAGCAGACTCTGCCCTTCGGTTTGTTTAATTGTTTCACACTTGCTCTGGAAATAGTTTACAACAGGAAGCAGTGGGATAACAGCAGGGCTGGCATGGGATGGGATGGGATGGGATGAGCCCGGGGGCTGCTGGAGAGGTACCCTGAGATGAGAGACACAGATGACCACAGTGTCACCTCCCTCCCATTAACCCATTGCTGATCCTCCTTCCCCTTCCTCTTTCCCAAGCTTTCAGCCAGAGGCTGGCAGCCTTCCCTCCATGTCCTCATGTTTGGGAGCTGTAAAAGAACCATCCACAGCCTCCAACAGCCTTGAGATAGACACAAGAGTCCAATGGGATTTAGGTACCCACATCCCTGGAAGAGCTGGTACCCCAAACTCTCCACACTGAGTTTTTGCTCCCCACTTTTGCAGGCACTGCAGCCTCATTGAGCAGGGCTCATGAGGAACCATCGTTTTTAAGCACCCTCACGAAGGCTGTTCCCATCAGGGGTGCTCTGTGGGTACAGCCCTGAGCACCCCCTGCAGCCACTGCTTGCAGGAGACACCCACAAACCCTGGGTTAAGGGCTTCAACCTGTCCTGGGCCAAAGGCCTGGATGGATTTCGGGTGGGGCATTCCAGCTTGGCTTTTTTGGTTTTTTGCAAGCTTGACTGTGGCCCAGTGGCAGCTGGGGGAGGAGTGGGGCTCTGAGGATGAGGGCACGGGGACCCTCTGTCACCACTGTTCTAACAGCAACCTGCAGACATGTGGGGGTTGTGGGGCTGCCCCTGGGTTTGGCTTCCCCATTTCTCCCAGAGTGTTTGTTTATTTGTGGATGCGGCAGCGCACGGGGCTGGCCAGGCTCTGCCTGTGGGAGTTCATGAGTTCACAGCACAAAACAAACAACATCCGACCCAGCTGCCGGCACCTGCGGGGCAGCCGGGTGGGAAACGGCTCCGCGTACCTGCACACACCTGAGTCCCGGTGGGGTCAGAAGGGGAACCCCACACTGCATTCCCAGCACCCAGGGGTGGTCAGTCCGTGTCCTGGTCCCCCAGTACAGCCACTCCATTGCTGTGGTTTGTGTGCCCCATGTCCTTGCACGGACGCACCGCGGGTCAGGGTGGTCTTGGGGTCTCTGGTGGTCACTCAGTGGCTGTTGCAGCAGAAGGGACTGGGGGTCTGCACTGGGGAAGCTGCGCAGGAGCTGCACCGGGACCATGGAGGAGCTACATTGGGATTATGTAGGGTGTGCGTGGCGAGGGCTGCATCAATACTGGGGTGGGGGCTGAACTGGGGGTGTCCGGAGCTGCACTGGGGAAATGCGGGGCTGCTTTGGGGGGCTGCATGCAGGTGTGCAGAGCTGCGCTGGGGCTCTGCAGCGGCTGCACGTGAGAGCTGTGCTGGAGCTGCCCTGGGAATGGGGGGCTGCCCTGCGGGGTTTGGGGGACTGCAGGGGGAGGCTGCACGGAGAGAAGGAGCTGCACCCGGTGCATCCGTGTCTGCATGCGAGGGGCTGCACCGGGGGTGTCCGGTGGCTGCACAGAGGGACGCGGCTGTCCCGGGGCTGCCCGTAGGGTCTGCCCGGACCCCTCAGCCCCACTCGGGGACCCTCGGCGGCGGGCAGGGGGTTCCCAGCGGGGGCCCCCCGGGCTGGGCAGGGAGGAGCGTCTCGCCCGTCCCGTCCCATCCCCTCCCGTCCCGCGGCGCCCGGCCCGCCCCGCACCGTCCCGTCCCGCCCCCCGCCGCCCGGCCCGGCCCGCCGGGGCTGAGCAGCCGCGGGAGGCGCCGCGTTTGGAGTCGCTGCTCTCGGGCGCGCTGTGTTTGGGGCTCCCGGCGGGGCGGCGCGGACCCGCACACGCACCGGCACCGGTTCGGCTCGGCTCGGCCGAGGCCCCGCGGATCTATGCGGCTGTGAGCGGCGGGAGCAGAGCGGGATGGAGCGGCTCCTGGCGCCCGGCCTCCTGGTGCTCCTGCTGCCCGCCCTGACGCGAGGTGAGGGCCGCCGCCGCCGCGGGCCCCGCACCGGCCGCCCCGCAGGAAGTTTGCCGGGAGCGGGGCCGGGAGCGGCGGGCACCGGAGCCCAGCGGGGCACGGCGGGCACCGGAGCCCGGCGCCGTCGGGGGGTCCCTGCCGGGAGGTTCCCGTGGGAACCGGGACTCGGCTTTGCGGCGGGACCGGAGCGTGGCGCCCTCGGGGGGGTCCGCGTGGGAACCGGGGCTCGGTGCCGCGGGATGCGCCGGGACTGCGTTCGGCTCTTGCGGGAGAACCGGAGCGTGTTGCCAGCGGGACAACCGGACCGGAACCGGGTTGGGAGAGCGGGGCTGAGCCCCGCGGGGGTGGCCGGAGCTCGGGGAGCCGGGGCCGGGACGGCGCGGGGGAGCTCGGCGGGGCCGGGGCTCGGTGCCCCGAAGGAGGCGCTCGGGGCCACCGGGAGCCGGAGCTCGGTGCCCGGGGCTGCCGGGGGAGCGGCGCTCGCTGCCGTCGGGCGGAGCGGAGCTCGGTACCGGGGCCGCCGGGGGAACCGGGGCTCGGCCCGGCGGAGGGGCGCGCAGGGCGGCCGCGCTCCTGCTGCTGTTCTGCGAGAGCTTTTGGCCGTTTTGCAAATTTTTCTCGGTTTCCTGTTTCTTGAAAGTCGGGGCCCCCCGGGGCCCCCCCTCCGGGGCGGGTCCGGGTGCTTCGCCGCAAAGCGCTGCGCGACCGTCGGGGGCAGCGGGTCGGGGCACGGGAAAAGAGCCCCGAAAGCGGCCGGGGGTGCGGGACGGAGCGGGGACGAGCCCATCCCGGGGGGTCCGGACCTGCAGTGCCCCCCTGCCCCGGGACTGGGCTAGCATCCCCCTCTGGAGAGCCCTGAGAGGATTTGGGGGAGCGAAGGCAGCGGTGCTGCTCCCAGAGCAGGGCTGGGAGCCGTGGGAGGGTGAAGTTTGCAGAAAGTTGTGCCCGGCCGGAGCGGTCCCCAGCAGCCCGGCCCGTGTGCCGTGGGACACGGAGCCCCAGCAGAGTGACCCGGTGGGCTCGGCACCCATCCAGGGCAGGATCTGGCTTGTGGCGGTGGCGGTGCGGAGCTGCAGTCGCTCAATGTGAAACCGGCCCGGCTGCACACGCGTGTCGCAGAAGCAGTTACCGTGAAGAGCGAGCGGGCAGAGAAGGGGAAGAGCGAGCCGGGGTGGAAATCGGAAGCGATTCTGGTACTTTCAGCGAGTTGCTGTGGTAACTCTGCAGAATTTGGCTCTGAGGGCCAGACAATGAAACCTTTACTCATAGCAAGTTATGACGGGCGACTCATTTCGTTACCGAGCTCGTGGTAACTAATGGGCCCCGAGCTGGATTTTTTTTCCCAAATGGCATTTGTCAGTCAAGGGCCTGATCTGGGCTTTCTCTCTGTCAGTCCTCCTGCTGGAGGAGCAGGCACAGCCTACCCTCAAACCCACCCTGGGTTTATTTTTAGGTGAGCCTCTCAGCGCAGGGGCCGCACAGTCCCTGCCCCGTCCATCACCCTGCAGATGAGGGCTGCTGTGTGCTGGACCCCACCTCACCAGGCTGTGCAGGGGGTCTGGGGGTCTCAGCGAGCCTGTCCCCTGCCCAGGTGACACCAGGGGATGCAGCCCCCCTGCTGCCACCAGGGCCCTGAGCTGTGGCTAATGCTGTCCCTCTGTTTGCAGGTTTACGGTGCTCGCAGCTTGCCGAATCCTGCCTCAACGGGGGCAAGTGTGAAACTTTTCCCAACGGGACGGAGGTGTGCCAGTAAGTATGGAACAGCCAGAGGATTTTCATCTCCCCCGACCAAAGTTATTGACATTCATGTTGACTTTGCTTTGAAGGCTCTGGATTTAATAGGGCAAGATGCGTTTTCTTTCCTTGAGTGGCAAGAATAACCTGCTTGTGTAGGAGTCACCGCGAGTTTGGCAGGATCGGGCTTTGTTCCTGGCTGGGTGGAAAAACATGGGCAAAGGGCCATGTTTTGCTGGTGTTAGCCTATGCAGACTGCCCTGCTGATGGAGCAGGAGGTAGGGCCAGCCTGCGGCGCTCCTTGGACCGTCGGGCGGGGAGGGAGGCTGTCTGTCTGTCTGTTTTCCAGCTATTCCCTCCTGGCCCTGAAGCGTTGCCTTTCAGTCCCTTGCACACTAGGGTGACCGGTGCACCTCCAATAAACACTCAGGAGAGGTTCCATGGCCTGGCTCTGGCTGCTGGAGCTGCCCCAGTGGTGTCCGTGGGCCGATGAGGCATCGCCAGGGGAGCAGGGCAGCTCCTCCTGCAGCCCTGCCAGTGCTGGTGCCAAGCTGTGGTCTAGGCTGGCGTTCCTGGTGGGACCTGGCACCCAGACTGCCTCTTTCTCCAAGCTGATTGTGGGGGAACGGATGTGTAAAGCGTTGGGACTCTTTGAAGGACCAACCGACCCACCGCAGCGATGGCCGATTCACTCCAGGCTCCCAGGGAACAATAACCAAGAGAAATGAATAAGACTCCAGCTCCCTTTTTAAAACTATTCCATAAAAGAAATGTGAATGGGCAAGGCTCTGTTTTCCGGCCAGATTTCCCCTCTGCCTGTTGAACGCGGCCTGAGCTGCGAGCAGGCGGGGAGACGTTCCCACCCACCCCAAATTTCCAAA
Organism: Ammospiza caudacuta; assembly: GCF_027887145.1. NCBI lineage: Eukaryota > Metazoa > Chordata > Aves > Passeriformes > Passerellidae > Ammospiza > Ammospiza caudacuta. Next base: position 2,681,185 of record NC_080613.1, on the reverse strand, counting down.
GAGGAAGTCCTCGGCGGAGGAACCTGAAGGCATTTCCAATCCCAACCTGTTGAATGGCAGTTTCCCTTGACAATGTGTGTTGCTTTTTTGCAAATCCGCCTGGGTGCCGTTACTCTGCCCAGTAGCCGGGCACCTCCCGCCCCCTTCTCCAAGCTGAGCCCCCCAACCCTTTGGTGCAAATAAATCAGCAAATCAATCAGGCACATGAGCAATTTAATGGACAAAGGCTGGGTCCCTTTGTGAGGCACTAATGAATGCACGCCACTTTTTTTTGCACAGAAGCCCTTACCAACGCTTGACGCTCTAAATCTTGTTTTCTTTCATTCAAAGAGCGACAGCTGGGATTCGGTCGAAATTCGGCAGCTATTGTTAAGGGAGGCAGATTAATGCTGTGTGACTAATCATGTATGGCTTCCCAGAATGCCCAACCCTCCACCCCCTCCCCAACCTTACACCCCTCCTTTTCCTTGTGGTCATTCTTTCCTTTTTTTCTTAAGTCTCTGCAACTCCTGATTTACATTTCATGTGCAGATGGTGATGGAATCTAATTAGATCTGATGTGTGCGAGCTCTATTTGGAGAAGCCTCCAAAGTAGGCTTAGGGTGGGTTGGGTTTTTTTTTTTTTTAAGAGAAAAAGTTAACTTTAAAGAAGTTCTTGGTTGCTGGCTGTGAATAACCACTTCTCTCTTGGCTGCAGATGCCTTGTGAGCGTGTGTGAGTTATTTTTGCAGGAGCACAAGGTGTGTGCACTGGCTGTGTGAAAGCTCTTGTCCCGTGCAGGGTGATGGGGGCAGATACTGGAGTTACAGCCAGACTGAAGGAGGTGCAACTTCCCAAGTTACCTGATAGCAACTCACAGAAATCTCGTTTTTTTTCACTTTGTTTGAATATCTCTTGACGAGGAGCTTTGCTTGCAAGCTTCTTAAACAAAGCAGAGCCAAGAGCACAAGATAGCAGACACAGAAAAGCTTGGCACTGCCCCTTGGCGCCTGCGTGAAATGCACCATTTTGGCTGCTGGCCACATCTCCGCTCGGCCTGGCACTTAACAAAGTTTGGCCATAAAGCCCCTTTGTGCTGCCCCCACAAATCCAATTAGAAAGTGGAGTGAAATAAATAGTGTGCGAGGGGGATGCTGCTCCAGAGGACGAGTGTCCCAGCACTTGTGGCGGGACAGAGCTCGTTGGGTTACGTGGAGCCAGCTCTGATAACTCCAACCCCGGGTTATCAGCCCTGCTACGGAAAGGAAACTGCCGGTGCAAGACCAGGAGCTCTCTCTGCTTTTTATTATTTTACAGAGATAGTTTGTAAAGCTCCAGGTGCCTTATCTTGGTTGTCCCTTTGCCAGGCGGTGCAGGGCACGCAGGGCTTTAATTGAATGGAGGCACCAAGTGTTGGATTGGAGGGCTTGAGACAGAAGCACCCTAATTAGGCTCCTTTGGAGCTGCTCTCCATCTTGGCAGGGCTGTCCGGGTCTTTCAGTGCAGGCAGAGCAGCAGCAGCAGGTTTGTGGGTCTTGCACAGACCCCAGCTGAAGGCTCTGGGTGTTTTTGTCCCAGAGCTGGAGCTTTAAAAGGTCCAGGCTGGAGTTGGTGGCTGCTGCAGGGCTTGGTGGGAGGTTCTGCGGTGCTGGGGAGCTGTGGCATTCCAGAAAAGGCCCTTGCCTTGGACTAAGGCACTTTCCCAGACTAAATGAGAAGGTTTTTCCAAGAGGTCGTTTTTGACTTCTAGTGATAGCTCCTAATTAGACTGTTGGATAACCCCAGTTTTGACTGGCATCCCTGCAAATGGGCCGGGCTGATTTTAGCTCCCTGTGCCATGTGACATTTATTCCCAGGACCTCCCTTGCTCTGCTAGTTAAAAGCAGATGGCATTGAAAGAGGGCTGAGCTTCCAGCCCTGCCCCACCAGCCTCTCACCATTAAAGCCAGAGGAGCCGTGCCTGGGCCCTCCTCTTGCTCAGAGAAGCAAAGGAGATGGTGGAGGGAGAGAATAAGTTAAATTAATCACTGGGCTTGTGCTGAAAAGGGGGAAAAGTCAGTTTGCTAAAGTACTTCCTCTGTTTATGAATCAGCACAGCGTTGTCGTTCAGCCAGGGCAGTGGCTCCTGAGCTGGTGCCCGTTGCCACCACCAGCTTCCATGGGCAGCAGGCCAGAAACATGGGAAGAAACATTCTGAAGGGGGCCATGGCGGGAAGAGGTGATTATTTTAGCTCAAAACTCTTTGAGGAGACAACCAGGAAGGCAGAGGAGTGATGTGAGCCCCGTGAGTTTCTGTGCCCTTCAAGTTATTCAACTGCTCAGTCATTGTTATCTCATTGTAAAGGGCGGAAGTTTCCTTCTGGTTTGGTTTTTCTCATGTGCTTTAACCCAACGTTATTTCCATGAAATAATAACAAAGAAAAAATGCAGTCTCGGTGCTGGGGAGGAAGAGGGTGGAGTGTTGAACAATCAACCAGAGGAAGCTCTTAAAGAAGTAGAGGAGCAGTGATTCAGCCATGTTGAGAACTCTTGCTGGCTCTTTGGAGTCTGACCTCATTCTCGGAAAGAACAAGGTGGAAATGGGTAAGAGGGGAGGTTAAAAATACCAGAGTGTCACCTGTTGTGGATTCCAGTGGAATAGAAACTGAAGCCCAGCTGCTGAGGTCATTGGGGCAGCAGTGGGGGTTTTAGCTCTTGTCTGAGAGAATCTGTTTGTGTCTCTGGTCCCTGCAAGGTGTCTCCATGGTTATCAGTTGTCTCAGGTGGTCCCACTCACTTCTGTTCAGTGTCCTTGGGGTTTTATTGCTTGGGCTGAGGTTTTTTGCTTGGTTTGTCTCTGTGGTGGCCAGAGGGTTGTTCTGCATGGGAAGTGTTTGAGAGGAGATATCTCAGCAGGTCCCACAGCCCAGAGAGGAGCAGGAGAGATGGGGTGATGCAGAGGGGGTCAGGAACTCACAGTGGTGCTCTTCACCTTTCATGAGTGGGGCTGTTCCCCACCAGGCACTCAAGGTTTGGGTCAGAAAGGACCTTTAAAGGTCCTCTGCAGTGAGCAGGGGCATCTCCAGTCTCCATGGTCTCATGGTGTGAAGCAGTGCATGGGTCTCTGCTCCCTGGGGCTGGAGGTCACTCACTCCATGGTGTGGGTATGTTTTATTCCACCAAAATCTCTTCCATCTCAACACCTGACTCGCTGTCCTCCTTCCTGCTGGCAGCCACAACACGTCCATTTGTTCCAGCTGATACCTCACCTCCCAGGCTGCTATGGTTTATTGTATGTACCACGAGGGTGACACGTATAAGTCACTGCTAGACCAGGCTATTCACCAATTAAGGGCCCGGACAACATCATCAGGAGGCAGTTAGCAAGTTTTAAAATAACATTGTTTGGAAATTAACCTGCTTTTTCCAGGCCTGGAGGTGTGGTGACCCTTGTTTTGCTCGTGTTGGTTGGTGTCCCAAGTGGTGGCAGCGTGTGTACATGAGTGGAATGTGAATTTTATAGAGCATCAGCCTGTTTAACGAGGGAGTAGCCCCAGGGTGCACTTAGGGAGAGCTGGTGAGCTCTGGATCTGGATGGAGACTTCTCTGTGGTTGATGTGCTGCCAGGTGAAGGTTTTGCACCATCTGTTGGGGGCTGCAGAGGGGAAGAGCCTCTGGGATGGAACTCAAACCCCCCTGGGAAAGCAGACCTGCTGTGGGGTCTTGGCTGAGTCCTGCTGGTCAAGAAGGTGGTCAGGGTCCCCTGCTGCACTCAGGGCTGTGTGCAGCATCCTTGAGGAGCTGCCAGGCTCCTTCTGCTGCCTGGGATGGGGCACTTGGGCTGCTCACTCACCACTCCCCAAGCTGGGCTACCCTGCTGCTCTGCTTTGTGTTCAGAGTTAGAAAGATCCGCAGTCTGGAGAAGTGATGGTTTGGGATGGTTCCAGTTTCTTCCCAATGGTGTTTTCATCTCATTACATGGCCCTGGCACGTAGTGCTGAGCCTGAAGGGTGGTGCTGCATCCCCCATCCCTGCAGCTGTGCCCAAATCCCTTCGGTCCCTGATGCTGCCTTGCTGCAGGTGCCCTCATGAGCCCAGATTTCCTTATTCCAGAGTTCTGGAATAAGGACAGAAATGCTGCTCTGGTGTCAAGGGGAAATGCTGCATTTTTGATTTCTTGGGTGTCTGAGTGCGGAGGCACCCAGGAGCAGAGAGGTGTGAGGGTCAGGCCCTGCTGGCTGGATTTTATAGCAGAGCTCCTGTGGGTGATGCTGGGAGGTCTTTGCTGGTGCCAGCAACTCCAGACCATGGCAGCTCCCCAGGACAGTTAGAGATGCCCACCTGGGAACTCCCCAGGGTTTAACACCTTGTGCATCTGGCCAGGTGTGATGGTGCCTGTTCACTCCTGGACACCCACATCTGGACTCTGCCTTCCTCTCATGCACATCTGGTGGGTCAGGTCCTCTCCTGTCACCTCCCCATGGGCAGATCTGTAGTACAGGATGGTGTTGGGGTTCCAGATAGCTCAAGCAATTTGCTGGTGGTTAAAAGGGTGACTATGGAACTGTGGAATAGTTTGGGTTGGAAGGGACCTTAAAGATCTTGTTCCACCCCCTATCATGGGCAGGGACAGCTTCCACTGGCCCAGGCTGCTCCAAACCCTGTCCAAGCTGGCCTGGGACACCTACAGGGATCCAGGGGCATCCACATCTGCTCTGGTGCTGGAGGTTCCCGTTGGTAAATGCAGTGCTGGGTGTGAGAGATGCGGGAATAAAACCTCTGTGAGGTGCTGGGGGTGGGGGAGAGATCTTTGGCTGGGCTATATGGGGAGCTCTGCCCCCAAAAAGAATATTTTCAGTTGGAAGGAACTTACCATGATCACTGAGTCCAACCCATGCCTACCAGCTTGCATGCAGCAGAATTCGTGCTGTGCTTCTGGATTCCCAGTTCTGTTGGGAATCCCAGAGCTGGAAAGGACCCACAGGCATCACTGAGTCCAGCTTTTGGCCCTGCACAGAGCAAACCCAAAACCCCAGTGTGTGCCATGGGAGCAGGATGCTGGTGAGCTCAGGGTGTGCCTCCCTCACACTGCAGTAATTAATGTCTGCTTTAAGCTCTCACCCGTCACGTCCTCCCCTTCCCCCATGGCAGCCTGGAGTTAATATTGGAAAAGCCAGTTAAACAGTTAATGTTTAGGCCATGGTTATTAGGCTCTTGCACATTTCCAGCAAAGGGAGCCGAGTCGCATTTTAATGGGAAACTTTCATGCTCAGTCAAGTTGCAAAAATTTATTTGCGCCGAAGTAATTTTCTTTTAACAAGTTTTCACCCTAATTCCCTTCCCCAAAACCTGGATTTAATGCTATTTATATGGGAAATGGATTTATTAAGTTTTAATGATGCTATAACGCTGCCCTTATTTAATAGAAGGGGCACCCTGCAGGCAGGTGGGCTGGGAGGGCTGGGGGCCACAGGGGCACCCAGGGGTGGGCAACCTGTGCCAGCCTTTGGGCTTGGTTTAAACTCACCATGGCTGAGAGTGGCAGTGCCAGCTTTGCTTTATCCTCTGGGCTGTGCAGGATCTGTTGTCGGGACTGAGTTTGGCATTCTGGTGCCAGTGCCTCCTCATCCTCTGTGGTGTGGTGTGATGCTGCCACACCTGTCCCCAAGAGGAGCAGGGCAAAGAGCCCTTGGCACTGTGGGTTTTGGCTTTGTTAGCAGAATGATGGGAGACCTCAAGGGCCACACACTCCCTGCTGGCATCACTGCCTGGGGATGGAGCATTTGTGAGTGACCCGTGGTTTATTTTAAGGAATTTTCTGCAGCCATGGAGGAGAGCATGTCCCCAGCACTCCCGCCCTGCTGGAACATCCCTGCTTGGAGGGATGGCTTTTGGCTTTGTCAGCAGGGTGAAGGGGACACCAAGGGCCACATACTCCCTGCTGGCATCGCTGCCCGGGGATGGAGCATTTGTGAGTGTCCCGTGGTTTATTTTAGGGAATTTTCTGCAGCTGTGGAGGAGAGCATGTCCCTACCCTGCTGGAGCATCCCTGCTTGAGGGGAGCAGGATGAGACCCTCCCAAGGGCTCTCCTGGCTGGTGAAGCCATGGGCTGGCTCCTCTGGAGCAGGTGGAGGAATGTGCCTGTCCTCTGGGACGCTTTGGGGCGGGCTGGGAGAGTGACCCCCCGGGGGAGCAGCAGGGACAGAGGAGGGGCTGTCCCCGGCCCCCAGCCCCTATTAAAATGTTAGACACAGACCTGCGAGTCAAAAGGCAGGGCGACAGACGGCCCTTTCACAGGGCCTGCCGCTCCCCACAAAAGGGGGGTTTCCAGGGGAGGGGGGCAGGAATGCGGGCTGCGGCCGGAGGGCAGAGCCGCCACCATTGTCCCGCTCCCTCGGCGAGGGCGTCATGTTGACACAGGGATTTCTGCCGGCAAAAGGTGGCAGAGGAGGCACAGGCTTCCCTCCCTCCCTCGCTGCTGTTTCCTTGGTTAGACTCAGCAGCAACAGAAATCCCGGGGTCCCAGATCCCAGAACCCGTCCGCTCTCCGCTCCTTACACGCATGGTTCCCAAGTGGGCAAGAGTTTTGTTGTTAATAACTATTTCTGGGGTTTTTCTTGCAAAGGGAGACCAGCAACTCCATGGCTGGTTGAGGGGAGCTGAAACCATCCCTGTCTGGCCATTGCCACCTCTTGCCACTCCCCATCCCATCCCCAGCAGGAATTTCTTTGGCTTTGGGTTGGCTTTGTGCCACGGGGCACCCGTGTGCTCTGCAGAACCCCCCTCTCCTCCCTGTTTATAAATATCAGGGCTAAATTTAGCTTGTTTAAACTTTTGGTGGCTGTTCAGATCCTAATCGTGGGTTTGAAGTTCAGGATTAGACGAGTGGGATGGTGGGGTCACGAGTGGGAGTTTTCCATATTTGGCTCTGGGGCAGTGTGGTGTTTAGCCAAAACTTGGTTTGAGGGGGAAAGGGGAGAAAAGAGGGAGTCCATCATCACTGAGTGAGATTCTAACACTGGGCTGTGTGTGTGCCAGAGCTCAGAGAGCACTGCAGAGTGAATTCAACCTGAATGGGCAGCAAGTGCTGGTCCAGAGTGGGGTAAAACCAGCAGTTACCCCAAAAAGGTGGTGAGGGAAGAGTGACTTCAGGCAATGCTGAGCAACTCCTTATCTCCCCCAAATTCTGACTTTTCTTCTGCTGGCTTAAAGAATATCACATTTTCAGAGGGCAGAAGCAGGGAGCAGTTTCAGGGGGTGCTGTCAGGTGCCACAGGGGCTGGGTGCCATTCCAGCGTCTGGTGGGCACCGTGGGTGCTCCTTGGGGGTCCAGCCCCAGGAATGTCACACAGGTGGGTCCTGGGACCGTGTGCCAGCCCCAGCCCAGGCTGTGTTCCCTGGGGATCCATCCTCCATGGCCACCCCATAAATGCAGGAGCAGGGTGAGCAGAGCGAGCTGGGCTCCCACAAACAATGGGGCTGTGCAGCCTTGCGCCGGCAGAGGATATAAAACACATCCACTGGGGAAAACAAATATTTCACAGCAGCCATTGTTGAGGGTGGGAATGGGGCGAGTTTTGTCTTGGGCTCTTCCTTTGACATCTTTCATGTTTGTTGTGAATGAAGCTGCATTGAAAGGCAGCTCCTTCCCAGGTAGCCAGTTACCACCCCTGAATGGCCTGACCACTCTGCTTAGTAATGGGATTATATTGTTTTTCATTACAATGGGAACTTTGATTCCCAAACTGTCCTGACTAATGTCTGCTTAAGAAACAAAGGCATTTTTTTCCTTCAGAGGAGGAACAGGGCTCTAGCATGTTTCTTCCCCACTCCTGTCCACGAGTATATCCAGCTTTGGGAATTCCTTTAGTTTCTCTCCAGATGAAAGTCTGGATCTTAAAATCTCAATTAGATGACTTGGGCTAGGTCAAAAATGAAATGAAACAAGAGAAAGAAAAAAAAAACACATCAAAGACTTGGGATTGCAGTTTGCTTTTTTAATTAAACAAGAATGGAGATCTGCTCTTGCTTTATTAACCTGATGTCACTTGGAGTAACCTGCTGCTTTGCCAACCACCTCCCTATGTGAAACTCTGCTTTTTTCCCAGGCTGGTGTCCCAGAGTGTTTAATAAAGCAGGACCTGGATGAAACTTCTTAAAAAACCACCACTTATGTGTTGAGCTGGGTTTTGGTACTGGGAGCTCCGTCGTGGCTGCTGTGGAGGTTTCTGTGGGGCTGTGCTGGTGCCAGGGCAGCTTTGGGGTGCATCAGCCATTTAGGGTGCCCCACATGGGTGAGGGCAGCTCTGCCTTCATGCCCTGGCTCTCCTGGCAGCTCTGGTGAAGCCTTTGGTGCCAGGAACCACCAAGCAAAGCTGCAGGTGAGCTATGGAGCCACAGGGCCTCAAGCAGCCCCACAGCCCCTGGGAACAGGGAGCATCCACAGCCCCACGTGCTCCAGGGAGGTCAGGGCAGCACCCAAAGCGTTCCTCATCTCCCTGCACCAATTTCTATCCGTGTGCCCCTGGTGATGCCAGGCGAGGAGGATGGGGCAGAGGGCAGGGTGCTGAGCTCTGATTCCCCAGCAGGATTGTTTTCCTGCCTTCCCCTGGCTCCAGAGTGTGCTCCTGTGCCAGCAGGCTGTTTCCAGGGCAGGAAGCCATCCTGGGGACCACAGAATGCACCTGCTGCTCCATGCATCACGGGAGGCATCCTTGGGGAGGCGGTGGAACGAGAACGAATGGAATAAGCTGGGGTGAGAAGCAGGTTTCTTCTCTCATATCCCCAAGCACTGGCCTTTTCTCTGGTCAGGCTGCAGCCAGGGGAGCTCAGGGCTCCCTGGGCTGGCAGCGAGCAGACGTGTCTTAGGGGAAAGGGTGTGACTTCAGCTGGGTGCTGCTGCCAGGCTGTGCCAGGCAGGGAGCCACTGGCACAACTGGAAAGGTGGCTGCTGTGTGTGGCTGCCTGGGCTGTGCAGCTGTGGGGCTCAGGGGAGGCTGTGGGGCTGTGGTTGCCCGTGCCAGCCCGGGGGTGACGGTTACCCCGAGAGCTGCAGGGCTGTGTCCCTGCTCTGCACCTGGGGCAGCCTGCGCTGCCTCTGGGCTCCTGTGCAGCCAAGGGAGGCTCTTCTGAGGGTTGATTCTCCTTCCCTCAGCTGTTGCCTGCAAACGTGTGAAATCTGAGTGTCTTCCACTCCACGGGGTCCCGAGCACGCTGGCACAGCCACCCCCAGGTCACGCAGCACATTTGCTGCTGCGCAGGGCTCTGGGGGTGTGAAGGTCCCACGGGGGGACCCTCTGCACCACTCAAGGTCACAGTTGTGCTCCTGAACCTTCTCTGTGCTGGGGTGGCTCTGCCTGAGTCTCTGGGAGCAGAGAATGGCATCCCCCAGCCCAGCCTGTTGGGGAGAGGGCTTCTCCCCATGATGGGAGACCCTGCACCCAGCACCAGGGATTGTCCTGGTCCCGTCAGTCTCGAGTGCCCCCAAAATGGTGCTCGAGTAAAGACCTGAGCCTGCCCTGCTCAGCTTTCCCACGCTGCTCAGACCTTGGGGAGAACAACCACGGCCGTTGGTGCTTCCAGCAGCTGAGGGTGAGGAAGAGGTTGGGTGATAGCAGAGCAGATAAGAGGCAGCCTGGATGTGGGGCCAGGATGGGGGTCCCCACCAGCCCCCTGTCCCTTCCTGCAGTGTGGGGCTGTCCCTTGAACCTCCCCCTCCAAAGGATGGGCATGGGGGACAGCCCGTGCATCTCCTGTTTACACCTGGTTTCCACTTTGTTTGTTGGGATTTTTTGTACATTGTAAGCCCAGAGTGGGTTTTGCCTCCAGCCCTGCCCCTGTCTCAGTGTCCCTTGGGAGAACAGGCTGTGTCCTGGCAGGAGGGCAGTGATGGTGGGAGCTGGGGGGTGATGCCACATCCCGGCCACCCCTGCGACACAGCCTGGGCTGTGCTTGTGCAGGGCTGTGCATCCCGATTTGAACAAAGCCCCCGTGCTGCCGTGCAGGAGCTGTGCTGGCTGGGTGTCATCTGTGCTGCCTGTGGCAGATGGCAGCTCAGTCACAGAGGAAAACATTAGTCTTGGGTCAGGGGTCACAGAAACATCTGCCTCGGGATGCTTTCAGTGCCCGCATTGCTGCGCACGGACAAAACCTGTTGCTGGTGGTTTGGAGCAAAAGCCTTGAGCAACAGAGAGCCAACAGAGGGCTGGCAGCACCAGAGCCACTCACAGGGAGCACCCAGAGCAGAAAACACAGGTTGGGGGGCTGGGATGGGCACCCCAGCTCCGGCAGAGATGCTGGGAGCTGTGTTAGTGAGCAGAGGTGTGGAGCAGAGCTGAGGCAGCAGCTGGCTCTGATACTCCTGCAGCTCATTCATTCAAGCTCACTCTTTGGATTTTCTGATCCGCTGAGCTCTCCTGGAGCCTCGCTGGAATAGCTGCAGCGTTGGGCCTCTGGTTGTAACTCAAGGATGTGCAGCAGACACAACAAATGCACGTGCCCGTGCTGAGCAGATCCAGATTTGGCCCAGGCTTGGTGCTGGGAGCAGAGTGGGAATTCAGGGCTGCTGCTGCTGTTCCCAGGCTGTCCCCAGGGACTGCTGTCTGACCTTGGACAAGGCCTTCTCCATCACCCTTCACTCTGGCCGTGAATCATGCAGATTTATGGCCGGCAGCTCGGCGCATTATTAATCTTGTCCCCCCTCGCCACAGTTTGCACTCGGATGCTCATTCCGAGGGGGAAGACACATCCCAGCCTGGTGCTGTGGGAATCCAGCTCCCAGCCTCTGCCTGACCCCCAGAAACAAAAAACACCACTGGGATGGCCAGCCCCAGACACCCAGGGCAGTGTAAATCAGTGTGCTCACCCTGCAGGGAGCACCCTCATGCACGGGGCTGGGGGCTGGCTGCTGCTCCCGTGGTGGAAAACACCCCAGAAAGGCAGAGGTGTGAGATTTTCTGCTGGAATGGTGCTGGGAGAGGGGGGATTGTGTGTTGGAGCAGAGATTGGCCATCACAGGGATGGGGATTGGGATGGGGATGGGGATGGAGATGCAGTTAACTTCCATCAGTGGCTAAAATGGAGCCTTTGATGCCTCCTCAGCACGTTAATGAGTCAATGGAAACAATGAGGGAGACACTGGGGTATTTTTAGCCATTCCTGCCTGGTTTGGGAACGGGGTGCTTGTCATGCCTGGAGCTGGGACTGTGACCACAGCAGCCTGGCTGAGGCTTTCACAGAGGCTCCTCAGGACCCCGGGCAGCTTGGCCACATTTCAGTGCCTCCAAGCTGCTTCCTAATGGCCCTCCTGAGCTGTTTTGATCCTGCAGCACCCGCCCTGTCCTCTGCCAGCAGGTACAGCTGTAATTAAAGCTGAGCTTTAATGTCTCCCATGCTAATTTCCATGAGCTGCTCGGGGTTGGCTTTGGATAGCCCTGGCTTGGGAAATGCCAAAGGAAAAAACCACAGGGTGATCTTCACCTGGCTGAGCCCGCGGGGACGTCGCATCCTCCACGTCCGCTCACCTGACACCACCTCGTGTCTTTTACAGAAAATAAAGCTCAGCTCCTTGGGCTGAGCTTTAGGAGAGGTTTTTAGTCCCTGGAGAAATGGGTGGTTGTAGCATAGCTGGGAGTTGAACTTAGCTCTGCTGAATCCAGCCTTTCCAGAGCTGGAGAAGTTGGAGAATAACTAACTACAGCTTGGGTTGCCCTGGTTCTTCACCTGGTGTTTGATCTCTTGCTTTGCATGTGAGACTTGTCTCCAGGCTCTGCTCTGCAGCCAGGACTCTCTGAATCTGCTGAGGTCGCTGGGCTTTGAAATGCAGCTCCAGTCTGTCTGTGTGAGCTCTGGGACCCATGAGAGGAGGGAACAGTGAAATTCATCCTGTGGTGGCTCCATCCACGGCTGGGAATGTGCTCTCCCCTGCTTGTCCCAGAGCTGCTGTTGCAGGAGTGGTGTGGAGAGGGAGGAGGATGTCCTGGGCACAAAGAAGCCAAGATGATTCAGAAACCATGGAGAGATTTGGGAGGTTCCTATGCTCCTGTGTGTGCAGTGGGTGTGTGAGGCTGGGAGTTGCTGGGCACATCAGCAGGTCTGTGCTGCACAGCCCCATGTGGAATGGCAGAAATCCTCCCTGGGTTAGAGCAGTGACTGCTGGATTGGAAGGTGCCTCTGCTGTGGTGATTTTTCCTGAAGATTTGCTGGGAATGCCCCTTTTGGGAGGAGAGATACAGAGTGTGAGTGTAGCCTGGACTTGATGGCCCACCTGTGCCCATCTCAGCCCTTCCAGGCTGAACTCTTCCCTGCCATCTGCTGCACCCTCCTCACTCCTGGAGCTGATTGTGACCATGAATCAGCTCTTAAACAAATAGAAGTTAATTTTAAAATAATCTATGAACTCCATGAAACTTGAGGGGTTTCCTGAAGCACAAGCCTGGAAAGCCCCTGAGCAGCCTTGCCAGGTGTGGGGCAGCCCCCAGCCCGGGCACTGCCACTGTCCCCAACCCGGGCAGTGCCACTGTCCCCATCCTGAGCAATGCCACTGTCCCCAGCCCGGGCACTGCCACTGTCCCCAACCCTGGCACTGCCACTGTCCCCAACCCAGGCAGTGCCACTGTCCCCATCCTGAGCAATGCCACTGTCCCCAACCCGGGCAGTGCCACTGTCCCCAACCCTGGCACTGCCACTGTCCCCAACCCAGGCAGTGCCACTGTCCCCATCCTGAGCAATGCCACTGTCCCCAGCCCGGGCACTGCCACTGTCCCCAACCCGGGCAGTGCCACTGTCCCCATCCTGAGCACTGCCACTGTTGGCAGCCCAGGCAGTGCCACTGTCCCCTACCCACCCTGTGCCTTCAGGCAGGGGCATCCCTGTCCCTCAGGGTTCTTCCCATCACCAATTAACCTTCTGGCTAATAACCACGCCCAGGTTCAGGCTGGGATTTACTTAGGTTTCCCATCCATGTGTTCAGGCCCCCCTTGCCTGCGCTGGAATTGGAATCAGTCTGAAAATTAATTCAGTGGGAGGGCATTGGGCTGTGTGCCCTTGTCCCCGACCTCACAGCGCAGGAACCCCAATTCCAGAGAGCCCCCCTGGCCTCCTGCCTTGTCCTGGGATGCCGAGCATCCCCTCGGGTCCCTGAGCATCCCCTCTGGTCCTGCAGCATCTCCGTGTCCCTGTCCCGTGGTGGCACCGCCGCGCCCAGCGCTTCCCGCGCTGCCACTGCACCTCTTTGTCCAGCATCAACTTTTTTTCCCCCTATCCTCATTCCCTCTTTTCTTCCCCCATCCTCATTCCCCTTTTCTTCCCCCTCTCCTCATTCCCCTTTTTTCCCCCCCACTCTCCTTATTGCCCTTTTCTTTCCCCTCTCCTCATTCCCCCCTTTTCCCCCCCTCTTTTCTTCCCCCTCTCCTCATTCCCTCTTTTTTCCCCCCACTCTCCTTATCCCCTTTTTCCCCCTCCTTTCCCTCCCACCGCACCCTCCCGTGCCGCTCCTCTCTCCTCCAGCCCCGCACATCGCGGGGGGATTGATTTAAGAAATGCAGCGTGTGCGGGGCGGCACAGGGGCGCTTTTCCCAGATGGCTGCACAGCCCGGCGGCGTGTCTGTGCCTCTGCCTGCTCCCGTTCCTGTCCCTGTCCCGCACAAAGGGCCCTTCTCAGGCGGGCCCAGAGCTCCGCATTCCCCGCGCAGCCACCCAGAAGCGGCCTCGGAGCCGCCGGCGGGCCGGGCACCGTCCGTCCGTCCGTCCGTCCGTCCGTCCGCGGGCGCCGGCAGCTGCTGAGCCTCATTAGGATGCACACCTGCTCCCCGCCGCCCTTTGTGTGCCGAGCAGATGCCCTGATTTATTATTATACACATTTTCTTTTTCATTTGGCCTGGATAATGCCGTCTCATTAACTCAAAATGTCTCCGAATCCTGACAAATTCTCACACAATCCCCCGACAATGAAATCAGAATTGGGTTAAAAAAAAAAAAAAAAAAAAAAAAAAAAAAGTAGGAGGAGAGGGGGAGCAGGGCTGGAACGTGGTCGTGCCGCCGGCAGAGCGCTGTGGCTCCGGGCTGGGGTGGCTGAGGGTGGGGATTGCTGGTTGTGCCTCACCAGAGGAGCCCCACGGGCTGGTTTTGGGGGTTGCAGGTGACTGCTGTGCTCTGCAGCATCCTCTGGGACCCCCCTGCCCACCCCCGTGCCACAGGAGCCTTGGAGGCGTGCAGGAGGCTCAGGAATGTGATGTCCCACCAGGTCTGATGGCAACAGGTGTGAGCTCGTGGTGCCCTGAGCCTGACCTGCCACAGCGCCCGGGATCCCCCCGGTGGTGTCACCTTCCCCACCTGGGGTTGCCTCACCTGCAGCTGGGGTTGCCTTACCCCCAAGCGGGGCCATTTGTGCCTTTTTTTGTGTCAGGTGCACAGCTTTGCTCCTCATCCTCATCCTGCCCACTCTGCAGGGTCCTGCCAGCCACACATCCTGCCCAGGTCCACCAGGATGGCTGGTGGGGTTTGCCATCAGGGCACATCTCTGGTGCCAGCTCCAGCCCAGGGGGCCAGTGGTGACAGATGGTGAAGCTGGTGGTGGCATCAGCGGTTCTTCTCTCAGGGCCCCCACGCAGAGGGATGCAGCAGCCAGAGCCTCTCACCCTCCTCGTGCAGGGTTTGCCTTTGGGGAAGCTCTCAGCTGACTTGGAGGAGCAGGAACGCATCCCACCTGTTGCCAGCCAGTGCTGAGCCCCTGCTTAATTGTGTTTGAGTGATTTAGGAGGGAGGGAGGATAAAAATAACCCTGGTGCAGCAGAGACTCCAGCGTGGGCAGGGAGCAGGGCTGTCCCTGTGGATTTGGTGTGGGTATGGGGATGCTCCTCTCGTCCCTTGTGCCTCAGTTTCCCCGTTGAGCAGGGAGGGGAGGGAGATGAGGCGCAGGATGGCTGCGGTTCTGCAAGTCAGCACAGGCCCCTCCATGGGGGCCGCCTTTGTTCCCTGCACCTTTCATCCTCCCCTTCCCAGCCTGGAGCAGCCAGGGCAGAGCCTGGATGTGGCTGGGCCGGTCCCTGGGGCTCACGGTGCCCTTGGGGCGTTCAGAGCCGTCCCGCTGATGTCTCACCTCACCCCTGCCAGGTGCAGCGGTGCCTACATGGGCGAGAGGTGCCAGCTGCCCAACCCGTGCCTGAGCTCCCCCTGCAAGAACGCGGGCACCTGCACGGCGCTGGTGCGCGGCAGCACGGTGGATTACAGCTGCGCCTGCCGCCTGGGCTTCACCGACGAGCTGTGCCTGACGCCCCGCGACAACGCCTGCCTCAGCAGCCCCTGCCGCAACGGCGGCACCTGCGACCTGCTCACCCTCAGCGAGTACAAGTGCCGCTGCCCGCCCGGATGGTCAGGTCAGGGGGCACCTGGGGGCACGGCTGGGCAGGGAGGGGTGGGCTGCCACCCCAGGGGAAGGGCGGAGAGCTGCCCCTGAGTTTGGGTTAGGGGAGGTGGGTGAAGCTGGTTAGGAGTGGATGGACTGCAAAGATGGTTTGGGTGAGTAGATGGCAGCCAGGTCTGCACCCCGGTGTGGATCACTGGCACCAGGAGCTGCCACAGGGATGCAGAGCTACCTGTGATTTTGGCTTTGGGGAGGTGGGCAGGGTGGTCTGCAAAGCTGGTTGGGGGTGGCAGTTGAGGGAACTGCGACCCTACTGCACAGTGGGGAGATCAGGTACAACCAATTCCAGATCTGGAGGATGGGGTTTTGAGGTAGGGGGATCAGGTACAACCAGTCCTAGATCTAGGGGGTGGCAGTTTGAAGTGGGGGGGATCAGGTACAGCCAATCCCAGATCCAGGTCTGCACCTTAGTGTAGATCACTGGCACCAAGAGATGCCACAGGGATCGAGAGCTGCCTGTGATTTTGGCTTTGAGAGGTGGGCAGGGTAGTCTGCAAAACTGGTTGAGGGTGGGCAGACTGCAGAGCTTTTTAGGGTGGGTGGATGGCAGCTGAGGGAACTGCGACCCTACTGCACAGTGGTGGTTCGAGGTGGCGCGATCGATCAGGCACAACCAGTCCCAGATGCAGGTCTGCACCTCAGTGTAGGTAGCTGCCACCAAAGCTGAGCTGCTGTTTGCATCCTCACCCTCCCTCCCTGCCCTCCCCAGGCAAAACCTGCCAGCAGGCCGACCCCTGCGCCTCCAACCCGTGTGCCAACGGGGGCCAGTGCGTGCCCTTCGAGGCGCACTACATCTGCCGCTGCACCGCCGGCTTCCACGGCGCCAACTGCAAGCAGGACGTCAACGAGTGCAACATCTCGCCGCCCGTCTGCAAGAACGGTGGCAGCTGCACCAACGAGGTGGGCACCTACCAGTGCTCCTGCAAGCCAGCCTACACGGGGCAGAACTGCGAGCACCTCTACGTGCCCTGCAACCCCTCGCCCTGCCAGAACGGGGGCACCTGCCGCCAGATCGGGGACACCACCTACGACTGCACCTGCCTGCCAGGTACGGAGGGGAGGGCATGGGGCAGTCCACCCTAAATGAGTGGTGCCTGGATTTCCCGTCTGGGAGAGGCAGAACCCTCTGGTTGTGCTTTAGGGAAGACGTTGGGCAGCGATGCCCGAGGAGGAGAGTTCATCTGGGGGCTTTATATACTTTGTGCTTCACCAAAATAGCTCTTCCAAAGCAACTGTTTGAGCAGAGGCCCCTGTGCGGATGCTCATATTCCAGAATAAGAGTGCCTTTTTCCGCTTTAGCTCAATCCACTTCCAGACTGGAATAATTAGCCCGGAATGGCTATTTTGGAAAGTTTCTGAGTGCTAACAGAGCTGGGGAAGGAAGACCCTCTCTGTGCTCGCTGCTGCTCCCTCTGGCAAGCTCTGGAGCAGGATTGCAGCCTCTGGCATGGAGAGCTCCTGTGGAGGGACCTGTGGGGACTGTCCTGGGAGCTCAGTGCCCTGGAAGGGATCTTGGCACCCTGGAAAGGAGCTTGGCACCCTGCAAACCCCAGAGAAGAGCAGCAGCTGTGAAAGGGCTGCCTGACCCCAGCAAGCCCTTTCACTTCTGCCCTCACACAGTGGGCCTGCAGTGCAGTAAGGGCAGGGAGCAGAAGGGACTGAGCAGCTCCATGGGTCGGTTGGAGAAATGAAAGTGGAGTTTCAGCCCAGAGCCACGCTCAGACCAGGTTGTGTTTCCTGGGATAAGGGCTGTCCTCACCCCAGCCAGCCACACTGGCCAGCTGTGCAGATGTGGAGGGGATGCACCGCCCTGTCCCTGGGGAGGAAGCTGTGGGCAGCACTGTGGTGCCTGAGGAGCCTATTGTGGGGTTGGTTTGATCCTCTGGTCACCCATAGCCCTGCAGTGGCCAGAGCAGGGTGAGGCTTGGGTGGTTTCTCTGCTCTGCATTGCTGGGCATTGCCATGGGGAGCTCCAGCCTCCCTCCCTGAGCTCCTGCCCCATCCCTGCTGGGGACGTGGCATCAGGGTGGGCATGGGGTCTCCCAGATGGCACAGACACCCACACCCAGCCTGGGTTGGGGCAGATGAGTGATCCCTGTGAGCTCTCTGGGGGATCTTGTCGTGATGTCTGACACAGGTTCAGAGGTTCCACCCCCTTCCCAAAGCTTTTGTGTGCAGTACCTCAGCAATCTCATCAACCATCCAGCACAGACAGGGCCCTGCAGGGTCTCCTGCCTCACCCCACCAGAGCTCACCCAGGCTGGAGCAGAGCTCCTGTCCTTGAGGACAGGGAGGTGTGGGGCTGATGAGCCAGCAGTTTCAGGAGGGAAACCTTTCCTTCCAGGACGAGCGATGCTCCTTCTCCTTTGGGGCAGCTGGGAGCCCTGTCCCGCAGGGATGGGCAGGTGGAGCTGCCAGAGGAGGTGCAGGAGGAGCTGTGCTGCCCTGCCCTGCCCTTCTGCTGACGAGGCACTTTCCCTGAGCACGACGGGGTGAGGCACAGCCCGGGGCACAGCCCAGCACTGTCACACCCAGCTGCGGCTCCGTGGGTGCTCCCAGGGGAGATTTGCATCCTGCAGGAGCTGCTTCACCTCCCGTGGGCTGGCACAGCCCCTGCTCAGGTCCCTCAGCAGCTCCTCCATCACACACAATGCAGGAGCTGCAGGCAGCAGAGGGACAGGGGGCTGCTGCCCGTGATAAGGGGGTGATTGATATGCTGGTATGTGGCACAGCAAACATGGAACAATGTCCCCTTTTCATTCCTGGAGAGGCCTGGCTGTACCGGGTTTCTGCAAGTAAAACTAATCTTGGCTGTTTTATCGTGCCATCGCTGCAGAATGTAACCCTGAGTTTAAAGTAATTGCCGTGCTAATTACTCATTTGGATGGTTCAAAATGAGTTAATCCTGGTATCTGGGACATTGGGAGCTATGGCTGCTCAGGCTCGGCCCCACTGCTTAAAAATGAGGTGCGGATCAATGTTATCTGCAACCGTAAAAAGCTGTGGCTGCACCCCATGTGATGGAGATGGGGAGAGGAAAATGTGGAGAGAGTGAGGGGAAAGCTCCCAAGTGGGCCAGGGTCTGGGGTCCCACAGAGGATGAGCCTGGGCACCTGGTCCTTACCTGTGCAGGTGACCTGGGTGGGGAGCAGCCTGGTCTGGACCTGCAGAACACCCTGAGGAGTCTGAAGGAGCTGCAGATGGACACTGACACTGTGGGCTGGCATTGCCACCCCAAACCACAAGCCGCTGGGTCAAGAGCTTTGAGGGTTGTACAGTAAATGAAGCTTTTAACACAAATGTCAGTTGGAGGTGGCTTGGCAGATGTCCTGAGGAGGGCCTGGCTGCTGTGCTCCTGCTGCAGAGGCTGGGGGTGGCAGGGTTTCCATGCTATCAGCTGGAGGGGATAACAAACCCAAGCAGGAGGTGGGCTGGGATGAACCCAGCGCCGTGTGGGACGTTGGCTCGCCCTGGCAGGGATTGGATCCCCCTCAGGGGCAAGCGCTGCTGAGGCTCTTTACAAGTGAAATTAAACACTGGTGATTCAGCACTGGGTGCCACAAGCCTTCGTGGGAGCAGCCCTGCTTCGTTCTGGCTTGTGTGGAGTCAGATCCTCCGCTGCTCGGGGCAGTCTCCGGGGCTGGAGGCTCTGGCAGCAGAGGCAGAATGGGGATGAAGATCAAACCAGGCAGGTGCTCAGAGCCACCTGGCACACGCTCAGCACCTGATAATGAACCTGCTGGAGAGGGGGTAGTGAGGGGCACAGTGGTGACACAGCCAGTGGGTGAGTTGGCATCATGGCAGGTGTCTCCTCTGCGCAGGATTCACGGGTCAGAACTGTGAGGAGAACATCAACGACTGCCCAGGCAACAACTGCAAGAATGGGGGCACCTGCGTGGATGGCGTCAACACCTACAACTGCCAGTGCCCACCTGAGTGGACAGGTAATGCCAGGAACGGGGCTGGCACAGGGCTGGGCTGGGAGGACGGGGATGATGGGCACAGTGTGGGCAGAGCCGTCCTGCTTCACATCGGGAGTGGTCAGTGCCAGCTCCAAGCAGGTTCCCTGTCCCCTGGCAGGTCAGTACTGCACTGAGGACGTGGACGAGTGCCAGCTGATGCCCAACGCCTGCCAGAACGGCGGCACCTGCCACAACAACCACGGCGGCTACAACTGCGTCTGCGTCAACGGCTGGACGGGCGAGGACTGCAGCGAGAACATCGACGACTGCGCCATGGCCGCCTGCTTCCACGGCGCCACCTGCCACGACCGCGTGGCCTCCTTCTACTGCGAGTGCCCCCACGGCCGCACAGGTCAGCCCTGTCCCCCCTTGTCCCCTGCCCCGCATGTCCCCTGGCTCCTCGGTGCCCGTCGTCCTTGACGTGCCTTTGGGTGCCCAGGTTTGCTGTGCCACCTGGATGATGCCTGCATCAGCAACCCCTGCAACGAGGGCTCCAACTGCGACACCAACCCCGTCAATGGCAAAGCCATCTGCACGTGTCCTTCGGGGTACATGGGGCCAGCCTGCAACCAGGACGTGGACGAGTGCTCGCTGGGTGAGCTCACATGGGGGACAGCAGCGTGGGGTGAGGGTGGGAAGGAGTGTCCCCAGAGGGGGACAGCCAGGAGCAGTCCTGAGAGCTGTGCTTGTGTTTTACAGGAGCCAACCCGTGTGAGCACGCAGGAAAGTGCATCAACACTCAAGGGTCCTTCCAGTGCCAGTGTCTGCAGGGCTACTCAGGCCCTCGCTGTGAGATCGATGTCAATGAGTGCCTCTCCAACCCCTGCCAGAATGATGCCACCTGCCTGGACCAGATTGGGGAGTTCCAGTGCATCTGCATGCCCGGTGTGTGGGCAGCCCTGTGCAATCAGCCTTGGTGCTGGGGGTGGGCAGTGGGTGGGCTTTGAGTGCCCTGAGCTTCAGCTTGGTGCAGGGTTGGGTCAACATCTCCTGTGTGCCTGGGGATAGCACTGAAAACAAAGAGCTCAGTAAAGGTTGTGTGGTGGGGGCACAAGAAGTGAGATTTGGGCACCACCAGCCCTAGACTGAACTCCTCCTCTTGCCAGCCTTGGCTTGGATTGAGCCAAAACCTGTTGATCCAAGGAACAGCTTGTGCATCAAATCCCACCATGCTCCTGAGCTGCCTTTTAAAGATGGGAGGACTAGATGTGCCCAGGTGTAACTCACCCATAGTGGGGCTCTGCCAGCCCCGTGCCAGGGTGCTGACAGTGCTGGGTCTCTCGGCAGGGTACGAGGGGGTTTACTGCGAGATCAACACGGACGAGTGCGCCAGCAGCCCCTGCCTGCACAACGGCAACTGCCTGGACAAGATCAACGAGTTCCACTGCGAGTGCCCCACTGGTACGGGCACCCTCCCACGGCCAGCTGCCATCCCACTGCTCCCGTGGTGGGAACAAAGTCAGGATGCATCCTGGATCAAGCCAAGAACGGGCTCCTTAAATTTCATAGCTCTCCGAAATGGGGAGAGCGTAGCGAGCACCTCTTGGTGTTCGGAGGGAGCTTCTCCAATTGGGATGAGGGGCTCAGCCCCGTGCAGGCCATGCGGCTCCAGCTCCCGCCCATGGGAGAGGGGAAGGAGGATTAAACCCCACGGCTTTGCACTTGAAAAGGCCCCTCTTTGGGAAGGAGGGCTGGGGGGCTGGGGGGGGCCGCGCCATCGGCTTTGAATGCGGTGTCAAAGTCACGGGGTGGAGCAGAGAATGGGGAGACGGTTAATCTGTGAAAGGAGGTTTTGAAGTTCAGAGACTTTGCTCCTCTAGAGATGTAAATAAGATGCTCTCAATGGTGGGTCGCAGCCCCGCATTCAGGGCCCCCAGCAGCCGTCCCCATGGAAACCCTGCGCCCCGGCCGGGATGCGGGGCCGGCGGGAGCAGGGAGGGGAGCCCGGCAGGGAGGGGAGGCTGACAGGAGGGGATCCTGGTGGGGAGGGGAGCCTGGCGGGTCCAGCCGTATGCAGGGATGTGATTTCTCCCTCCGTTCCAGGCTTCAACGGGCACCTGTGCCAGTTTGACATCGACGAGTGTGCCAGCACCCCCTGCAAGAATGGTGCCAAGTGCGTGGATGGCCCCAACACCTACAGCTGCGAGTGCACTGAAGGTGAGGGGATGCTGGGGGGGCTGTGGGGATCACCTGCTGCGTGATGTGCTATAAAACCACATGCACAAATCATTTAGTGCCCACCTCTGCAAGCACCTGCTGTGGCAGGTGTCCCCAAGCCATCCATCAGTGAGGCTGGTCCCTGCTGATGTGACAGCAGGGCAGGATGTCCCTTTCCCTGCTGTTGGCAGAACAAGTCGAGCTCTGGAGCCTGCTGGCTCTGGAGCCAGGTGTGTGGAGCCTGGCACTCCTTAGGTGTGGCCCCGCAGCAGCCATCCCACCGTGCTCCCGCCCGCAGCGAGGGGGAAGGCAGGAAGGAAGGAATAAAGCTGCCTCTATGGGCATGCAAGGTGCAGGGCCGTTGGGGGCTGGCTGACCGAAACCTAAGGAGCAGTTGCACAAAATGATGACTTGAGCCCTGGTGGCAAACAGTGGCTCTTTTGTGGAGCAGCTCCCGCCAGAAATCTTCCAGCTGAATGGCCTCTAATTAGTGTCTTGCTAATGCCAAGCTCCGATGAAAAGCTGCTATGTGGGCTTGGCGGGGTCTAGTCAAAGCTGTACTTTGTCCTCGGCTCTCCACCCCCAAACCCGGCGGGGAGGGAGCTGGCCAGGAGAATAGGAGCTGCCGGGGGGGTTATTATTGGGGGGTGCTTGCAGCCAGCCCCCCCGTGCGTGCTGGGACGAGCGCGGGGCCCTGCTTGCAGCCCAGGCTGCTTTAATGCAGGGCATTGTGCACCCCAGGACAAAGCCCCAGGGCTGGGGGCTGAGCAGACCCCCAGCAGCACATCGGGGTGCTCCCTGCCTGCACCCCACTCCCAGCAATCACAGTGGGGCAGGTAAAGGGACCCCAGTGTGCTAACTCACACCTGGAGAGCATGGGAAGGAGTGTCCCCCATCCGCACCCCGTGTCCCCCACCCTCACCCCGTGTCTCTCCTGCTGCTGGCAGGTTTCACAGGTGCTCACTGCGAGATCGACATCGATGAGTGTGACCCTGACCCGTGCCACTACGGCACCTGCAAGGACGGCATCGCCTCCTTCACCTGCCTCTGCCAGCCCGGCTACACCGGCCACCGCTGTGACATCAACATCAACGAGTGCCAGAGCCAGCCCTGCAAAAATGGGGGCACTTGCCAGGACAGGAACAACGCCTACAACTGCATCTGCCTCAAAGGGACCACAGGTGAGCAGGAGGGAACCCCTGGATCGGCAGTGCTGGTGCAGCATCCCACTCCCGTCCTCTTCCTCGGGCAGGTTGGCCCTGGGCCACCACCAGCAGCCACCCTGGTGCCAGGGCCAGCCTGGGGCATCCCAGGTGAGGGCGAGTTCTCCCAGTTTGGTGGCCGGCTCAGGCAGGAACCGCGCCCCAGCCGGGAGCTGCCCATGGCGGAGGCGCTTTGTTGTGGGGCGGCGGTGGCAGCTGGTGCCAGCTGGGTTCATTTCACTGCTTTGATGGGTCTGGGGACCTCCTAATGACACTCCTCTCCTCTTGGGGACCCCCTAACAACTCCCCTCCCCTCCCCAGGCCCCAACTGTGAGATCAACCTGGATGATTGTGCCAGCAACCCCTGTGACTACGGCAAGTGCATCGACAAGATCAATGGCTATGAGTGCACCTGTGAGCCGGGGTACACAGGTGAGAGCAGGGCCTCACTCCCTGGGGACCTGCAGCTGCTGGTGCCTCACAAAACCAGGACAAGGGTGGAATAAGGAGGGGGGATGCTGCCATCCTGCTTGTAGGAGGTTTTACACCCTCCGGCGCTCCTGCTTGTTCAGGAGGGTGACCCCGGCTCAGTCCGAAATCAAAGGGGTGTCTGGTGCTGCGAATTCGACTCCTGCTGCGCCCACTCCCATGGGTATCAGGTTGCTGCCTTGTCCAACTGGTTTGTTTGATGGCTGCTGGAAATGGTGGAGGGCTTTGATGGGAGCAGCCCCCGCCGCTCCCCGCTCGCGCGGCCCCTTGTCCTCGGGCCCGCCGGGAGCTGAAATAAAGCCTGGCTTTGTCAGCCATGGCAGGTAGGGTTACAGGCTGAAACCTCCTCCCCGGGTTACAGGCTGAAACCTCCTCCCTTTGCTGTTCCCTCCTGGGCCAGAGCAGCCTCTTCCCAGTCCCATTTAATGAAGGCAGGAGATGCAGGGTGTGAAGTCACCCTTTGTGCAGGGCAGCCAGCAGAGTGTGTCCTGAGATCCCAGCCTCCAGCAGACACTCCCTGGGTGGCTGGAGGGGGGAATGCCTGGTGGGTGCACTCCCCAGGCCGTGCTGTTCATGCTCATGGGGTAACTGCTCCTTGCTCCCCCTTTGCCAGGGCGCATGTGCAACATCAACATCGATGAGTGTGCCAGCAACCCCTGCCACAACGGGGGCACCTGCAAGGATGGCATCAATGGCTTCACCTGCCTCTGCCCCGAGGGCTTCCACGACCCCAAGTGCCTGTCTGAAGTGAATGAGTGCAACAGCAACCCCTGCATCCACGGGAAATGCCATGACGGGCTGAATGGGTAGGCTGGAGACTGCAGGGGCTGCTGGGGGGCTGCAGGGACCAAAGGGACCCCACAAAATCAGGGTTAGAGGAGGGTGAGCATCTGTCCCTAGTTGGTGCTTGTCCATGCTCTGAGCCAGTGCCATGGGCTATTTCCCTGGAGGGACAGGATTTGCTGGATAAATGATGACTGGTGCAGCCTAGAGGGCTGGGATGGACCAGCTCTTTATGCCCCATTTTTTTCCCAAAGCTACAAGTGTGACTGTGACCCTGGCTGGAGTGGGACAAACTGTGACATTAACAACAATGAGTGTGAATCCAACCCCTGCATGAACGGTGGCACCTGCAAGGACATGACCAGTGGCTACATCTGCACCTGCAGGGAGGGCTTCAGCGGTAAGTGGGGGGTTAGATTGGATATTCTGAAAAATTTCTTCCTGGAAATGGTGATCAGGCACTGGAGCAGGCTGGCCAGAGAAGTGGTGCAGTCATCATGGTTGGAAGTGTTGAAAAGGGGTGTGGATGTGGAACATAGTGATGCTGGTTAATGGTTGGACTTGGTGATCCTAGAGGGCTTTTTCAGCATTAACAAGTCTATGATTCCATCTAAGGGTGCAGCTAGGGATGCTGCCATGTTTTCCCCACACTGAGGCCTGGTGGAAGCTGTCGGTGGGTGTTCCATGGTGTCAGGTGGACTGGAGGCTTCATTTTGGGAACAGTGGAGCCCCAGGTGTGGCTGGGAGCTGCGGCAGTGCAGCCCTCCTGGAGACCTTCAGCAGAGCTCAGGGCTGGAGCTGAGCACAGCAGACTTTCCCAGGGCAGTGGGTGTGCTGTTGTCATTGCCACCGTGTCCCCACTGTGCCCTCAGCCCCCTGCCACCAGCACACCTCCATCACAGCCACGTGTGTCTGTTTTTCTCAACACAGGCCCCAACTGCCAGACCAATATCAACGAATGTGCCTCCAACCCGTGCCTGAACCAGGGCACGTGCATTGATGACGTTGCTGGCTACACCTGCAACTGCCTCCTGCCCTACACAGGTGAGGGGAGCACCCACCACAGCCCTGTGGAGCTTCTGCTTCACGTGTGACACCAAACTGGTCCCCAGCACATGCAGTGAGCTGGGACTGGGCATGAAGGCTTCCCTCACTCTGCCCTGACCGCAGCCTCTCCACCGCATAGCCAGAGGAAATTTGCAGGAGCTTCCTCCCTTCCTCCTCTTCCTCCTCCTCCTGCTGGAGGGTGGCAGCAGCACCCAGGGGCTGCCCCAGTGACACTCCCCAGCCATGGTGCCCGTGCTGGAAGGGGCGATGCGAGGCTGAGGGGCCGGGGGGATTCTGCTGAGCCGATTCCTGTTTGCCGGCCCCGCGCTTCCGCCCGCCAGCCCTGCACAATGGCAGGAAGCCGTGAGCTGTTTCCTGCCCTCTGCAGTGGCCATAGAAACCCCTGGCGGGGGGACAGGACTGGGCAGGCAGGGAGGGGAAGGCTCTGGAAAA
The DNA here is from genome assembly GCF_027887145.1 of Ammospiza caudacuta. Lineage (NCBI taxonomy): Eukaryota > Metazoa > Chordata > Aves > Passeriformes > Passerellidae > Ammospiza > Ammospiza caudacuta. Next base: position 2,655,712 of record NC_080613.1, on the reverse strand, counting down.
TAGCAAAGGCCAGTTCAGGAGATATTGGCTGACAGGGAAGATAAGGGTTCGGAGGGAACGTGTCCCTTGGCTGGACGTAAACAGGAAAAGCAGCGGAGAGGGAAGGGGGGAGGGAGAGCAAGGGGGAAAAGACACCCTGAGCAGCACTTCCCTGCCAAAGGAAGTGTGCAGTGCTGTCATGCAGCCCAGATAGCCAGGGCATAAAAGTTTGTGGGGGTTCAGGGTCATGGGTGACCAAAATGGAGGAGACAGCCCCATCTGGGCTGCCCTGGGGTGCTGGGGAAGTGCAGAACCTTGCCCAGACTGGCAGCAGGGCAGGGGACAGGGAGAGCAGGGTCTTGGGACACCTGTCCTTTTGGAGGGTGTCAGCAGGTGCTTGTGCCTGTGCAGGAGCCACCTGTGAGGATGTGCTGGCCCCCTGTGCTGGCAGCCCCTGCAAGAACGGTGGCGAGTGCCAGGAGTCAGAGGACTACAAGAGCTTCTCCTGCAGCTGCCCCCCTGGCTGGCAAGGTATGGACATGGCCCTTTTGGGGGTTAGAATTCCCCCCTCCTCTCAGGGACCCCGGCCCTGGGGAGGGTCCTGACCTGCCCCATGGCTCAGCTGGGTGGATGGGACACAACCATTGCCTGCATCCCTTGGCTTCTGCCTTGGTGTGAGCGTTGCCCAGGATGTCATTGTCACTCCTGGGGCTTTCACCAGCACCCCCAGCCCACACAATCCCTGTCCTGCTGTGTCCCCAGGTCAGACCTGTGAGATTGACATCAATGAATGTGTGAAGAGCCCCTGCAGGAATGGGGCCACGTGCCAGAACACCAACGGCAGCTATCGCTGCGCCTGCCGCACCGGCTTCTCCGGCCGCAACTGCGACACCGACATCGACGACTGCAAACCCAGTAAGAGCAGGGGCTGCCCCCAGCCCAGCCTGGGCCTCATCACCCTTCCCGGGGCTGGGATTCTCCATGTATGGACCAGCTCTGGCTGCCACTGTGGCCTGGGCTGTGCTGCGAGCCCTGCTTGGCTTTTGGGCCACTTCAGGCATGTCCCTGTTGAGCTGTGTCAGTCCAAAGCAGGAGGAAGGAGGCTGGGGGACAGTGTGTCCCATAGGTTCCCCTTGTGCCCAGTCTCCTGGAGGGGTTGGTGTGGCTTCTGCCCAGTCCAGGGGCTCATTCCCATCCCATATCTCCACATGGCCAGGGAATGCGTGTGGGGACAGTGCTGTGGGGCAGTTCCCAGGCTGGGCTGCAGCACTACTGCTGGACCCATCACATCTTCGCGTGCACATCCCTCCTCTCCAGATCCATGCCACAATGGTGGCTCCTGCTCCGATGGCATTGGCACCTTCTTCTGTGAGTGCCTGGCTGGTTTCCGTGGGCCCAAGTGCGAGGAGGACATCAATGAGTGTGCCAGCAACCCCTGCAAGAACGGGGCCAACTGCACCGACTGCGTCAACAGCTACACCTGCACCTGCCCCTCCGGCTTCAGCGGCATCCACTGCGAGAACAACACCCCTGACTGCACAGAGAGGTACAGCCCTGGAGCTGGGACACGGGGCTGAGGTGCCTGTGCTGCCCCACAGCCCTGGGGTTGGTGTGGGGACCCTTTGCATGGGGCACGACCAGCTGTGGCTCACTGGGGTGCGGCGTCTGTGTCCCCAGCTCCTGCTTCAACGGTGGCACATGTGTGGATGGCATCAACACCTTCACCTGTGTCTGCCTGCCCGGCTTCACGGGCAGCTACTGCGAGCACAACATCAACGAGTGTGACTCCAAACCGTGCCTGAACGGGGGCACGTGCCAGGACAGCTACGGCACGTACAAGTGCACCTGTCCCCAGGGCTACACCGGCCTCAACTGCCAGGTACAGAACCTGGGGTGGGCGCTGCTGTGGGGATCTGGGGGTCACTGCGGTCTCCACTCCCTGCTGGGTCCTCACCCTCCTCCCTTGCTCTGCTCCCCCAGAACCTGGTGCGTTGGTGTGACTCCTCGCCCTGCAAAAACGGAGGCAAGTGCTGGCAGACCAGCAACCTGTACCACTGTGAGTGCAACAGTGGCTGGACAGGCCTCTACTGCGACGTCCCCAGCGTGTCCTGCGAGGTGGCTGCTAAGCAGCAAGGTAAGGCCCTTCCCTGTGTACAGGGCCAGGCTGGGGTGCCAGGTGTCCCCTGTGCTGGGCACTGAGCAGGGATGTGCCCAGTTCTCATGGTGAGGATCTTTGGGACAGCAATCTCGAGGGTTGCTTTAGCAATGCACCCCCAAGGCTGTGATTTCCTGTGGGATGTGTGTGGCCAGGACATGGCCCTGTGGTGTGTGGGTGTCACCAAGGTCCCTGCATCTCACTCTGCTCTCCCTGGCAGGTATCGATGTGGCACACCTCTGCAGGAACTCGGGGCTCTGTGTTGACACTGGCAACACTCATTTCTGCCGCTGCCAAGCCGGCTACACCGGCAGCTACTGCGAAGAGCAGGTGGATGAATGCTCCCCCAACCCCTGCCAGAATGGAGCCACCTGCACAGATTACCTGGGAGGCTACTCCTGCGAGGTGGGTGCCTGGGGGCAGGAATTCCCAGGAGAAAAGCCTCAGTTACTATTTTTCTGCTGCCCTTGCGTGATGCCCCTTTACCAAGTTGGAGATTTGGGTGCTGGCTATGCTCCTCTCTGATAGTTCCTCTCTTTCCTCCTTGCAGTGTGTGGCTGGTTATCATGGAATTAACTGCTCAGAGGAGATCAATGAATGCTTGTCTCACCCATGCCAGAATGGAGGAACTTGCATCGATCTCATCAATACCTACAAATGCTCCTGCCCCCGAGGAACTCAAGGTAAATTAATTCCCCAGGCTGGGGCATTAGTGGGTTGAGTGCAGATATCCTTGGATTCTGCTCATTAGCTGCTCGGGCTGGCGGCAGCAAACGCAGCGGGTGAGGTTTGTGTTTGCTCGTGGGCTTAGCCATCAAGGCCACGGGCCTTGGCCACGCCGTGCCATGTCCCTTCTGCCCCAGAGGTGGCTCAGGCTGCCACTGACGTGGTCAGGCTCAGCCCCTGGGCAGGGCAGGCTGACACAAGGGAGCAGCAGGCCCCCCGATACTGTTTGATGAGCTGTGTGGGTTGTTCCCCCCTCTCTCTAGGGGTGCACTGTGAGATCAATGTGGATGACTGCAGCCCTTTCTTTGATCCTGTCACCCTGGGGCCCAAGTGCTTTAACAATGGCAAGTGCAAGGATCGGGTAGGTGGCTACAGCTGCATCTGCCCCCCTGGCTTTGTAGGGGAGCGCTGCGAGGGAGATGTCAACGAGTGCCTGTCCAACCCCTGCGACGCCCGCGGCACCCAGAACTGCGTGCAGCGGGTCAACGACTACAAATGCGAGTGCAGACCTGGCTATGCAGGTGAGCCCTGCATCCCCTGTGCTCCCAGGGCCCAGCCTGCAGCCCCCAGCCCCCCCAGGCACACCTTCCTCTGCTCCTCACACGCTCCTCTCCCTCGCAGGCCGTCGCTGTGACACCGTGGTGGATGGCTGCAAGGGCAAACCCTGCAGGAATGGGGGAACCTGTGCTGTTGCCAGCAACACTGGCCGTGGCTTCATCTGCAAGTGCCCCCCGGTAGGTGCCTGCTCCTCTCCAGGAGGAGGGAATGAGTGTGGGCATGAGCGGTGGTCAAGAGGCCAGTTTAGTCCTTGAGGCTTCCCCAGCTGGGATAGGCACGAATGGGAGGATGCTTTGCTGTTGGTGCATCCATAAATGTGCACCCTCCATGCTTGCAAGGATGCTGGAATTGAGTTAAGGAGGAGATGGCTCAGGCCTGAAGGTAGAACAGGTTGGAGTGTGATTTGTGTTATTTGCACCACACAAAGTGGGACAGGCAGCTATGGAGAAGAGCTCCCTTTATTTTGAGGGGATGCTCTAAGAAGCTCTACATACAAGGTTATTCTTGCCCATCACCAGTTTTAGAGGGTGGGTTTTAATTTCCCAGAACACATGTGTGTTAATGCTGCTCATAGCCCAGCATCACTGCCTCTGACTCCCTCCTTGCTGTGCCCTCCCCAGGGATTTGTGGGCGCCACCTGCGAGAACGACTCCCGCACCTGCGGGAACCTGCACTGCCTGAACGGGGGCACCTGCATCTCCATCCACAAGAGCTCCAAGTGCATGTGCACGCCGGCCTTCACGGGCCCCGAGTGCCAGTACCCGGCCAGCAGCCCCTGCACCTCCAACCCCTGCTACAACGGCGGCACCTGCGAGTTCTCCAGCGACGCCTCCCCCTACTACCGCTGCAACTGCCCCGCCAACTTCAACGGCCTCAACTGCCACATCCTGGACTTCGACTTCCAGGGGGGCATCGGGCAGGACATCATCCCCCCCAAGATCGAGGAGAAGTGCGAGATCGCCGTGTGCGCGGGCTACGCCGGCAACAAGATCTGCGACGGGAAATGCAACAACCACGCGTGCGGCTGGGACGGGGGCGACTGCTCCCTCAACTTCAACGACCCCTGGAAGAACTGCTCCCAGTCCCTGCAGTGCTGGAAGTACTTCAACGATGGCAAGTGTGACTCTCAGTGCAATAATGCTGGCTGCCTCTACGATGGGTTTGACTGCCAGAAGTACGAGGGGCAGTGCAAGTAAGTGGCTTCTTTAGAACCTTCTTGTTTTGAAGCCCATCAGGGTCAGCATCTCTGGTGACACTTTGGTTGTTCTGATTGTATCTGGTAAAACTCCTAGACTCGGGGCTGCTGTTCATTCCCAACATTCTGTTCTGCTGCCTGTGTGGCTGCAGCTCAAGCAATCACATCTCCCTGTGGTCCTTCTGAGTTTACATCTACTTGGAAGCTCTCTGGGTTTGACTCATTGTAGATGGCTTCCCTGTCCTTTCTTGTATCACTCCACAAAAGTGATTTTCTCCAACTCACAGCAGTAACACAGTCAGTTTCAAGGCAGGGAGACCCCAGATGGAAAAGCAGCCAGGAAACATGATGATGTTAACATCCAAGCATTTCCCAAACATTGTCTTTGGCAACAGCAGGAACTTAGTCCCAGATTCCTGGACCAACTGTGGTCTTAGTAACTATTCTGTGTCCCCATGCCTTCTCTGGGTCACAGCAATTTTTCCCTTTTTCTTTTATAATTTAACAGCTGCTCTCTCTCACCTGCAGCAGTGAGTGCTTCACAGTGCTGCATGACACAGCTGCTTTCTATGTAAACTGGTTTGGTGTCTGTCAGGGTGAAGAACATTTATACAAAAGAGAGACCACCACTGCTTTTCTCAGCAGACAGGTGTGATTTGCACTGCTTGGTCTAATTCTTTCTTCTGCCTTGCTCCTTCCTCCACCCAGCCCTCTGTATGACCAGTACTGCAAAGATCACTTCTCCGATGGGCACTGCGACCAGGGCTGCAACAATTTTGAGTGCGAGTGGGATGGTCTGGACTGTGCAAACAACATGCCAGAGAAGCTGGCAGATGGCACGCTGGTGGTGGTGGTCCTCATCACCCCCGAGAACCTGAAGAACAACTCCTTCAACTTCCTGCGGGAGCTGAGCCGCGTGCTGCACACCAACGTGGTCTTCAAGAAGAACGCCAAGGGGGAGTACATGATCTTCCCATACTATGGCAACGAGGAGGAGCTGAAAAAACATTACATCAAGAGGTCCACAGAGGACTGGTCAGATATGTCCAGTGCTGTCATCAACAAAGTGAAGAGCAGCCTCTACTCCAGGGCTGGCAGGAGGCAGAAGAGGGAGCTCGATCAGATGGACATCAGAGGGTAAGAGGGGTCCATTTTCTCTGAGCAGCACTCTGAGTGTGCTCTCTGTGTTGGTAATAGTAACACGCTAGGAAGGGAAGGATGTAGGCCAGATAATTGTATTTAGATGTTGCTTTCTGTGTGAACAGAAACCGGATTTTGCTCTCATGTGGGAAAATGGAGAGATCATTCAGGATTCCCTGATACAAGGCTGCCTGACTCTCACAATTGAAGGAGTCCTGGGCATTGTTGGGAGCCAGGGCTGGGCTGGGTGGGACCTGGAAGCAGAGGTTGGCCTGACCGACTGTCTGACTTCAGGAAGTCATTAAGTTAAGCCTCATTTTCTCCCTGGGAAATGCTTTCTAGAGCTTTGTTGTAAAACTCAATTACTGCAATCTGTGTTTGGAGATCTTTGGTGTAAACATACACATCTAACCTGCTCCCTCTCTGTGGACTCAATCAAAAGCCCCTGAAAGCAAAGGAGTTAGAGCAGGGAAACTGATATGAGAACATCTGAAGGCTCCCAAACAGCATTATTTAAGATACTGTAGTGTCTGGGTAATTATAAAACATTGTGAAGCAGAGACTCCCTTCCATTCCTGTAGATAAAGAGCTGGATTTTTGGTGAACATTCACTGAGGCAAATCCAACAGACCACGAGTGTGAGCTGCATGCTTTGGGCCACAGGGGAGCAAGGAGATGGGTTCCCACGTTCTAATTCCCACTGATAGGGGTTAAAGAGGGAAGGGAGACAGGGCTTGGCCGTGTCCTCAGTGTGGTCATCTCTCCCTGTTCCTTATTGACTCTTCTCTCTCACAGATCCATTGTCTACTTGGAAATTGATAACCGCCAGTGCATCCAGTCATCTTCCCAGTGCTTCCAGAGTGCCACTGATGTGGCAGCCTTCCTGGGAGCCTTGGCCTCCCTTGGCAACCTGAACATCCCCTACAAAATAGAAGCTGTCAAAAGTAAGTACAGCTGGTCACTAGAGGAGGAGAGACAGCCAAAACTTTCCAGCCTTCCCTGAGTTTAGTTATCTGTCAATTTGCTGCACTTGAGCACAGTCTGGTTTTAATAACCTCACATATATTTTTTTTTTTCCTTTAAGTCTTTTCTTTAAAAAAATTGCAAGCCCACTTTATTATTTTTGCTTATTCCAGGTTTTATTTCAAAATCATTATCACTCTAAAAGTTATTAAAAAAAAAGAAAAGAAAAAGAAAACCCAAGCAGCTCCAATCAATCAGTGACATGCAAGGAGTTGAAGTTTGTATCTTGAAAATCCCCCCTAAATCCTTTTGTCTTAACAGCTCAATGCAAGCGCAATGATTTGAAGTTTGCTAATCCTTTTCCTTAAAGGAGAAAAAAGTGAAGCTGTCTCCTGGTGCAGGCTGCCTTGTGCAGCCGAGAATTTGCCGATAGTTTGCAATTCTGATTAATAGCGTATAAAATGACCTTATTTTGAGGGGGGGGGGGCCCCGCTGATTTAGATCAGACTTAGGTACCTCTATTAACAAATTTTCCTTCATTTCCACTCCGTCCCCGGTTTGCTATGCAGCTTAATGTCTCAGCATCTCTGTGTGCCCCCGTGTTGTGCAGGTGAGACGGCGGAGCCCACGAAGAACTCGCAGCTGTATCCCATGTACGTGGTGGTGGCCGCGCTGGTCCTGCTGGCCTTCATCGGGCTGGGCGTGCTGGTGAACCGCAAGCGCCGCAGGGAGCATGGGCAGCTCTGGTTCCCAGAGGGCTTCAAAGTGACAGAGTCCAGCAAGAAGAAGCGGCGGGAGCCCCTCGGGGAGGATTCTGTTGGGCTCAAGTGAGTAATTTGCTTGTTAAGCCGATGGACACTGCAGGGCTGCTCAGGGTTCTGCTGGGAGAGCCTGCTGGAGTTCTGTGTGTTGTGGCGGTGTGGCAGGGAGGAGAATCAGGGGGCTTAAAGTTCTGCGTGGAGGAAAAAAGCAATGTTCTGTCTGGTTCGTGCTTTGTAATCTTTTTGCACTTGGTAAAAAATGAAATGCAGCCTGAGGGGAGCCTCCTGGAAATTGGTTGATTCTTCTTTCAGTTTGTGCCTGTACGTGGACAAACATCACAAACAGTTGCTGCAGAGGAGATAACTTTTGCTGTGGTTTTATTTTTAAAGACCCCTCAAAAATGCCTCGGACGGCACGCTGATGGATGACAACCAGAATGAGTGGGGTGATGAGGAGACCTTGGACACCAAGAAGTTCAGGGTAAGCCCTCTGCCTGTTCCCTGCCTGTGCTGCAGGGTTTGTCACAAAAGGAGCAGAGGGACTCTCAGGGCCCCTCCTTGCTGCTCTCAGCTCCTTTGCAAACCTGCCTGTGACAAACACACACCTTGGAGCCTCGCAGAGCTTCCCAGGCTGGAGCTCAGCCCAGGTGCTTTCCTGGGGGCTCACTCCCTGCTGTTTTTTCCCTCAGTACGAGGAGCAGGCGATGCTGCCGGACACGGATGACCAGACGGATCACCGGCAGTGGACACAGCAGCACCTGGACGCCGCTGACCTGCGCATCTCCTCCATGGCCCCCACGCCTCCACAGGGGGAAATCGATGCTGACTGCATGGATGTCAACGTCAGAGGGCCAGGTAAGGACCCCTTGCACTTCTGCACTGGCTGGCAGCTCATGTGGAACCCTCCCTGAGCTCCTGCAGAGAGAGGAGCAGCCCCTCAGCCGTCCCTGTCCCTTGCTGGTGCAGAGTCACTGCTACAAGCTCTGCACCACAGGGTTGCTGTTGTGTGTGATTTAGAGAGAGATCCTGTCACATTTTGCTTTCCATGAGAGCTCTTTTGTTCAGTAACTGAGGTGGAAATTACAGAAGTACCTAATAAATCACCCAGGTTATCTCTGTGCTGCTCCTATATTCTTCTCCTCCCACCCAACGTGTATGTTTCACAGCCTTCCTTTAAGGTTTTTCACAATGGTTAAAAGCTTTTAAAATTCCTGCTAACACTTGGTCTTCCCCATGTCTGTGAAACTGTCCTCTGAAATAATGAAGGTATTTTCCATATTCTGTTTGCTTTGAGTAGCCTTCCTTACAAACTGCACCTTACATGGCGCAGATGAAATAGGAAAAGCAGTGAGATACCACTAAGGAATTTCAGATCCATATCAGAGGAAGCACATTCCTGTTTGATGTTCAGAACTAGTCAGGAACTCAGTCTCGGTGCACCCAGGAGAATAAGCATCTATCGCAGGCAGAGCATCTGCCAGAGCCCTATTGCATTACAAGGGCAAAAATCCTTTTTCATCCTGAGCCCCTCTGTGCTTTCAGATGGCTTCACCCCGCTGATGATCGCCTCGTGCAGCGGCGGAGGGCTGGAGACCGGCAACAGCGAGGAGGAGGACGACGCTCCCGCCGTCATCTCCGACTTCATCTACCAGGGGGCCAGCCTGCACAACCAGACCGACCGCACGGGCGAGACCGCGCTGCACCTGGCCGCCAGGTACTCGCGCTCGGACGCTGCCAAGCGCCTGCTGGAGGCCAGCGCCGACGCCAACATCCAGGACAACATGGGCCGCACGCCGCTGCACGCTGCCGTCTCTGCTGATGCACAGGGAGTCTTCCAGGTGAGCTGTGATTCAAAAAAAGCCCTGCTGGTTTTGGGGGTTTTTGGGGGAATCGTGGTGCTACGTGAAGGGTTTTATCACAGGGTGTCCTGCTCACCTGGGCAAGGTGTGGGGTGACAGTATTAAAAATTGAAGTCCCTGTTGTCTCGGAGTGTAGCCGCACATTTCTCTTCACAGAGAAAAGCAAGGCGCAGTTCTTCCCAAGAATATTCTTATCTCATTTGCTGTGGCTGTGTTTGTGCAGAAGTAGAATGCAATATGGAGATTGTTTGCCCAAAGTGACGGTGTTTTGTCTCCTCGGCCTATCAGGGCCAGGTGTGTGTGTGTGTGTCAGGACTGTGGGCTAACTGCCCTGAGATTCTGTGCAGTGTGTGCAGGGTTGAGTGCTTGGCAGATTCAGTTTAGATGTAATGTAATATAGATGTAATATAGTACAGAATAAATAGTATAATAAAGTAATTAATTAACCTTCTGATAAGATGGAGTCCTCCTCATCGTTCCTCCTTCGTTGGGGCCTTCTCAGCACTGCTATACTGGGGAACAGCACCACAGCAGCAGCCGTGGATTGGGAGCAGAATTGGAGAGATGAACCTTTGGAAAGGGCATTGCAGGTCCTGAGATACCTGGGGTGCCCTGCTGTCTGCCCCTCCTAACGTTTGTGTTCCCTCTGCTTTGTGGCAGATCCTGATTCGGAACAGGGCGACAGACCTGGATGCCCGGATGCATGACGGGACCACTCCCCTGATCCTGGCTGCTCGTTTGGCTGTGGAGGGGATGCTGGATGACCTCATCAACTGCCACGCTGACGTCAACGCCGTGGATGATTTAGGTACTGAGGCAGCTAGAACACCAGTTCACCCAGCCATGGGACAAAAGGGATGCTTGCTGTTCATCTCAGTACTCTCTAATCTTGGTTGTATTTCGTGGTTTCCCTCTCCAGGCAAGTCAGCCCTGCACTGGGCAGCTGCTGTGAATAATGTGGAAGCTGCAATGGTGCTCCTGAAGAATGGTGCCAATAAGGACATGCAGAATAATAAGGTAGGATCTACTAGGCTGATATATGAGAGTGAAGAACCATTTGGGGAGTCTGTTAAAGAGTAATTTCTGGCTAAAATACAAATGTCTGGCACTGAGACTCTGATTTGATTGTTCTGCTGTGAATGAAGTTGGATTCAGCACAAAGGAGCAGTGTGGGATTTGGTTGTAGGGGTGATGTTGAGGGGCCATGCAGTGCCTGGTGAGCAGTGTCTTTGTGACCACATCCAGGATGTTCTGGGTTCCTGGTTTGATACCAGTACAAGGACATGGCTCAGGAGGGTAGGAAAAAGAAGGAGCAAACCCTCACCAGAGGAGAGATGGTGGCCACCCAATGACATGGGTGTGGAGCTCAGGGCAGTGCTAGCCAGGAGAATCTGTGAACTCAACCCTAACCAAACCCTTCTGGCTTTGCAGGAGGAGACCCCACTGTTCCTGGCAGCCAGAGAAGGCAGCTACGAGACCGCCAAGGTCCTGCTGGACCATTTTGCCAACCGGGACATCACGGACCACATGGACCGGCTGCCGCGGGACATCGCGCAGGAGCGCATGCACCACGACATCGTGCGCCTGCTGGACGAGTACAACCTGGTGCGGAGCCCCACGCTGCACAACGGGCCCCTGGGGGCTCCCACCCTGTCCCCCCCGCTCTGCTCCCCCAGCAGCTACATCGGCAACCTCAAACCCGCCGTGCAGGGCAAGAAGGCCAGGAAGCCGAGCACCAAGGGGCTGAGCTGCAACGGCAAGGACGCCAAAGACCTCAAAGCGCGGAGGAAAAAGTCGCAGGATGGGAAAGGGTGTCTGCTCGACAACTCTGGGGTGCTGTCGCCCGTGGATTCCCTGGAGTCGCCGCACGGGTACCTCTCGGACGTGGCCTCTCCCCCATTGATGACCTCTCCGTTCCAGCAGTCCCCTTCCATGCCTCTGAACCACCTGCCGGGCATGCCCGACGCCCACCTGAGCATCAACCACCTCAACATGGCGGGCAAGCAGGATATGGCCATGGGCAGCTCCAGCAGGATGGGCTTCGACTCGGTGCCACCGCGCCTGTCCCACCTGCCGGTGTCCAGCCCCAGCACGGCCATGAGCAGTGCCCCCATGAGCTTCTCGGTGGGCAGCGGGGCCAGCCTGAACGGGCAGTGTGACTGGCTCACCCGGCTGCAGAACGGCATGGTGCAGAGCCAGTACAACCCCCTGAGAGGCAACCTGCAGCCCGGGGCTCACCAGCAGCCCCAAAACCTGCAGCACGGCATGATGACCTCGCTGCACAACGGGCTGCCCACCACCAGCTTGTCGCAGATGATGAGCTACCAGGCCATGCCCAACACCCGCCTGGCGTCCCAGCCCCACCTGATGCAGAGCCAGCAGCTCCAGCAGATGCAGCAGCAGCAGCAGCAGCAGCAGCTCCAGCAGCCCAACCTGCAGCCCCCACAGCAGCAGCAGCAGCAGCCCCAGCAGCCCCAGCAGGCGCCGCAGCAGCCGCAGCAGCACCACAACCCCAGCGGCTCCAACCTGGGCCAGAATTTCCTCGGTACGGAGCTGAGCCAGCCCGAGCTGCAGCCGGTGAGCGGCGGCGCCATGGCCGTGCACACCATCCTGCCGCAGGATTCCCAGCTGCTGCCCACCTCGCTGCCCTCCTCCCTGGCCCAGCCCATGACCAGCACGCAGTTCCTGACCCCTCCTTCCCAGCACAGTTATTCCTCCCCCTTGGACAACACCCCCAGCCACCAGCTGCAGGTGCCCGACCACCCTTTCCTGACGCCGTCGCCGGAGTCTCCGGACCAGTGGTCCAGCTCCTCTCCGCACTCCAACGTGTCCGACTGGTCCGAGGGCATCTCCAGCCCTCCCACGAGTATGCAGTCACAGATGGGACACATCCCCGAGGCCTTCAAGTGAAAACAAAAACAAAAAAATGTGTTTTAGAGACGCTCGCTGCGAGCCAGAAGCTCAAGGGAGATTTTTCTCTTTTTTTTAAAAGGACGCATTGGATGCTTTTATTAAAGGATCCTTTTTAAATATGTTTTTATAAAAAAGGAAAAAAAAAAGACAAGAAAAAGACAAATTAATTCCTTTTTTTTTTTTTTTTAGTATTTATTTATGTACTTTTTATTTTACACGAGAACACTGCCTTTTTATTTATATGTTCTATTGTTAAGAACTCAGTGTGGGACACCAGTTGTGTTTCGAGAAATCAACAAATTAGGTTTTTATAGGATGTTCTCTTTTGTTTGGGGGGGTTCATTGTGTTTGATTTGAGAGGAAATGTTTATGTAAAGCTATAAGCAACGATTTGTGATTCTGAAATGCCATTAATTTATTTTTTTTTCTCTTTCAACTCAGAATGAAAGGTGAGAAAGAAGAGGGGAGGGAAAAATTGACTAAGTACCACTCCTTAAAGGGAAAAAAATTAAGTATGGACAAATTTTTTAAATGTACTTTAAAATGTTTCCTTTGCAATTATATGAGAGGACATTTTATGGTACCAGTCATGAATCTTTGTTTAAATTTCAGTATTATATAGTTGTACATTTGCCTTGATAATAGAAATTTTTGTTCTCTCTTGTTTTTATATATATAAAAATATATATATTTAAATGATTTTTATGATCTAAAAAAAAAAAAAAGAAAAAGAAAATCAGGATTATAGACTTGTAAGAACAGTTTCTAAGCTAAAAAAAAAAACCCTACAAAACATGAATACTGTCCCTCATCAAAAACAAATGTATTTACCAAACTTCCAAGAGAGCAAGCCCATAACTATGGAGTATATACACAAAAGAGACTTAATTTTACTTTGAATATCTTTACTGATTTTTCGTTTTGTTTTCGCGTTTGAGTAACTGTTTTGAGAAATAAATGCCAATATAAACTTTGTAAACCACATCCTTATTTTAAGGATGGCCTGCCTATTTTTTAGAGGAGGGCGTGTCTGGCAGTGCAGACACCCAGAGTGAGATTACAAAGCATTATCACACTGCCACCCCCACGTGCCCCTCTGGCAGAGCCCTCACTGGGTGCCCAGTGGGATGTGCTGCTGGTTTTTGGTGGGAGGCTGGACTGGCCAAACTGGAGGGCAAGGGGCCAGCACAGCTGTGCTGTGAGACGTTGACATTTTGTTCTGTGACGTTAGCCTGGAGTGATGCATCTTTTTTTATATTGATGTGCACTCTTTCTGTGTATCATGTAAAATATAGTATAAGCCTGTGGCAGATTTAATGTTTGTAAATATGGGGGTTTTTTTGGTTTTGGGGGTTTTTTGGTTGTTTTTTTTTTTTTTAAGAAAAGGTGGATTTTGTTTCAAAAATCTAAATGAGCAAGTCTTAAATATATCATAAATATATCACCTTATAGAGGTGTTGAAATATCACTCACTCGGGTGCAAAAGCAAGCAGACACCCTCAGACTAGATAATGTGTATGGGACAGGCAGATAGAGAGCAGTTAATCAAGAAAACCTGAGAAAAGGGTTCCTTTTCCTCATTCCTTTCTATTAGAACACCAAATAAAATGGATATTTCTCAAGGCACAGTGCCTTGCGGAGCACTCATCTTAGTTAACATTTCAGACCATTGTTATTGTGACACGCCTAATATGAGTGATAAAAACATCACGTGGTGTTGAATCTTCCTATGTTTTATAAACTAGAGTGTAGTTTAAGAAAAGATATCTTCTGTAATAAAGTTATCTACATGCAAAGTTGTAGTTTGCAAAAATGATGTATTTTTTTTGGTTAACTGATTTGCAATAAATGATGCTTCTGGGCATCTAGATTTTACTAAAACTGGAACTTGGTGTTTTTGTTATGGGTCAGTTGAATTCTGCATTTGACACCTTTCTTTCAGAGATGTTCCCTTGCACAGAGGGCTGGAACTTCCTCAACATTTTCTTCTCTGTGTGAAAACTTAGGGAAGAGCTTTGGACAGTGAAGATTTCTCTTTAACTTCTGCTAAGCTCTCACTGACCTGAGACACCTGAGCAAGGCAGGAGGGGCTTTGCCCAGGTGCCTTTTTACCTGCTGTGGGTGCTCTGATATCCTCAGGCCATCAGGTCAAGATCTAAAAGAGGAAACATGGAAAAATTGTTGTAAAGAATGTCCCTCATGCATCTTCAAAAAAAAGCCAGGAACAGCAGCACCAAGAGGGAGTTTTACTTGTGCCACCCAGAAATGTTTGCTGTCCTTGCTGTGCTCAAGATTTTTAAGGTAATTTAATTTCATTTAATTTAATTTCATTTCATTCTTTCTCTACCCCACAGGGGCTCTGCAGTGCAAATGCAGCGGCAAAGTCCCCAAATAACTGGATATAAATAGCAGGGCCACTGACCTCCTCCCAAATCCCATAAGCCTGGAATGCTGGTATTTTCCACTCCGTGGCTGGGCAGGGAGAGGGTCTGTGTGTGCAGGGGCCTGGTGTCCAGCCCCAGACGCATCCAGGGCCACCACACACCTGCTGTCCAGCTGGTCAGCTCCTGCTGCTGGGACAGTGGCATTCATGTGCCACCCTCAGCACTGAAATGCACCTTCAGAGCTCAGGGGGGCGTGACGTTCCAGGAAAGGGAGCCCCAAACTCCATGGAAAGGGAGAACAAACCCTCTTTTCTCTGCAGAAATGTCACCAGTGAGGATCTCAGCAGCCAGAGGGACATCCTGGAGGGAGCTGGGCTTCCCAGGATGTGTCACCCCCTGCCTGTGGCTGCATCCCATCTGGAATGCTCAAAACGGGGTGTGTCTGCCTGCAGAGTGACTCACACAGGAGCTGCTCAGGAATCCCAGCCAGCCCAGGCTTCTCCCACATCCCAGAACCAGCCCAGCACAGCCCCAGTGCTGCCACGGGGCTGGGACAGGCTCATCCCAAAATCCCATCCTAGAACCATCCCAGCACAGCACTGGGACAGGCTCATCCCAAAATCCCATCCCAAAATCCCATCCCAGCATGGCCCCAGTGCTGCCATGGGGCTGGGCAGGCTCATCCCAAATTCCCATCCCAAAACCCATCCCAGAACCATCCCAGCACAGCCCCAGTGCTGCCATGGGGCTGGGACAGGCTCATCCCAAAATCCCATCCCAAATTCCCATCCTAGAACCATCCCAGCATGGCCCCAGTGCTGCCACGGGGCTGGGACAGGCTCATCCCAAAATCCCATCCCAAAACCCATCCCATCCCAGCACTGGGACAGGCTCATCCCAAAATCCCATCCCAAATCCCATCCCAAATCCCATCCCAGCACAGCCCCAGTGCTGCCACGGGGATGGGACAGCCTCATCCCAAAATCCCATCCCAAAATCCCATCCCAAATTCCCATCCCATCCCAGCACTGGGACAGGCTCATCCCAAAATCCCATCCCAAATCCCATCCCAAAATCCCATCCCAGCACAGCCCCAGTTCTGCCATGTGGCTGGGACAGCCTCATCCCAAAGTCCCATCCCAAAACCCATCCTAGAACCAGCCCAGCCTGTCCCAACCCCATGGCCCAGTGCTGCCATGGGGCTGGGACAGGCTCATCCCAAATTCCCATCTCAGAACCATCCCAGCACAGCACTGGGACAGTCTCATCCCAAAATCCCATCCCAAATTCCCATCCCAAATCCCATCCTGCACGTCCCCAGTGCTGCCATCGGGCTGGGACAGGCTCATCTCAAAATCCCATCCCAAATTCCCATCCTAGAACCATCCCAGCATGGCCCCAGTGCTGCCATGGGGCTGGGACAGGCTCATCCCAAAATCCCATCCCAAATTCCCATCCTAGAACCATCCCAGCATGGCCCCAGTGCTGCCATGGGGCTGGGACAGGCTCATCCCAAAATCCCATCCCAAAACCCATCCCATCCCAGCACTGGGACAGGCTCATCCGAAAATCCCATCCCAAATTCCCATCCCAAATCCCATCCTGCACGTCCCCAGTGCTGCCATGGGGTTGGGACAGGCTCATCCCAAAGGGAGGAGGCATTAGAAGGATCCTCTCCTGCCTGGTCCCCTGTAAAACTGAGTCACTCACGGGCAAGGCAGGAATTTGGCCTGGAATAGATGAAAAAAAGGGGTTTATGAGGATGTGGAAAATAATGTGACATTGCAAGAGGCAGCACGTGTGGGCTGGTTTAACAAGAGGGGCTGCAAAGCAGGGGATTTTCCATGAGGAATGGTCAGAGGGACGGGATGAGGAAAGAGGGGGCTAAATACCATGGAAAGAAGCAAAGGGATAGATATTAATTAATTGTCCACTAGGTAATTCAAACTAGAAGTCACTTGAGGTTTTTAAGGAGTAGAGGGGAAAGGGTGCAAAAATTTAGGTTTTAGGTGTTTAGCCCCAAATTGCTTTGATTTATGAAGGCATCTGGTCACCAAACAACCTGTGGGTAAATGTGGTGTCACAGATCCAGCTGGGACGGAGGCTTAGTTAAAGGAGAAATGAGAGAAATGCCCACAGTTTCAAACTCTCACAATTAAGGCTTCTTCCCAACCCACCACAAGCTCATCTCCACCTGGTGTGGATGAAGATTTTTGGGAGCTGAACTTCAAGCCCCCCCAGCACCAG